>NW_010972931.1:1984030-2188590 GCF_000737465.1 Haliaeetus leucocephalus
GGGGGCCAGGGGGTGGCGGGGAGCCGGGGGGGGGTCTCGGTGCCGGAGAGGGTGAAGCGTGATTTCCTTTAACTGGGGGTTCTCGGGGGGAGTTCCTCTTTTCCTCTCTCCTAGCCCTTCCCCTCCAGCCGGGAGAAGAAGCTGCACTTTACTTCGCTGCGAAATTAATTACGGCCCTTCCCCGCTATCAATTACGGAGGAATCAGCCTTTCCTAGGGAGAGGAGAAATAATCAAAAGGCTTTTCAGCCTTGGGGGGGGGACCTCGGACCGCCGAGCACATAATGCGGCAAGGGGACTGCCGCGCTTCTGGCCGCTGGTTTCATATGCAAATGCCGAGCTGCCTCCAAGTTATCATTATGGCTTTTTATTTTTTTCCCTCCTTCTCTCTCCCCCTAATGTTATTATTGTGTCGGGGTTTTAATAGCCACATGCTCTCCCCTTCCCTTTCAGCGAGGTTTCCTTGGCGATCAGCCCCGCCGCTTCTGCCCGGGGCCGCGCAGCCCCCCGCCCCAGCGATCCCCCTTCCCTCTCCCCCGCTGGAAATACCAGCGGCCCGGCCGGGCAGCTGAGAGATTAAAGCGATCCCCGGGCCCCGGGGCTCGCCCTCCGCAGGAGCGTGGCGTATCTCCGCCGTGGGCCCCCCCCGGGTCCCGTGTCCCCCCCCAGTTCCACGCTGGCGAGATGCTGGGGAGGGTTTTTGCTTGCGCGGAGCGCACCGCCTGCGAGCGGTTGCCTTGGCAGAAAGGTGCAGCTTTCTGATGTTCTTTTGTCTGATAACTAATTCAAGTTAATGCGATCTTTATGTAAAGCTAACAGCGGATAATTGTCTATTTTCTCGCCAACAATCTCCATCACAATCACTTATCTGGAAACCTGCGGTTGTATTAATCGTTATATTCCCCGAGATAAGCGTCTCTCGAATTATCAGTAAACACTGGAGGGAAATTAAACAAACTCCAGAGCCACTTAAGTTTCCTCGGCAGCTTTTAACCCCCTTCTCCGGGGAGGGGAAAAAAACCCCGACCGCCCCAACCTGGGACAAGAGGAAAGGGGTGTGTGTGGGGGGGTGAAACAGTGCAGAAGGGCCTGAACTTTTGGGTAATTTTGAAGAGCCGAGTCCTGCCCACCGCCCTTCCCTTCCCTCCGAGGTGCCCGTGCTGCGCGGGCAGGCGCGCACCTTACGCCCTGCTCGCCGGGGGGGGTTGTGTGTGTGTGTCGGGCTTTAGCAGCCCCTGGGACCTTGTTGGCAATTCTTGTAAATCATGTAATTAAGTGCATTAGTCGCTGCAGGGGAAAGACGAGCAGCTAGGAGAGAATACGCCGGGAGATGAAGCAGAAGTCGCGGGGCTGCAGGTCTGCGGTACGAGGAGGAGCGAGTTCTGCTCCCTTCTGCGAAATCACCGTATTAGCACAATTATTGGCAATATTTATACTAGAGAGTGAGCTGAACCCCAGGAGGGTAACGGAGTGTGCGAGCGAGCGAAACTACTGTGGGAATATATTTTACTGCTCAGATCCCATCAGTTCCGTTAGGTGTAAAGAAATTATAGCAAATTGTGCTGGAAACCCCTCCAGGGAAAACATACTTGTATGACAAAGATTTTGTCTTTTTGAGATGAAGTCAAAACATCGGTGCCAAGTGAAACTCATTTTAGGGGCCGCTGCCGTGTGTGTGTTTACTCGAGTACCTGCGTGGGGAGGGAAGGGGGGGAAAAAAAAAAAAAAAAAAGCCCAAACCATGACATTTGGGCCAGCGGGGAGTTTGCAGCTTCTCCCGGGCAGGGGGGGCTGCTCCAGCCAGGCTCCCCCCGCTGCCCGCCGCCCCGGCTGGCTCACGGCTCTTCCTCCGCTCTTTGCATCTCTGGGAGGGTTTTCCACGTCGAAAGCGCTTTTATGAACATTAACTAATTAATCCTGGCACTTAGTTACGGAGCAGGCACCGAGGGATTTCGAAACTCGCCTCTGCGATGAGCTTTATTTATTGTCGCCTTATGATTTTTAGGGAGGGAACTTTGATTCACAAAGGCTCCCAATGGCACGGCTCCCATCTTAGCCGGGGGAAGGTGAGGTCTGGGATGGAAAAAAAAACCCCAAACAACACCCCAAAGCCCCCCAAAACCCAAACCCGCAACACAACCCAACACAAACCAAACCAAATACCGCAACGAAACACACAAACCTCCTGTTACTAGTTTGTGTGTCAAGGCAGCATATTTCCAAATACGATCAGTTTCTTAAAAAAAAAAAAAAATCCTTTAACTGCTTCAATTCTCGAACTATTTCTCTTGCGCTAAAAGTTCCCAGGGTAGCTTTTTCTTATGGCATTTGAGAATCATCCCACTTCATCTCTCACCTGAATCTTGTCATCTGTGCCATCTTGAAGTGATCTGGGAACAATGCTGGTCCCTTGGACAGCCCAAGCTGGTCAATCAGGCAGAACAGACTATGCAAATGGAATGGAAAGGCGAAGCGATGGAGAACAGTGGCCCCCATTGTCTTGGGCATTTCAAAGCGAAGCCCAGCTGCAGCAGGCGTTGCTGTCTCGGACCCTTGGTTGCTACTCTAATGTCATCATTGCAAAACATCACATTTTGAAAACTCTACAGTCTGAATGCATGAGCAGCCCTCTGCAAAGATTTCACTTTGCCGTGACATCTTTCGAAGTCACCAAAAAAAAAAAAAGGGAAAAAAAGGGAAAAACCCCCTCAACCCAACAACTGGGGACTGGGATCCCAGCCACATTGCCCTCTCACATCCCTCAGTCCCTTTCCCCGCGCTCCTAATAACTGCGGAGCGGCTGATGCTAAACGCCTTTTGCAACCTTTTGGTGAACGCCTCGCCTTTCTTGCTGGTTTTAGAGTCGAATTGGATGATGATTTAAGTTGCCTTTAACTTATTTTCTGTCGGGTCTCTTTCAGGCACTCTAATGAGCTAACGCCGAGGAAACGTCGCTGTGAGCAGGCAGGGAAGTATTCACAATCGCTTCCAAAACTTCAGAAACACGGGGTTTTGAGAGAGTCAGGCAGTGTCTTTGTGAGCGGTTAAACCAACAGCTCAGCTGGGTATTTACGGGTCCGTTAGGAGGTTTTTTGAATACTCGGTTTCTTAATACACTCATGCAGTTGTCGCTCCTAAATATCGCTGCCAGCCCTGCTTCCCAGCACTGGTCCCAAAGTTAGCCCTGCCATGAGAAACGAACTTTCACTGCAGTCAAGCTGAAGGCTGTCAGCTGATTAATGTGCATTTTCCAGGGACTCAACCATTGCCCATGTTTCACTTACCGTTCCTTTTCATTTTCTTTTGTCTGTAGGTGACATTTGTGATCACCATGTGGTGAGCAGAGGAAACTCCCCTCTCCTCCACCCTCATGTCAGGAGCCTGCGCTCAAGGAGCAAAGGTCTGTGCCACTGGTATCTTAGTTGGGGGGGTCACCTTTCCCTCCTCCCCATCTCTTCTCTTGCAGGAATTAGTGAATCCAAAGCTTCTTCTCCAACAACAGCCTTACTCTAGTGATCCTATAGAGATGGATAATGTCATAGCCAGCCTCAGAGGCTGCCTAGTTCATAGGCGGAGCGGTCGCATAGTTTAGTGGTCACCCTTGAGTGTGGACGATGTTTAGCGTTCATGCAGGAACAGAGAAGAAAGTTTCATTGGACTAAGAGAGCTGACCTAAGAAACTCTTAATTACATTCTTTGCAGGACCGAGAATAATTCAGTGCTGCTTTCCCACTCCTTAAGCTGGCTCTTTCCCTTTTGCTTGGGTAATGCATTGTGTAATAATGTCACATAAATTACAAAGGAAGCAAAGGATGGAATTATTTAAAACTAAATAGTTATCCACTGTGATTTGATTAGCTTCCTAAATTTAAGTTTGCCCCTTTCAGAATGCAGTGCGTAAGAAGGAAGAGATGAGAGTAGTGGACGAAAGCAAAGAGAGGTTGAAGTGAACCGGGCAAGTAAACTACTGCGTAGGTGCCATTTCATCTTCTGGCTGGAAGTTTCTTTCCCCTCACCAGAGAGAGTTTACCAAGGACAAGTACTGGGTTAAAAGAAAACCAGTTTTCAACCGAATCGGCCTCTTGGTCAAACGAGTAACAGCAGAAACTCAGACTGCTACCTGCCTCATACAGGTGTTTCAACAGGGACGGTATGCACTGTAAGCACCCTTCCCTGCCAGGTGTTTGTTAACAGATGTCTCCAAGGCGCTTTCCACTATCGGTTGACCACCCTAAAACTTCACCTATTAGACAAAATCTATGCCCTAGGAGGTCTTGGGCATGCTTCAGGTACCCTTTGGGCCCCTCACTTGCTAACTTGCATGCAGAAACCCGGAGGAAAAGCCATGTTGTGCGGGCAATGCCTACACAGAGGACACCAGCAACGCACATGGCCAGGGGCCATATGCCCTGTCTCCCTCTAAGTGGGTGCATCTCCGTCTGGATCTCTGCTAAAGGGCTTCCAGAAGGAGGTTGTGAAGGAGGAGGATGCAGCAGCTTTCGAAGAGGAGCAGCGACACCGTGGAGGTGCTGCCGTGGGGCTGCGCAGAGGCGGGGGGGTCCCTCCCCTCTGTGGACACCGCGGTTCCCGCTCCATGGTGGGATGGATGACGTCCTCAGGGCCCGGGCCACGGGTGGGGGACAGGGGTCCACAAGGTCACCCCACTGCCCTCGGCCCGGCCGTGCCCCTCTCCCCCAGCAGCCCTATTCCCGACCCATGTTGCCCGCCGGACCCCCCCGCTCCTCCGCAGCCCACCAGCCTCACGCCCCAGGGCTGGGAGCCCAGAGCTGGGTTAGCCAGCCCGCGCTCGGGCTGTCCCCCCACAGCACCCAACAAGTTCCCATCACCCCGGGTTAACGGGCTCGGCTCTGCCCGGAGGGAAACGGCCCCAGATCTGCCCCTTGGGCAGGGTGCTGGGATAAAACCAGGGACAAGCCCCAGCGGCCCCCAGTCTCCCCACCAATGGGAGCTAATTGGGAACAAGAGCAGCTCCTCCCTTGAGTTGCTGAACTTTGCTTTTCTCTCACAGCTGGAACTTCTGCCCCTTCCCTCCTACCAGCCCCAGCCCTGGTACATTCAGGCACAGTTATCTCTGCTCGCGCACTGACTGTATTTTTCATGTTTATTATCATCCAACCCAGCGTAGTGCCATCTGGCACATGCACGCACGGGGAGGAAGAAAACCATACATTCAGCAAATGGAGCATACAGGGTTTAGGTTTTGTTTTGTCTTGTTTTTCTTATTCTTCCAGTTTCCATTTAAAATTATGCGGAAGGGATAGCTGAGAAAATCACCCTCATGAAAAATGATCAACCCCCCTCCCCCAGTTAGGAAATCAAAAATTACGGGAGAGCGGTGACGCCAGGAAGGGACAAGAACACCCCTTCTGCTGAAATACAGTTTCTTCTTTTCCTGCTTCTGTGTTTCATTTCACCTTGTGCTCAGAGAAGGAACAGAATTACTTCAAAATGTTTGCGTTAACTCTTTTTACCCAGGATTTATTCTGGTCTTTCAAATAATTATTTTACTGTAAGGCATGTAGTTTAAGCAAGCAATACGTAACAAACCACATTCCTCCGAAGCACCGGAGCACTGCGAGTCACCCTGAAGTCCTCGAAACCTTTACTATTTTTCACCTATTTTAAATATAAATGGATGTAAAAATACATCTGCAGAGTAGGTGTAAAAAACACACGTAGTAGTTTCAGTGAAAGCTAGCACCTATCACATTGCCACCTTAATTCAAAGATAGTTTTGTAACAGAGTTGTGTAATCAAAGCGTTTTTCTTCCCTGATAATTCATGCACTGTAAGATTATCAGTGGAGTTGCCCGTGGAAAAGGTACTACACAATGTACTGTATTACTTGATTAATTTTCTTTCAATTTTTACTTTAATTTTGTCTAATTACTGTATTGTGATCTAAGTCAGCAATCTTAAATTAACTATCAACTTAACTTTTGAAGAAACCCTACAAATGCATGATAATGATGAAATTTAAATTACTTTTGGTTATTGTGTAATGTCTACACCACGGAAAAGCAAACCTGCAGGTATTTTAATTCTGTTTGCATATATAGCATTGTGGTTTTCCCGTTTCATTTTTCAGAGTAGAATTCTCTGCCATTTCCAAACTATAAAAATGCTATTAAAAAAACCTGCTTGGGGTATTTTTTTTTTTCCCCCTAGATTGAATCATAGGTTTGATGAAAACGTGAAAGAAAATAGTTCTGGGGACTAAATTGTCAGCTACTCAGATTTCTCCAGAAAAGCAACTTGTTGTTTTACAGGTATGGATGCAGAATGGTAAAAGTGTTCTCTGATCCTGCTGAAACAGAGAAAGACATTTCAGTGTGGTTGATACAGTCCCTGTATATTGAGCTAGATTCTGGTCTCACAGCTGTTTAAAATCCAATATAGCCTTTGCTCAAGCCCTGATCCAAGGCGAAGTGATGTCACTGTCATGACTTCAAGTGGGCTGTGGATCAAGGCTTTTTACACCACTATGCCTCATGCCGCTAGGCTGAGAAAGGCTATTTTTACTACAGCTTTCTTTTCCTGTGAAATCAGATTAGTTTGGAATGAATTAGAAATGCTTGAACAGAGATGCTCGGGGTTGCTTTTTATGACAATACTTTTAATTTTAAATATTCCTTACAAATACAATTTGATAGCAAAATAAAAATTTGCACTTTCCAGTATATTTCCACATATCTTTGATTTTGGGGTGAATCGCACTTTACTTTTACATGCATGTGTTCATTGCCTTATTTCTGGCAACAGAGCATTGCAATTTTTATGTAAATAACAAGCAAAAAGGGAATCTATTGTAAAATACAATGTATGACAAATTCATTGAAACAAGCAAAATAATTTAAATAATGGTTATTCAATAAATGTCAGGAAAGCAATCCCACACCTTCGCTGATCGAGGCTGCTATCTAACTTGGAAGAAAGCGATCAAGGGAGACTTTTTATGCAGTAATATATGGAGCCTGTTCCAGTTGTTAAGCACATAATTAAAAATTCAGCAAGTCTTACCAAAGAGGGTCATAAACAACAACAATTAAAAACTCAAATCTCTCTCTGCTTTGTATGGCACCGTGTTCAGGGAAAAAAAGTGTGTGGTTTTTTTGGTGATGACTCAGATTAGCTCCAACTGAACTTAGCTTTAACTCTGAGAGCTGCAAAGTGAAGCAAGCAGAACTTTGCCGCTTACTGCTAGAGGTTGTTTTACTTAAAAAATGGTAGAGTTGCTATTAAGCATTTCCAACAAAAGAGGTACAAAAGAGAAATCAAAGTGGAAGAAACAGTCAGAATAGTACAAGTATAATGCAAAATCCTTATGTGTCGGTAAGGATTAACAGGTAACAAAGCAAACTCGAATCTACCCATCGCTTTTCTTCATCCTATGTGCACCGAAGAAGTTGAATTATAACAAAACCTTGTCATAAATGACCTTAGTTTTCAGAGTTTACAGTGTTTCCATAAATATTATTAATTCAAATATCCAGAATCAATGTAGTTTGGTTAAATGATCTATAATCAGTAAAATTTGAGCAGTGATCGGACAGCGGCAGAACGATACTTCCATACGTTGAAACTATCTTCTGCCACTCATGTGAGCTGAAATGGCAGAACAGACTTGCCTCATTAAACTGCGTCTGGGAAGACAATATGTGGGGAAAGAAACCCCATCATAATTAAGCATCCCATCTAGATTATCATATTAGTGTTAGGTCATTATAAATGGGGGGTAAGTGAAGCAATGTTTCTTTTCAGCTTTGAAAATTTTAAAGGAATTTAAATGCTTGAAAACGTTTTCCAGCTCACCTACTTTCAACATCAAGTTTAGCCCCTGATTTCCCTATTTATTCCTCTAACTCTCCTGAAGTGGCCTTCAAAATGCGTACGCGTGGATTTATTGTAAACTTCGCTGCTGCAGCTTCACTGTGGTTGTTCTGATCATTTCAGGACAAATGTGACAGTTTAAACTAATGACTGAACCTCTATTGTGTTAGTGCTGTTTCCTGGTTATCTAGTTATTATTTATTTCCTGCTTGTTCTATTGTTTCTTGCCTTACGAAGACTCCTGTTTGCTCTGATAAAATTCCTTATAACATGGCTGCAACACCAAGGGTTGGGTAAAAGGGGTCCTCTGAACGATAACACAAAGAGCGTATAAAGAATCCATCACAGCAGTCAGTAGTATAATGCAATTTATTTTCACTAGACATCCTCTTCACTACTGGATTAGTCACTTCACTAATGAGCAAATGACCCATAACTCACAGGAGTGGGAACTTAATGTGCAGGTCTTGCCTTTACCAGTGCAGATGAACTGCAGCGTGCTCACCATTGTGCAATCACTTAATATTTATGGCTCCTTCCCATCTTTCTCGGGCATTCCATATGCCATGGGAGTTTCAGGTGGGTGAAAAATGCAGGACCCGATGGCAAAACAGATACTGGGCTTCATATTTTTTATTGTTCCAGAAAACATTAATAAAAGATGCCTCTTGCATCTAGATTCCACCAGGAGCCCATAAGCAGACAATGAGCTGGTTTTAAAAAGCGATCTTTGTACCTGCTAATACATTCGAGATGCTATTTTCTACCACTATACACTAGGCATCTTTCGGATTTATTGTCCAGATCTCACTTTAGCATGACTTTAAGCTTAAAGAGAATTTATCAGGTCATTCACTGTATGAATGCAGCTTGTCTCCCTGTGCTAGGAAAAGTTGACACTATGAAATCTAAAAAATTCTGAGTTTGTCAGTAAAAGGAGAGTTTACAGTTTCAGTGGAATCAAAGAACTTGTGAGATCTTGGTTTTAAATGTGATTTTTCCCCCCCTTTCCTTAATTTCACATATTTATTATATGTATTTATAGAGCACAGAAATCTGAGTCTATGATTAGTAGCTATTAACAACTCGGAGTTCAGAACCAAATTCAATCAAAAGTATAAAATAGTCAAAATTTTGAAGTTGGTGGATCACCCTGTGTGACCAGGGAAGCAGAAATGGAAGCAGAAGTACCTTCTGTACCTCATTTGGTAAAGAATGGTGACAAGATTTCCATATCCGGCGTTATTTTTAACATTTTAAAGTAAATTCTAGGACTCATTTTGTACACTTAATCCAGAAATAGTTTCCTAGACCCAAAATAACTTTTAGCTTTGATGATAGGGCTGAATCTCTTCTGCTGAAATCCCCAAGATAAATTTATCTCCAATTTTACACCCAGCAGATCACAGAACATTTACCTGTCTGACACAATAAAACCAATGGTAATTAGAAAGATTCTAAGCCTTTACAAATATTCTAAGCCTTTACTCACTCACACATAGGGCCAGAAAGCAAAATTGTTTCTGTTTTCTCAAATCCTAAATAAGACCCTGGACCAAATCCCACTGAAGTCAACGGTGCTCCTTCCGACTGACTACTGTAGATCTGACATCAGGACGTACCTGCCATTCTCTTCTGTTGTTCTGCATCAGCGATGGTTTTGTGCAAAACCTTGGATAAAGTATTGCCAGCGGCTCTCAGGATAGATTTAGCTGAGCAGTAAAATGGAACGATTGGCCCGCTGCTGTGTTATGTATTACATTTTATTGATGTAGCAAGTACTATAGGTGTTAGGTCTATGAATACCTCTGATCTTTCCTGAATTAATTCCTCTTTCAAATCAAAAGCCTGTGGTTAAACTGGAGTATACTTTGGAAACCTGTTTTATTTGGAGAATTTTCAGGGATAAAAAAATCCACCACAGCCTTCGGTAGACAATTTCAGTGGTTAGTTGCCGTCACCATTAACCATTTAGGCCTTTTTTTAGTCAAAATTTGTCTCGCTTGATCTCCCAGGTGTGCTATAACATGTGTTCCTTTGTCTGCTGGGCTGAAGAGTCCTCTACAGCCATCCTTCTGCCCCCATATAGATACTTACGTGATCAAGTCGCCCCTCAACCTGGGCTTTAATATGATTTATCTAGACCGAGTGCCTTCTCTTTCTTCTACATACACCACCAAAAACGCTTTCCAGTCTTTTAACCATGCCACTTACTCTCCTCAGAAACCTTTCTAACATCCGCTAGGTTTATAGCAAGGTGTTCTCAAGCAGCTACACAGAATTAAGACTATTTTAAACCTGGAGTAGTGGCTTGTGTTAAGTTCTTATTAGAATTATATTAGTCATAAAGGCACTAGAAATAAATAGCAACAGCTGTAAAAAAAAAGGTGACATATCGGCTGGTACTTCAGGGTTAGAGCTTTAGGGAGAGGGCCTCAATGGGAAAATAAAAGGTATTTGTACCTTCAGCACTTACAAACATCAGCCGCTTCATTTTGGTTTCTAAACATAGGCGTAGGAGCCTGAGAAGAGGTGCTGTTTCATAATCTAGAAAACTCCTCCATTTATTTATTTCTATAATTGGTTTAACATACTAAAATTTTCCATGTTGCTTTGGGTGAGGGCACCATTCTTCATCTTGCTCTTGCAAGGTTGCCTAAGGTTTGTGTCCAATCTTAAGGTCACTGCAGAGACACGGTCAGAGGACTGATCCCAGTGAAGTTGATAAAGCACTTTCCTTGGGGGCAAAAGCAACACATTAAACTTTATCGTAATTGCATTTTCTTTGGAAAATTATGTTGTTATAATTCAAACCTGCTCTAAGATCTCCAGTGCAATTGCTTCAGGAAAATGTTGCTATGTCATGTGAAGAGGCTTATAAAACTTATTTTAGGTATTTCAGCCAGTAATTGACAGTCGGTAGACTGGTCTATGACACAGATATTTCATGCAATGAGCATTGCATGAAATTTGCATTTCATTGCATGAAATTGGCATTTCTCACCCAATCACGCCGGTGTTTTATGAAGTTGTTCTAACAAAAAAAAAAATCCTGTCAAATTTGGATGAGTGAAATATTCTACTTTTCTCTGTTTTGCTGAAATATGTCCTACCAGCAAAGCAAGGAATACCCCTGTAAAACTGTATATCTGTTCAAACAAACAAACAAACAAGCAGTCCAATGTGTTATTTAAGCAAAAATGCTCAATTGCTTAGTGGTCTCATGATCGAGTTTTTCTTCTAGCCATTTCTGTCAGGCTTTTTACTTCTGGCTCTGTTGGTTTTGTTCATGCTTTCAGTCTGTCACTGTTTTGCACACTCCTCCTGTTTTTCTCTCTCCTCTGTTGCCTTCTGCCTTACCAAGTCCATGCGGGATGAGCAGAAACACCGACTCCTCTGACCACCATGGTTTTTGAACACAGGGGTTTTGTGCGCTAGATCGAGGTAAGGTAGGGAACGGCTGAGATCAGGGCTATGTTGTTTGGTCAGAGAATTAAAAAGGAAACGACCGGGAGAAAGAAGGCAGGACTGAAAATAAATCCCGACACAAGGGAGTTGAAGAAAACCCTCTCTGTTGTGCAAGTCTACAGTCAGTGCCGGAGGGCGGACTATATATCTGTGCGGTCCCCCCAAGCCCTTGTCCTGCCAGGGTAATGTCTCCCATTTTACAACTTCAACGCCGCGCTAAAATTGTAGCAGGGTTTCGTAAGTCGGTTCAGTGCACGGCCATTTCACCTTCCCTCATCCCCCCTCGCTCCTGCGAGACGCGTCTAGGGTGCAGCGACAGCCACGAGTCAATCAGGGACGGTTCTGATTGTAAATGCCTGCAATGGTATAAATGACAGTGCCGAAGGAGATTATATTCAGAGCCACATACATGCTGCAGAGGTCCCACCTCGAGATTAGCCTAAAATACCACCCAGATCTCGAGGTCCCTCCCAATTAGCAGAGCCAGGCAATCTTCCTGACACTACAGAGGCAAAGACGTATTTTTAGCTCAGTGCCGTGCTCTCTCCCCTGAACTCCCGGAGCCCCGCTGAGCCGATGGAGTCCCAATCAGTGGGCTAGCTCTGATGCTGCCCCTTCACAAAATTGCCTGTAAAGCCAGTTCAGCGAAGGGATCTGTAATGAGCTCAGCAGCTTGGGGCTCTCAGTAAACTGCCGTGGTGAAGTGAGTTCATGGCTGAAACACCAGCCCTTTTATTCATCAGTAGCACATCAATTAGTAGTTTAACAGGCAGAGGAAAGATCCAGTGAGGGTTCATTTAATGTTAGGCTGATCGTAGTCTGTATTTGTGCTAATTCTGTCAAGTTTTCCACCTTTTGGTACTTGAGGAGAGCTATTTTCTTAATTCCCCACACTACAAAGAACCTGACAGCCAAGTTCAGTTTAATGTATAGAATCAAAATGTAAAGATTACTAAATAAGAAGTTAAAACAATTCTTCTTACAGATTGAACAATTCAGGGAGAAAGAAAAATGTCCTAGGGTCCTGTAGGATTCATATATGATTGGTGATATTGTTGTTATACTTACGGTTCTGGTTTATTACTCTCAGAGAGCATTAAGCATTAATGATTTGCATTATGCAGGAAACACTTGTGAGTTAATCAGTGCCTCACGTTCTTCAGTGGTTCCACCCTTTCTTTATTCCTGTCTTACAAAGAGCTGATTTTATTACTTAATTAGTTCCTCTGGTCAAGGACTATGGACCCAAGTGTTGTCAAAGTTAGCAGAAAGAAACATCTGTCCACTCAGCCGGAGTTCTCTCCCATCAGCAGGAGGGATGGACAAACAGTTGATGGCAAACAGTATGTTCACCAAACGATGGGCTATTATTTCACACACCGATTGGAACAGTTTAGGGTTTTTTGTATTTTGTTGTTATTTATAAGTATTCAAGAAATACTTGCTGGGAACATATTTCAGCCAATTTCAGCCTATCGCGCGCTGGATCTGTGCCCCTCCACTGTTCATGCTTGCTGCTTTCCCAGAGTAACTAGTTCCCCAAGTCACACGGAGTTGTTTCTTGTCCATTACTGGTGAGTGGAACTAATAAATAGAGGGACGGAATTACAAATTAATTTCTGCTTTCTCACTGGGACACAGAATCCCCTTTTCCTTGTAGGTAAGCACAAGCCTACCCAGCTCAAGCTTAATATGTGATATTGGAAGTTCAAGGTTCCTGGGCCCTTGATTCCCTCAGAAAAAGAGAAGGTTTTATTGAAAGTCAGCAGCTATAGTGAATATTTCAGATTTTAATTTTTTTCTGATGTGCTGTTCCTAGGACTCTATGATGGGAAGTCACAAGCTTAAGACAAATTTAATATCCATTCTCACTCATTAGGGTTGTAAAAAAGTCTTATTCTCAAATATTTCTTTGCTCTGTTCTCAGGTAGAAAAAGAACAAAACAGTTCAGAACTTTCTGCTATCCCTATTCTTTAATATACCTGCATAATCACTGCTTCTTATGTTATCTTAAAATGCATTCTGGGGATCAACTTCAGTTCTCCTGACATCTGCCTCGTGACAGAATGCTGACACCTTTTTCTGCTAAGAACCCCCCCACGCCCCCAGCAGTCTCTGTTGTAGCCCATCAGTCAGTTTTACTGGGCTGTACAAGTATCTCTGCATCTCTGCCACGTGCTGGGGCTCCGTAGAAATGCAGCTTGGTCTCTCCACCTCAGTCACCTTTTAATGGCTCAGATTTTCAACAAACACTGCTGTATTTCTCAACAGTCCCACTTGTCTATGTTTTCTGAGACTAAAATAGTCCTCTCCAACAAAGTGATATTATATTCCATATTAATGATGTTTTCTTTCCATTTATTACATGCCTATTACCCTGATAGTGATGTATTTTGTGTTTTCTGAAACTCCTCTCTCAGAGTTGGTTCACCTCTCTGACCCGTTCTTCAGTCCACATGTCTCACCCCACGAGACGCCTGTCGCCTGTGAAGTCAAAGCTTTTCTCTCTGTGCCTTCAAGGATCTGCATCGCTCGGTTCCTGCCTTTTCCCTAACCTCCCAGCTAAGGCTGGTCAGAATGATTGTCACACAGGGGGTTTTGCATCAAAATACATTCTTTTTTTTTGTGAAGATGGCTGAGTTATTGCCAGTGAGAACAAACCTGAATGTTATAACCTTGGAAACCGTCAGAATATAAACCTGTTGCCAGTGGCCGTGTCTGCTCCCACCCATTGTCCCTGGTGTCTCCTTCCTTCTCTGCTCCCCAGCAGATGTCAGATCCAATACCCATTTTATCTTCCTTCTTCATAAACACCTATACTCAGTCTCCCAGACCAGCCTTTATACCAGGAATGTTATTTCCCAGATGCTCTAAGTACTTCACTCTGTGTTTTTTCCTAATTCTCCTCCATTTTAAGAGGAACAAGTAAGGAGGAAGAGCTGACAAAGCAGTCAATGTCTCATTGATAGGACTCACCGTATGGCTTTCTTATTAGATCCATGGTCCCAATGCTCCTTTCCCCCCCCCATTCACCCTTCATGCTCTTCTGGGGAAGGAGCACACTGTGACTTCTTTGGGCTTTTTCTGGCACGTCTTTCACATTTTTGAGTCACTAAAATATTAATAAATGTTATCAATTATATAATATAAAATATAATAATATAAACACATGACAATGACATCTACTAATGCAAGTAATTGCATGTGACACGTATATATATAAATCCTCCTCCTGAACGGCATGACCAGATCTTTGTTTGCTCCTCAGGCCTCTTGGGAGGGGTTCTGAGGGAATTCATCGTTATGAAAATGATGCCCACACAGTTTTGTCAGTTTTGCATAAATGCAGAGCTACCAAGGCTTTGCTTGGTTCTTGGTAGGATCTTTGCTCCATGGTGCTGTTCCTCACTGCACTCCCTCCCAAACTAAACCCATATATTAATATATTCACGAACTGAGTTACTTTGGGTCCAGTCCCCAGTTCATGGACAGGCAATAGGAACAACTGCGTGGAATCCCGAGACAGGGAAGGAAGATGTTGAGGCGACCGCAGCAAAATTGACCCTATTTTGGAAGGACCGGTGCCTCGCACCCTCAGAAGCCTGATGCTGGCTGCACCGTTGAGGTTGCCACAAACATTTGCCACCCACTGTGGGTCCCTTTGCATTTTCTGATCTGGGAAAGACACAGCTCAGTCCCTGCCAGTGCCTTCCCAGCACAGTTCCAGCTGCGACCATGAGAAGCAACTCCACAAGGCTCTTCTGCTGCTGTTGTATTGACAAGGGAACAAGAAACAGCCACAAATTCAGGGAAACAACAGGATATGGGCTGCTAATAGCAATACATCCCCCTATACGTCCAAGACAGAAAATCTACAAGTAATGGCCTTCATTAAAAAAATAGACTTGTGGTGGTTTTTCCTGGTGATAACCCTGCATCAATAAGTCAAATGAGTGCAGGGATGAGGCTCCTTTGCAGAGCCCTCAAGAACTGAAGTGTCGGTGCCAGCCTGATGCCAAAAAGGGTGCCCGGGGGCCAGCCCAAGCCTGGCAGTCAGCTCCTTGGGACTGTCTTCCTCAGAGGCTGCAACTGGTATTCAAAAGTTGCATTCATGCGCAAGCTGGTGAGCATCCAGCAAGTTCTGGAAGGCAGATGAAACATGGCTTCATTTTATAGTTTATGCATGATTTTAGAGGGGGCTTTAAATAGCATGTGATACAAGAGAAGAAAACCTGATGCTGTTCCTGAGATTTCTGCGGTTTAAAGATGAGCGGGGTAGTCCTTTGGCACAGCACGCTAGATCTTACTGCGAAACTGCTTCTGGGAAAAACTGAGAGGATAAGCGGTCTTGTCATCTGAGACACACTACATCCATGAGCCTGAATTATATACAGGAAAAATAAAGAGTATTCTGCTTTCCTGAGTGTTTGTGAAAAATCAGCAGAAAAGGAGACTTTAGATTTTAAATTAATCACAATATTTAAAATCTGAGTTTAGATAAAAATTTGGTTTCTGCTTTCCTCAGTTGTTGCTCCTGAAGTCTTCCCCTTATGTTTTCGATTTCTGCTCAGCGGTCTAGTTTTCAGAGTTGTGTAACTTTAAAGTTTCAAGGAAAAGTACTAGCCAGCAGCCTCACCTTAGCGACTGTTTGTATTTTTTTCTGGTATGTTGTCTTGTAAATATGACCAGGTCTAATAATCTCCTGCATTACAGCTTGCAAAACTCCATTAACATCCAAAGGTCTGCATAGGTGGAGAATTTGACTCCTGGTTATTTAAGAAATTTTTATCTTCCTTCTAGGCCTTTCTAGGGTCTTTGGCATTATTGTACATGAGTAGCATAGCACAATATTGTAGGAGCTATATATTTAGGAAAACTTCTTAGCAGCATTATAAAACACATTTAAAATTGTCAACACTTCTGAAATTATGATACCGCTTACTTTGGTCTTGATACAGAGTGCATTTATCTGCCCTTCTGTATTTGTATAAACTTGTCAACACCTTATCCGGAATAGAAAAAACTGCAATGCATCTTTTTTAGTTCATAAGTAGGAAACCTCTCCCTTTATACAGCAATGAAAATGGGAAACTGTATAGTACAATGCTCATACAAATGGTATCATAGAATCCCACTTCAAGAAGATTTCAGTGAAAAATAAAAAGTAAATCTGTCTTAAATATATTTGGTTAACAGAAGTAAAAAATACTTGACATCAGTTCGTTATATATTAAGGTAAGCAGCTACAACCTCATTTGGACATAGCCAGTGTTTCTTTAATCATCAGAGGTCCGTTGCCAGTTTTCAGAACTTATATTACAATGGCAACCGTTCTGTAATGGCATCGTAAATACTGTGGGAATACAGCACAAGTACTGGTGCGAATGCAATATCTGATGAAGTTCTTGAAGCCACCAAGTAATGGCAAGGGATATCTTTGTTTTAGACTGAGAAACAATCACAGTTTAAACAACCGATGGCAGCACTGCTCTCCAGTGACTGTCGCCTAATGCTTTAGACGACATCCTGGGGTGTCCAAAAGCTGTTTTTTCGCTACTCTTCAGTAACTGCCCAAAACACGGGGTGCCTCACCGTTCAGCCTGAGGTTGTTAGGTGCCCAAAGTCAGCTTTCAAACACCTTTAGAAACCCCGAGTCTGGAAATTTTGGTGACTAATCTCTTGCCTGAGATACCCGATGATCTAAATGCATTCAAAGGGATCTAAATGTCACCTAAGTCCTGGAAGAGAAATTCTCAAATAAACAAAAATGTTTTTGCCAGGACTGTCTACTCCTCAGTGAGAGCCTAATCATGAAGCTGAAGTCCTTCACCTTTTTGTCTGCCCTCCTGTTGGGAGCTGCGTAGTGGCACTTGTCTTCCCGCGTCAGCAAGATGGATGAAGAAAGCGCCCACAGAGGTGACCCAAGGATCTAATATTGGGGGCTACCTTGTGGGTGCTACATGTTCAGACCTTGTCAGGGCCTCTGATCCCTGTGGGAGCACTGCAGAAAAAGGGCGAAAGTGCGCTTTAGACTCATAGAATCATTTAGGTTGGACAAGACCTTTAAGATCATGAAGTCCAACTGTCAACCCAACAACACCATGGCCGCTAAACCATGTCACCCATGCCTCGGACTGAGGAGCTTGCCCCTTGCGTAGCCGCACTACAATGTTGTAGGTTTTCTTTAGTGATGTTTCTGTTGTTCTTCTTCTTACGGTTGTGTTTATTTTCGATTAGAAAAATAGCATAAAATAAAATGCACAGATACAGAGACTATGTTTTACACTATACCCACACCTTCTAGGGAGACCTTGGGGCCCTGGTGTGATGTGGGGCTGGCTGGTGTCCCCCCCCGCCCTGGGATAACGCTGCCTGCAATAGCCTAATCCTGGTGTCTGCCCTGTGGCTCTGAGACATTGCTCGTCACAGATTTTTGTGGACTTTCGGTATAAGGTGACTGAAATCAGGAGGTGCCGGGTCAGAGCCTGCTGGAGAGGGGGTCTCTGTCACGATGCTGACAGCGTGTGCTGTGTGACGTGGGAGGGGGCATGAAGGCACGTGGATGCCAGGTCGTGCAAGGACGTCTGGGAGAGTTTCGCAGGGTGACTCAAGGCAGAACGAGCCACAGTCAGTGCATCTTGCAGCCAAGGGGTTTATTTGTGGTATGTCCTTCAGCAAACTGCCCTACTGACTGTGCTCGGGTTTCCCTCCGCAGGAAGATGTGGTCTTACTGGAGAAGGGATTTGGGTGTAAACTAGCACGAGTGCAGCAAAGATGTCAGGGTGACCATGTTCTGCGAGTAAAACTAGACTATTAGAGCAGACACAGCCTTTGTTGCAGAGTTAAACCCAGGTCCTACACTCTTGATATCCCTCCCATCTATCCCAACAAGCTGTCACCTGAGTTTGATGGTGCTTCCAACCCAGGCTGACAATCCTGCCACAGTGTTTGGGTAGCAGCACTAGCAGTCTCTTTCCCTTCAGCTGATGCTTAACCTGTTCTGCAGTTAGAGAAGATGACAGGGAGTACCATCGCCTGGGCAATGATGTTCTTCTAACACTTCATCACAATTAACCCCTGCACTGCAGAAATGCAATGTGTTTTCCCAGAGTTCAGTGAAAAAGAGTCACAGTCAGGTTTACCAGAACTGAATGTGGTAAGGGATGTCAAAGACAACAGGAGGGCTTCTGTAGGTACATAGGTGACAAAAAGAAGGCTAAGGAAAACGTGGGCCCACTGCTGAAGGAGTTGGTGGAGCTGGTTATGCAGGACATGAGGTACCGCGTGTCTTCTTTGCCTCAGTCTCTACTAGAAAGACCAGCCTTCAGGAATCCCAGACCCCAGAGACCAGGGGGAAAGGTTGGAGCAAGAAAGAGGTACCCATGGTGGAAGAGGATCAGGTCATGGAGTACTTAAACAAACTGGACATACACAAATCCATGGGTGCTGATGTGATGCACACATGAGTGCTGATGGAGCTGGCAGCTGTCATTGTGAGGCCACTGTCAATGATCTTTGATCAATCATGGTGATTGGGAGAAGTGCCCAAAGACAGGAGAAAAGCAAATATCACTCCGATCTTCAAGAAGGGCAAGAAGGAGGACCCAGGGGACTACAGGCTGGTCAGCCTCACCTCGATCCTTTGGAAGGTGATGGATCCATCTTGGAAACCATTTCCAGGCACTTGAAGGACAAGAAAATCATGAGGAGTAGTCAGCATTGCTTCACCAAAGAGAAGTCATACTTGACCAACCTGATAACCTTCTATGCTGAAATGACTGGTGTGGGAGATCAGGGGAGAGCAGTGGATATTGTTTACCTGGACTTCAGTAAGGCTTTTGACACTGTTTCCCATAAAATCCACATAAGAGAAGCGGTTGAATTGTGGGCTGGATGAGTAGACAGTGAGGTGGATTGAAAACTGGATGAATGGCTGGGCCCAGAGGGTGCTGCTCAGTCTCATGAAGTCTGGCTGGAGGCCAGTAACTAGTGGTGTACCCCAGGGGTCCAATCCTGTTTAACATCTTCATTAATGATGTGAATGTTGGGGTAGAGCGCACCCGCAGCAAATTTGCAGATGACACAAAACTGGGAAGAGTGGCTGATATGCCAGAGGGTCATGCTGCCATCCAGATGGACCTCGAGAAGCTGGAGTGATGGGCTGACAGGAACCTCATGAAGTTCAACAGGGGGAAGTGCAAAGTCCTGCACCTGGGGAGGAACAATCCCAGGCACCAGCACATGCTGGGGGCTGCCCAGCTGGAAAGCAGCTCTGCAGAAAAGGACCTGGGGTCCTGGTGGACACCAAGGTGAACTTGAGCCAGCAATATGTCTTTGTCACAAAGAAGGTTAACGATATCTTGGGCTGCAAGGTCAAGGGAGGTGATCATTCTCCTCTACTCGGCACTGGTGAGGCCATAAGGGAAGTACTGGGTCCAGTTCTGGGCTCCCCAGTACAAGAGAGACATGGACATGCTGGAGGAACTCCAATGAAGGGCCATGAAGATGATTAAGGGACTAGAGTACCTCCCATATGAGCTAGCCAGCTACGCTGGCTTTAAGAGAGCCATGGGCCATCAAGTGAGGGCGAATCTCACAGCCAAGGCAGGTTGATGTTTGTCACAACACTGACAAAGAGCAGTGTTTCTGAGGACTATTAGCCAGAGTTAATGTTTACAGTAACATGCTTTTTCATAAAGAAAGGGGTCAAATTAGGAGCATGGGCTACTGTATTTTCTTTCTTCAGCAGTTGGGGATCACAACACGCTCTTACCATGTAAATGAGGGGTGAAATAACAGATCCTTTTACACCGGTTTTTGAGCAGACAGGATTACAGCACAGATTGTGTTGTGAAACAAAGAATAGCTCCACGGGAGCCATGACTCTTCCTATGAATCATTCTGTCCCTTCTCTCCCCTTTCCATATACCCTTTCTTTTTGTAATTTTTCTTAAAGGTAAATATCTTCTAGATGGGAATGGCATATTAACTGAATGGTTGGACTTAAAAATGGCTAAAGTTGACTGTTTACTAGCTACAATTTTATTTAATAAGTAGTGACTGATAATGGTTATTTGCCTTCCTACTCGGAGACAGCTTTAAACATAAGCATATGCATTGTCAAAATGATAAACATACCCTTCCCCTAAAGTGCCCCTAAATAGAAATAAAAGTCATAATACACCTCCAATACCAGGAGAGAAATTGGGGTGGAGGGCCTGGAGAAGTGGGGTATATGTTTTTCTGCGTAATGTTATGTTAACAACAGCTATGAGTGAAGAGAAATTACATATGGAGCCATGCTGACATTTACAGGAACTGTTGTGGAGAACCTGAAATACATAACAGAGAAAATAAGAGATTTGGAGTGAAAAGGTTACATCACATTTAGAAATCGAAGGAAACAAGCGTTGCAGTTCATGATAATACAGGTGGAGAAAGGATTACAGGTGCGTCTAAGGACTGCTTGGAGAGCATTAATGGACATTGTTTCCCTGTAACTTTCAATGGGCGATTCATCAAATACTCCCTGATGTGTGTTTTGAAGTGAGTGCTTCTTTCTGTGCATCCAAGGTGATCTGTTCATATTGCCAAGGGCTGGTTTTGCTCCTTGGAGCAAAGCAGGAGCAGGCGAGTCTTCCCTGACTTGCACTGACTGGAGTAGCCTTTTTGGTCTGAGCCTAACATGCAGTGATTTACAACATAAAGTAATGACAAAATCTTATTTTTCCTGACCCTCTAGCCTGGGAACAGGGAGACAGCAGCCAGATTGGCAGCATAGCACAGAAAGATAATTTTAAGCAAGAAAAATGCGATCTAGCTGCTGAAGCCTGCTCTGTGCCTCCTGCAATGCTCAGTGGCTGGCCACGATCTGGCCCCAAGTACATTCACTTGCAGTAACACTGACAGACGTTATGTGTCACATATCACTGCACAGTAATTTCCTGGATTCAGCCATTATTTCACTAATGTTTTGTTTCAAGTCTTCCAAAGTGTCTAAGTGTCCAAATTTGATTTTTCATGCATATAAGTAGTCTTAAGAAGCTGTGGCACTTTTGTACAAAAGATGATGCTTCAGGAGCTCACTGCAGGATGAATATCTGCTATAAATATTATTTCTGTGTTTGTGCTCATTAAAATGTGAAAAGGTAACATTTGAATGCACACATATATTCCAGGTATTTCTCTGGGAAAGTATTTTTTCAAATTATTCTTACTGACTTACTGAGATGCTGTTGACTTACCAATCAGCAACAAAGAAGTGCAAATTCCTATGAAAAAGGAAAAGGAAAAAGGGAAACAAGGAAGGAGAGGAGAGGTGAGGAGAAGAAAGGGAAAAGGAGAAGAAAAAGAAGAAAAAGAGATCTAACACACAGAGGAGTGAATATGAGCCTTAGAACAGCCTAAGGACTGGTCACAGGGAAAACACAAAGTAGGTACGGCTTTATGTAGGAGATACAGTCGCTAACAAGATGTTCAACTCATTAAAAGACATTTCTAAGTGCTTATGCTTCTAAAATACCATCTCCAAAAAACCCCAAGATTTTCTTTTAGTAAGTACATAGCACATCAAGGCTGATCAATTTGTTAATGTGAACTTTTGAGGGAAGAGAGATTACAGCAATAAAGGTTCTGACATGTAAATTAAAGTAGCTGGGTTACACTAAAAGAATATTGTAAAACGCCACGTGTGCCCAACTTTATAGACAAAATCCGCATGATTCTGGGGGGCTTTCGTGGTCACATAATTAAGGACACCTGGGTTAGAAAGGGTTTTGTTGCTGATGTTGTGAACACAGTTTTAAGTGCACACGCAGCCCCAGGGACCCTGTGTTCCCGGGCAGATGGGGACAGAAGTTATCTAAATTTTAACTGTTTCACTAAGAAAATCCAGTGAGGGCTTTTGGACAGGGAGATGGCAGGATTTAGCCCAAATGTGAGGAATCTTTGTGTCCCTGGTGAATTATGATCCGCTTTGTTACAGTAGCACAAATAGCGCTAGCCAAAAAAAGAGACAGCTCTTGTCTTGAAGAGTATGCATTCTTACTATTATTTTATTTGTATTCTTCCTCCTTAAAATTAGCCACTGCTTACCAAGTATCCACAATAAATCCAAACAGTGGGATGGAGACAGAGATTGACTAAGTGAAACCTGCCCTAAGTGTGCACCCAAGAGATCAACAGAAATCAATTTGCCTTGCAGAGGTAGGTGGTTATACATAAAAGCTGAGAAAAATCATACTGGAAGCCACAGGAACACTTTCAAGTGGGAAAATTGGGGGTTGCCTACTGCATATGCCCTCGCTACCGGAGAGTGTGTGTGCGTGTGTGTGAGTCATGGAGAGAGATACCGAGAGACAGAGGGTGGAAGACAGAGAACGAGAGAAAGGGGGGGGAAGAAAAAGGGAGGAAAAAAGAAATCACTAGAAACACGCAGATGCAAAAGTGCAATGGTTGTATTAAATTATTTTGAGCTTTTTGTGCAACTTACATAATTCTCAAGTAGAAGAAAATAAAGCCATAATTTATGCACAGTTCTTCCTAGCAAGTAAAAAAAAAAAAAAAGAAGTTATTTTTACAACCCCCTATATTGATTGTATTTTTAGAACACTTTCTAAAATAAGTGGAGAATTCAATCCTACTCTCTGAGGCATGTCAATTTGTGCCCACATAGTCGATGGAAAGATTGAACCCTAAGTGCAGATCATGACATTCTGCTGTGATAAAAGCTGTTTCTGTTTGCTTTAACACTCATGCATAGTGGTAAATGCCACCTGTGACACATTGGGATAAGTATAACTATATTGCATTCAGTGATTGCAATACACTGAAAGTTGTTTCTGAAAGTTATCTGACTCTCTCTACTTAGATAACTTAATTTTCTTTAAGTGTTTTAAGACAGGAGAAGACAGTCAAGCTATAGACACAAATAAATTTCACTTGCCAGGAGGTTTTTTTTCAGAACATGATACTAATTAACAAAAAATAATACAAGTCTTAACAGAAAATCAATCTGTGATCTACTTAGGCATGTGTTTGGTTCTAACCCTGTTCAGGAAAACCCTTGAACTCTTGCTTAGATCCTCCTTAATCATGTCTGTAGGCATTGCTTAATCAGCGCTATGGTAAATATCCATTCGCCCAACCACTGCCCACTGTATCTATTTATGCACGTAAGGCCATGTATATATTAATAATCAAGATCTGGGCAGAAAAGTGCCCCTCAGCCTGCGCTTTTCGTTGCCTCCCAGACACTGGCCTCTTCTTGTACCATCCAATGAACTTGTTTCCACTATTATTTAAGTCACGGTGGCCGTGAAAGCAGAACCAGAAACTGCCAGAACCATCTAAATCAATGAAAATCTATTGCTCGAGAAACGTGAACATGTCTCACAGCATTATCTCCCCAGACATAAGGCCTATAAGATTGCCATGCTGCCAGTGGCGTCTTTCTTTTCGTATGGTGTGACAGCTCGGAGGGCAGCAGGGCGGCAGACTGCCTTCCGTGAAAACTTCTGCAACTTTTCCAGCTGTTTCTTCATCCTCCAGGTGCCTCCTGCTTCAGAAAGCTCTTCACTGCCATGGAGCTCCCAGGGAAGCCTGTGTACATGTTTCTGTTTGACTTTTGTGGCTATTATTTTTTAATCAGCTTTTTGGGTGAGGAACCAGCCGGGAGCTCACACGCCGAGGTCCTGGTCCACGCGTGGAGCTCCTGGACACGGTGCCAGCCCATGTATTATGAATTACATGGCAGCAACAAATTCTCTTCTTCGCCAGCCGTGTCGGCTGTCCAGGTCCTTCCCTGCCATAAAGATGAAGAACTGTCAGGTTCCGACTCCAAAAATCCTTCCTGCTCCCTCCTCTGCGCTGCAACCCCTGCTGGCCTAGTTTTGAATCATGCTGGATAATGGATGTGAGCAGCTAAAATTTCCTTCCTGTGTAAGGTAACGTGCCCTTTCTAATATTAATTTCTAGAGGACCCCAAGCTCTTTAGCAATTTAATAAATCCAGGTGGGCACTAAAAAAATAGTGAGTATTGACAGGCCCTCTGATAATAACAAATACGTGAAAACGGCTGTTTGTTAAAATTTTGCTGAGAAACTATTTTTGTCCTTGGGCAACATTTTGTTACTCTGCTTGCATGCCTCGGTGTGTTTCCTACTTAGCTGGCTATATAGTTTTATAGATATAACAATACATACGCACGCATGCATTATCTATATATCTCTTGTTTGCTAAACCTGAAGTAATTTATGTAATTATACACATAATGTATTTTACCCAAATACACAAAGAAGATTTTTTTTTTTTAAATGCCACTTAGGATCTAGATTTAACTTAAACCACTACTTAGTCTATCTTCCTTAATAGGATACTAAAAAGGAATTTTATGACAACATTATCAGTAGCATTTTGCTGATAATTAGAATAACAATAATAATACTGAGATATTTTTTCAGTAATAATGGTGTTATTAATGAGATTTTTATGAAAGACAGACTTCTTTAGTATAATTATGAAAATTGATCTTTTGCATTTTACTTATTCACTGAAATCAGATAAGTGGCTTAACTACATGTATTATTTCTAATAAATATTCAAAAGAATGCATTTAAACAAGGCACCTCATTCTATTCTTGCTCATATTCCTTGCATTTAAATAAAAGTGTAATTGCTCTGCTTTTTTAAACTGCTAGTTTGGATTAGCTGTCTAACCTGTACAGTGTAGCTGTTTGCTGTTTGCATTTTTAATAGCTTTATTACCATTTGGTGAAGCCTTAATTTCTCACTCCCTTGAAGAGTCCTGCCTTTAAGTCAGCTCTACAATTTAACCAGCAATAATCTGTCAAGATAAGATAAAGACCTACACCAGATGAAATGCAGTATTTTTGTGTAGCATTCTGTCATTGTTAAAGGAAAGATCTGAGTATGTCAAAATGTAACACCTGAAAGTTTAATAAACTTTGTAGCATAATTTTACAGTTCACATTTTAAAATAAATTGTTCTAGAATACATTAGCTTGTTCACTAGTGAAATCAGTTAAATATCTATATAAATATGTTTGGGTGAAGGGAGCCAGCAGTTTTTCAACAAGGATAAAAGTTCTTTCAGTTTTCAAGCCTCAGATTAAGTCACTTCTGAAAATCCTTGCTTCAATGCAGTTCTATTAACTCTGCAGTTTCCTCGTAACTCCTTCATAATATTTGGCCATAACAACACTGCAGAGGTTCATTAGATATTGCAAACATTCTTTTTTTAGAGTTGCTAATACTGAGGTAATTGAAGTGAAGCGTACTTAACTCCTCGCTTTCAGGACTCGGGCTGCTCTTCGAGTATTCCTGTTTCTTTTCACATTCCTGTTTCACTTATTCGTGCAAGTAAGGGTTTTTTTTAAAGAAGAAATATATGAAGATGAGGTCCTAAATCCATGTTAGGGTGAAATAGTAACTGAACTGTGTCAGGTAGATACGAATTAGTGTATTTATAGGACAGAAGAATGAGGAATGCGTTTCTCAGTTCTACCTTAGCAGAACCTGCTATTCCACGTGCGAATGGACATCCACGACTTTCATCTAACCAGGCATATTCAATGGAAATGGCAGAAGTGTAGGCTCTGTGAGCTTCTCCTGAGTCCATGGGAGTCGATACAGGTCGGATGCGTGGTCAGGGAGGGGAGACCAGAGCACGGGGCGTGGGAGCGTTTGGGCAGCTTTCTGTCCAAATCCCGCACCCTGTGCCCTCCTGGGGACAGCTTGGACTGTGCTGAGGTCTTCCTCTGCACAACCCAGGAGGGGAGCAAGCTTTAGGATTTCACACCCAAGATTTTAGATTTTTTTTTTTTTTGAGTAACTGAACTCTTATGAGTACTGGTTTTTTCCTTTTTTCTTTTTTCTTTTCTTTTCTTTTCTTTTCTTTTCTTTTCTTTTCTTTTCTTTTCTTTTCTTTTCTTTTCTTTTCTTTTCTTTTCTTTTCTTTTCTTTAAAGGTACAGTAAGATAAAAAGCCAGTGCTAGTAGCTGTTTGCAGGCATTCAGTTCACTCCTTGGGCTCAGGCTGTTGTCTGTCTCCACAATGAACAGCCCTCCCCTCTTAGGTTGGTTAAACTTTCCCAGGGCAGCTTTGCTAAAACATACACTTCCATGAAATGGTTCCATTTTGATGAACCATCATTTTGCAGTGAAAAAAAAAATCTGATTTGCTGCCAAATCCCCCAATCTGTTTAACGTCAGTAGTTCATCTTCCTGGGCTAGTTCTTCACTGAACTATATTAAGAAGCAGCCCAAAATGCTGTTTTGGAGGGTTCTGCATGTCTGGCACCACAGACCCTGTATTAATTAGAAATACCATAGTACAGTGTATTTCCATTTCTCACAGTCGGTGATTTATGAACTGCAGAGCCATTACTGAATAGACTTTGACTTGTGAGAACCAGGCCCTGCCTGAAACCGCAAAGGTTGTTAATAATTTAGCTCTGCTTTGACATAAACTTGGTAGTTCTGTGGGCCTTGGTTATTAGTTATGAGGAACAGAATCCGATTTTTAGAACAAACAGGGAAGATATATCTGCAATAAAAACACCCACTGTGTGCTTTGTCAAACACACTGCTGTCAGAAAATCTGTTCAATTTTAAGGTTAAGGCCCTAGGACTATTCTGTATTGCTCACATGAGAAAGGCCCATAGGATGTGGCCTTTCCAGGAAAAGCACTGAGATGCAAAACTCACATTTAAGAAATAGGTGCATTTAAATTAGGCTCCCAAGTCTGTTGTTAAGGACTTAAAACTATATAGGACTTAAAAAATATTTAGTAGTGGTTGCTACTTCACGGCAACCACGGAAGGCAGCTCAGTGATGGTCATTTTCCCTATTCCAGAAACCGCAGTACGTGATATGTCAATAACAACTCTAGCACTGGTGTGTGGTGGGGAATTTTCCCGTGATAGTGATGCTGATTATTGGCCTGGCTTATAGCTGTTAAAATACATTTTCAGGGAAGCTCAAAATATGTAAATATTTTCTAATTTGGCTTTGCAGGGTCACCAATGTTTCTTTTTCTACATGGATATTTGGGAGTTGAAAATGGGAATAAAGGCAGCTTATGAACAGTGTCACAAGCCCACAGTCTGTGAAAAATCATGAGAGAGCCTGCAGTGGGCACAGCCCTTAACGAATGCTGAGCGCCTGTGTGTCTGCTTGAAATACACTTGCTACAAGCACAGGTCTGCATTGAACAAAGCCTTTAGTCACATTCCAAAGCCTACACTTGTGCTTGGGGCCCGATCTGTGTCTCAAGGACTTTTTGGAATTGCGAACTGACATTCTTGCGCCCAGGCTCCCTCTGGGAGACAGAGGTTAGACCAGGGAAAGGGCTCTTCGGAGGCTGAATTACACCAGCTCACAAGAGCACAGAGGGGCAAAAGAGCTCATCTGCCAGCACCAAGGGCCAGCAGATCCGCAGCTCTTGCATGGAGGCTTGAAGCCGCGTAAGACGTCGGTCCCCTGCTCCAGCCGTACTAAGAGAAGCGGGGCTGTGAGGAGATGCCGGTCCCTCACTGTCGCGGGACATTACTGCTTCAGCAGCGCTGGCTGGGAGAACAAAACTGTAAAGCACTTTTTGGCAGAAAGCGGCCGGGTTAATGCCGGCTGCCCACCTCATCCAGGCTGAGCCGGGCAGCTTTGCCCGCAGATCAGCAACGATGGTGACCTCCCGGAACAGGCTGGTGACAGTAAATGCACAGTAAATACCGACTTTTAACCTGATTATTTCCTTCACAGCCTGAAGCGAGGCATGGATACATCTCTTCATACTAGCAGCCCAAGCCTACATCGACCTGGAAATGCATTTATACGAGCGTGAATCAAGACAGAAGGAAGGGCAGGTACAGCCTCGCACCGAGCAGGAGGAATGAGGAGAGCTGAAGGCAGCTGGACTTCAAAGCCCTAAAAACTTTCCTGAACTGCAACCTTACAGCTGTTATCTCAGCACGGTCTCAAAACAGTATCTCGCATCCCAGGTTTTAGACAATTCTCTCCACACCAAAACAACCTGAGTTTGAGATTAGTCCAGGCTGGAAACACATACATTTGAGGTTAATGTCATGGACTCTACATCTCACAACATTTTTTATTTTTTAAAAAGTAGGAGCGCTACCCCACATGCGTGTGATGTGAGGGCATGTGTCAGTTAAAGGTGTGCAAAATGATTACAGCAAGAGGCTCTGACTAGAATAACCACGAAGAAGCCAAGAGCCTTGTGGTTCAATAACGAGTTCATTCAGAAAATCACAAGGCAGTGTGACAGCTGGAGTGAGGAAAGACTTGTGGCAATATTTTTTTAAGAATTGCATGATGAAAAAATAATAATAAACATTAACAACGCTTTTTGTTGCTTTTTTTTTTTCTTTCCCATGACATAAACAATAGTACTCTGGGCATAAGCCAAAACCTGACAAAGGTCCAAGGTTGAAAAGGGTTTCTTTAGCCTGTCTTCCTGGTATAATTATTGTAGGTTCAGAGGAACCAGATCTGGAGTGTTGTAAAACTCAACACAATGAACTTGACAGACAGCCAGATTTCTGTTTTCAGCCAGTTTAGGGTTACTATAATCTCATTATTATGCTTGAAAGACGACAAGTAATAGAATCTCAGGTAGCCGTTCTGTCTTTACTCAGCCGCATCTTCTCTTTTATGCCGATTTCCCTTGATTACCTGAACTAGTGAGGCTCGGTTTTCAACCACTTATCTTCCAGAAATAATCATCTGATCAGCCTTACAAGGTTCTCACTGCACTCAACGGTTTTAATGGGTCAAGCGTTAAATTAACCCTTTAACCATATCCCAAGAGAATACAAAACTTATTAAAAAACAATTTACTATTCAGTCATTGTTAACTTTGCCGAGGAGGAGTTCCTGAGCCAGCTTTGCTTGTTCTTCCCTCCACTCATGATCTGTTTTACTGCATCTTTGCCCTTACTAGCACACAAAGTCTTTTTAAAGCTTCTGCCTAAGGAAATGTTCTTCTGGTTTCTTACTTCTACAAAAGCATAAAATGAAGCCACGGAAAAAGTGGTGTGTATCTTAAGTTGTATTTTAAGGCAACTTTTTACAAAAGTTAAATGAATTTTTCCATGTATGGAAAAACACATCTGCAAAAACGTGTTGTCAGCTCACGTCAGCTGATGTTGTATTACGCGCAGAATTGTAAGGCTCATGAAAGTCTTACGGACCCGTCTATGCGACGGAAAGGGTTCGCAGCTCGCTCTGCCACAGGAGAGTGTTTGCACCAGCCTCAGCTACAGCAGGGAAGCAACTGAGCAAGAGGTGACTTACTGGTGTGGATCTGTGTTGGTCTGCAGAGCCGTCAGCAGCTGTGCAGCCGCTTCCAGCCTCCCCAGAAAACTCCGGTGTCCCCTCCAGGAGGAGGCTGGAGGGGCTTGAACAAGAGGCAGCTGGCACTGACGGCCGGACCGGACCTTAGTGGTTCTCGTGAAGCCGAAGCCCTCTGCACACAAGAGCTATATCCATTCCACAAAGGGGCAAATGCTCCCTTTCAGCAATACTCCAACAGCAAAAAGAGACCAGAGCAGAAATATTTCATGCAAACCAAGGCCAGAAAGAGCCTCAATTTACTAGCTGTTACGAATGAAGGGTGTGATCCATCCCAGCGCTGCTTCTTACAACAAAAGCACAGTAGAGATGCCCAGGGTGTAGATCTAGCCTTGCTATCTTCAACCAATTCTTGCTCACACAAAATTCTCACTGCTGTTCACAGGGGTATTGCCAGGAAATGACTTGAATGAAGGATGGGGTTTTTTTACAGCGAAATCTCATACAACACTTTCATCACCTTTAGTTTGTACAATCCCAAATCTGATCTTTGATGACAACTGGAACTGCTTACGGGGCTTTACTAGCTCAGGCTAGTAGTCATCAAAGGAATGTTAGGATTATAAAATCTACTCTGTGTGTTTGTCATTACTGTGTATGTTAGTCATTATGTGTCCGTAGAAAAATAACGTGGTGATTTCAGTCTGTTCATAATATATTGGTCCTTTACAATGGAGGAATGGAAAGAAAGAATAAAGAGTGCCTGTGAGTTAGATGGTGTAGTGAGTTTGGGTATTTGGGCTTTTAAGAGGAATCTAGGATGAACCTCCAGGCCCTTACAGAAGAGGGAAGAGCCAGTGCCAAGGCCATTGAGCACAGCCAGCCTGCTGGGTCAGGCACGGCCAATAGTCAGCCAAGAGAAATACTAAAAAAAGGAACACATCTTGGGGCTCAGCCCTCTCAAAACTTCGGCATCCTATTGGGGTCTACAGTGAAGGTGCCTTGTTGTCTTCATAGTCCTCCCAGCGTGAGGCATGTTTGTTATAAAAGTATTATTCTATTTTATTAAAGGTCATCGCTACTTCTCTTCAAAATATAGACATTAGAGAAGACAGGGTGGTGACCTTTCCATATCATTCCTTGTGGGCAAGATCTTCCCCCAGGACACCAAGTGTCGGGGTTCGGTTTGCCAGTGTATAGGCTCTGATCTCCTTCCCACCCATTCTCTAATCATCAGTCCGCAAGCAGGTGTCCTTCAAGCAGAGGAAGGTGTCTCAAGAGGCATTTTTCCCTGGTAATTACTAAAAAAAAGTGTATGCCTGGAGCTTTACATGTGAGTGGTCTTGGTGAGTTACATCTTTTGCCAGTTTCTGTGCAAGCTCTACTGACAAATATCTGAGACAAACCAATATAGTGCATATATCGAAGATGGGATTTCACTGAAGAAAAACACTAATGAAAATGTTAAAAAAAGCATGATGACAGATTTCCACAAATGAAACTAAAAAGAAAAGGCAAGATTCAGTTTCTCAACATAGGCACACAGTGTCACTTCAAGGTATTTCCCCCAGTCTTTGGTCAATCATTTTAGATGCCAGTGTCAGATGTTGGCAGACATGTTAGAAAGCCTCTCAGGTACCCATACGCCTCTGTAGTGGCAGATGGAGGCAACTAACGAGATAGCCTACGTGCCTAAAGTAGCTCTAAATGTTTCCATTTAGGCAACTGAATCCTATGCCTTTATTTTTTCACCTTTGATCCCAGAGCTTTGGTTTTTTAAATATTAAATTATTATCCCATCCTCAGATCAGTGTCTAAAATAGATGGTCCTGTTTGTCTCCATTGGCTATGGCAGGGGCATAGATATCTGGCTTAGACTGGCCATCTAGATTGGTGAAGCCATCATCCAGCTGGCTGAAAGACAAGAGGAAGCCTACTCCCCACCAGGGTACCATTTACTGCTAAGTTAACGTGAGTAGAGAACAATTTAAAAAACCTTCAGTGGAAGTCAGTGCTTCTTTGGATGATGCTGGATTTTTAATGTATTTGGCGGTTTCTTACAAACATGAATGAATCGAAGAAAACTCTACACAACCTTCTCATGTTCTCCCAGACACAAATACCCAATGACTCTGCTCACGGAGGGGTGGCAGTGGAGAAAACAGATGGAGTTTTGCCTAGACTTTAAATCTGCTTAGTAAAGCCCTACTGGGCCGTGGGCTCAAGAGATGAATCATTGTTGTGGGACACAGAGATGTCTGCTTCTCTCCTGCTTCTCCTGCTGACCTCCTGTTTGGCCTTGGGCAAACTGCTCCACCATCTGTTTCTTCGCCCCGCTTTTGTCTGTGCAGGGGATGGCTACAGGGCGTTTTGCAGTCAGATGCGAGCGAGCTCTCTCCACGCCCTGACCCAAAATGGCACGACCAAGGTGGTGTGGTGCCAAGGCTGAGGCAACACGTGCAGAGCCTTAGAAAGGCTCTTCAGCTCCGTCTTCGTGCTTCGTTAGCCGTAGTGACGCTGCTTCTGCTCAGCTCGTGGCATCAGCCGAGCACAGGTCCAGGTAGATGTATCCACAGACTGTGAGCGCCTTCTTGCAGGAGTCTCGAGTCTTTTCTTCTGTGCGTGTAGAGCAGGGAGCTCAGAGGGATCTGTAAATCTGCCCTGGAGATTAACAGCACTGACTGCGCGGGTGAGTCCGTTGGTCTGGCGAGTCACCCGGTCCCTGCACCCACGGGGTAAGAGCAGATGTTCAGTTAGGATGGTGGCATTTCTAATTAATCCTTCACTTCCTAGAAAGAGCAGAAGCAGGCTATAATTAGCTATGGAGAACAAATTAAAATTAATAATATAAATGGAAAATTGTACGTGTGTAGACCTGTGTACGTATCTGTGCACATATACACAATCTAGTTAACATTGTTTCCTGAAGTGACAAAACCAGAAACTTCCTTGTTCCTCTCTTTCCTTTCCCAGCTCCTGCTTTCACTTGGGAATTTTGGTTCAGTCAAGAAATATAACTATCTTGTCTTTGAAATTAGTGAGTTCACTTACAACCCAGGACGAAAAAGTCAGAGAGGTACTGGAATCTGAAGCACTTCTACGAATAGATACTTAATACACAGGAATCCTGTGCTTCTCAGCCATTTATTCAGAAATGTACCTAGAAATAAAGGAACCAGCTTATCTTAAAATCAACTAACGATAGCAGGGTAGCAAACCATTTTACAACAAAAATGACTGCGCGTATTTGCACCGAGGGGCCTCACCCAACGCATTGCTTTCGTGTCTCACGCAAATGTTCAGAAGAGGGTCAAATGAATGCTGCTGGGGAGGATTCATGGACATTATAAACTGGACATTAAAAGGTAGTAGTTGCTAAAAAACAGGTCTTCCAGACTTCCTATGGGGTAGATGCTCTACATCTCTTTCCAGCAGAGCATCATCCATTAACCTGTAGCACCAAGTGGATGCCCGCAGGTGTAAACTCCCGGCAGTGAGTTTCCCTTTCATACGTGAGGGACATTTTGTGTAGGAAAGCTGGTCCAGCTCTCTCAGGTGAGGAAAAGCTCATAGTTCTCCTTACCAACCTGCCTTGAGCTCCTCCTTCTGGGGGTTCACGCACTGAGGGCATGGCTGATATAAAAGCCAAATCATGTTTCTCTTGTGGATGGTATGCCACAGGGTGGTTGTTGGTCCGGCAGACTTAGAACTGAACCAGGAGTCTGTGGAGAAAAGGACAAGAATCTCTTCAGTCTGAAATACAGAGGGAGGGTTTGGAAGTCCAGCCTTTGGGTCTGCAACAAGTCCCGTTCAGTTCTGGCCCAAACTCTCTATTATAAAAATACAACCTTCCCAAACCCATGCTTGTTTAATTACTGGGCTTGAACTTTGGGCCTGTAAAAGTAAATACAAGCCACAGCTTGATCTAAGACTCCTTGCTGACAGGTGTAACAAGCACATGTTATCAGTGTTACTGTCATCTCTCTAAATGCCGGAATCTAAGCTTGCTCGTTCTTTTCCTTGAAAATATCTGCAGAGGAAGCATTGCAAGCGTAGAACTGGGGTAAGAAAGAAGCACTCTTTCCTGCAGTCTCCCTCCTGTTGCATTTGTCCAAGATAATCCAGAAAAATGTGTGGAGTTTCGCTTTTCTTCCTTTCAAAGCCTCAGCGCTCTCCTTTTCTGCTGACAACGGACAAGCTGCATCTATACCTCAGCCGCGGGATCCAGGAATACGTGCTGGGCACAAATTTGGTATAGGTAGCCAGGAGAGCCTGCTATAAGGTCCTTCCTTTGGAGAGTGAGAGGTTTGCCCCTGGCACGGTGGTGGGGACCAGAGGGTATGTATGTGAGCTTAGCACAGTATGTCAATGTAAGAAGCCTGGGCATGGTCCAGTCATTCCTCTGGCATGAGGAAGAGCCCTTCGCAGAGGCTAGGGATGTTGGAAGGGAAATAATCCTCTTGCCTCCACCCTGCACCACTTCTAGAGAGAGAGATTTCTCCCCAGCCTGACTCAGTGCTCCTAGTTAGTGAGCATGGCTACAACAGGTCCCATCCCATTTTGATGCAGGTCTTCCCTTCTATCCAAGGGGCTGCAAAGGCTTTGCAACAGGAAAAAGCCCCTGGGAACAGGTAAATCCTCTGATCAAAATAGTCCTCTGATCGGCTCACCTGCCCATCAGCTGGGATCTTTGCTCACCTCCAGCTGCCCAGGCTGGTTTTGTCTTCCCGAGTCGCTGATGGAGAGCTCTGTGGGACTTCATGCGGGGACGGTGGTGAGACCTGAGGCTATCAAAAAGTTGAGGCAATAAATCATTCAGCTAGTCAACTTTCCCACCCCAGGCAAGATTCATCTCCTTTTGCAGCTGGTCTTGCAAACTGTAGTTGTTAGGAAATGAAAGATATCAGGAAAGTCTGCTGAGCTAAATGGTTTTTTCATTGCCCCCCCCCCCAAACTTAAGTTGCTGTGGTGACTGAAATAGTTGCCCTTGCTTGGATAGACGAGCACTACATAAACCCTATGATCTTGTAAGAGTTAAATTTAAGAGCTATAACCATACCACATAAAACCATGCATATCACTTTTGTAGGGGTGCTCACACTTTCTCTACTTGGAAAAGAAAGGTTTTGCAAAGTTTACTCCCTGCCCCCACCATTCCCTATCAAAACTTTGTTCTGGTAAAAATTTGGGTTATCATCCATACAAGTTTACTCTTGCAAAATCTGCCCTTCAGCAAATTTCATACAAAGAAAGAGAGATGAATATTATCGAGTGCTCCATCAGGGATCTGGGATTTTACCACCTTCAGAGCAACATTTCCACGCAGCGTAAATTTGTTTGGAAAATAAGCCCATCTTTTGTTTGAAGTAGTTAATTACCTTGCTGGAGGAACCAAATGAAATAAAAGATTTATGGATCCCTCTTTCTCATAGCGAACGAGAAAGTGATCTGTTTGCAGGAGTTATATTTTCAGGCACTTTGCTGAGACACCCCAACCCCCCTCGGCTGCTGACTGTAAAATAAGAAAACTATTACCCAGCTGGGGTAACAATAGGCTCCCACAGTGCTTTTCTGCTCAGCCCGCAGCTGCCAGTGAAAGTGGAAACTACAGCAGCAGGATAACATTCTTTTCTTACAGCCTGTTTCTATGGGCAAGGAGCCCTCCCACTGTTTCAATGTATTTTCTATGCAAAACTGTGGAAGAAGTGACATTTTAAAAGTTTTGACCTTTGTTTTTTTTTTCCTCCCCCCCCCCCTTTTTTTTTGCATGAACCAAGGCATAAATTTTTTAAACCTTCTGACGGGGTATGTGTTAGGAACGGCAATAGCCATTACTATAATAATAAAATGTTTCAAAATTTGAAAATTCTATCTTGAGCGTAGTGTACTGGTAACCTTTGTGCAGAAAAAGATAGTGATGAGCGATACGGAACCCTTCTGGTTATTGTCACGGGCAAACAGATGATTGTGGCAGATCTCACACACCTTTGCAAAATAGTGTCTGTGAATGCCACATTTTAATTTACTAATTTCACATTTTAAAGCAAAAATTTTAAAGGATTTTGCAGGGAAAGATTTTTGTTCCCCATCACTCTGCAAGAAAAAACCAAAATACTAGCCAATTTTATTAAAATCGCCTTTAAAAAAAAGTGTTTGCAAAAGAAAAATCAGTGGACAGAATAATGCTAGTGAACAATAGTAAATTAGCTACATATACATGTATCCAAATTATATGGATCTAATTTGATAGGAAATTGGCATAGTTCCCAATTAGATTACAAATACAACAAAAAAAGATTACCCTACTGGTTAACACATAAAATAACACACTAAATCTCAGGAAATGATAAAGGATGTTAGAAATGTAAAACATATTTTCCCAAACACAGGCAAAATAAATGAAAACTGTTCAAGCGAAACGGGGAGGGGGAAGGGATGCCCATGAGTCAGTGAAGTGAATGCAGAACAGATTCCAAAACCAAGCCTGGCAGGTTAATCCATGTGAGAATCTTCCATTCACTACCAATTCCCTCTGCTAGCTACCACCACTAGCTACCACCAGCTCGCCCTGACGTTCACCAAGGGCACCGGCCCTGCTGTAGGTCCATCTATAGATCTACCTCTCCGGGTCTGACCCCGCATTCTTTTCATACCCAACCCTCTCCCCTCCACACATTGAAACCGATGGAAATTGGACCGATGCAAACGGTGACCAATAGGTCGACAGGGCAGCAGTGTTCTGAAATAATCAGGCTTAAAAGCTGCTTTAAAATTCAGTAAGATTTAGAGGAGAAAGTAGAAAAACTCCATGTTTTAAACTTGTGGCTCCACTGGTGGGTTGATAAAGAGCTATAAAGACTTCTTGGTAACCTGAGTCCTCCACCAGAACAAGATAAAATCACCTCTCACTCTATAACACACACACTGTAACCAAATCCATCATTAGCAAACTACATCATTCATCATTAGGCAACAATCTACTATAAATTACAATGGGTCCATTAAAAGATTGTGAAACCTAACAAAAAAAAAGCAAAAGCAAAAAAAAAAAAAAAAAGCTCTCCCAGGAGGGTCTGTGTCAAGACAGAAAATTCTTTCCAGTCCCCTCCATCTGTGCCTGAGACACTATAAGCTCTCAGGACACCCCTTGGATTTCACACGCTGCACATGGCATCCCCAGGTAAACGGGGCAAAGGAGGTCCTAGTTTCTACCCAAACTGTCTGGTTTTTTGTTTCCCTGGGCAGAACATCTCCTGTAGATTTTCAAACCCAAAGTTCCTCTTTCCGGGTCCGTGAATCAACAGCTTAACAAAAACATTTCAGGAGCGTTTTCATGGCAAACCTGCCAGCGGGGAGCCAGGGACCAGCGATGGTTCTCAGGAACCTACCAGGGTACCTGCACCTTTTCTGAGGGCTCCTCCAGGGCTGGGGCACAGGGCTCTGGAGGGGCTGCCGGCCAGGCTCTGCACCCACCGAAGGTCTTCTCCTTGGCTTCGGTGGGGGAGCAACCAAGTCAAACCAAGTTCTCGCTTCAAAAGTGCCTCTCTCGTCATCTGCTGTATTAATAGTTATTTGCATGTTATTTCCTGGTTTCTTTGCTGCGATATGTGGGTGCAGGCAGAAGAATTCTAAAGGATTTTTAGGCTGATAGTGCTTCCATTATTCAGGACAATGTGCTATCCAAGGCAGGCAGCTATTTGGGATAAATAGCATATCCCCATTTGTCCAAAATAGCCAAATGTCTGGCATGAGTCATGCCAAACAGGCAGCTGCTCGGCAGGAGCGTAGTACTGGCATACTAAAAAGCAGAAGATATTGGAGGGGGCAGAGGGAGCTAAAGGTGGCACCCGGGTATAGTGACGGAGGGTTCCTGGGGTCAGTAACACCCAGCTACCACACTCATTAAAACTGCCAGACGATGCCATCACAAATGGCAGCGCTCGTCTGCAGTTTGCACACGAGTTTCCAAGGCACCGCTCTTCTCCTTAGTGCTTAGACAATAAACGAGTATTTTAGAGGCCCCTGTGCGGGAGGGGCTGGCAGGTATTACCTCCGGAGCGCACATATCGCCAGTACGAAATCACTGCCAGAGACACACACTGGGCATGGACAATTCCTTGAGAAACAATTCCTTTAGTCAGGGTGCTGAGGGTATTCCCTCAGCTGTCTGAGGTGGCTTCCTGAGAAGTCCTGGCATTCACGAGGAGCAGGACGGATGTATGTGGATGAATTTCCAGGTAAGTAAAGGGATCTGTGTCCTCAGCTGGCTCCCAGGGAAAGCCATGTACAGGCAGACTCGTGAGCACCCTCCTGTCCTCTCCAGGCTATAAAGTCCCTTCCTCCCTCAGCACTGCACGAGTACTAATGATTTAAGCTGCAGATACTCCTGTGAAGTAGGTAGCGAACTTCATTTCACAGAGAAAAACCAAAGCTGTAAAATTTATGCCGTACCCAACACTGCAAGGAAAGCATGGGGCAAAGTCCTGAACGAAACCAGCTACCGAGAAAGTCTTCTGTGACAAGAATATCCTTTGTCACAGTCACTGCAATGCAAGCTCAGCAGGTGCCATTTCAAATTCAGTATCTCAGCCATCTAGTTTTCTTTTAAAATAAGTGAAAACAGTCCCTGGCATGTAGTAAACTGCTTGCCAGACTTAGGAATTCTTTCGCTTACATTATCTTTAGCACATTGAAGTGCCAAAAAAATAAAAAATGAAACTGGGTAAATGCGTAGTTAGTCATGCTTGTAAAAATGTCAACGCTGTCAAAAATATTTGTGTGAAAATCATAAACAAAATCTGCTGCCATGAGAAGTTATTTGGTTCTTAATTATGGGACAAAATGACTTCTTTTTCATGAAGACTTAAAAAAAAGAGAGCTAACGCTGTGATGGAAATATTGGCACAATCTTGACTCAGCTGCTTCCCTGGGGTAATAAAGTTGCTCCCAGAAAGAAGAGGATTATAATCTTCACAGAGTACCTTAAAAATCCAGCTAGTACGCCAGGCTAGCTTAGCAGGTTCCTAATAGGATGTGCAACCCTGCACCTCTAAGTATGTTTGGAAGGGTTCAGGTACTTAAAGGCAAGAGAGGGTTGGTTAGTAGTCCTTTAACTGGCGTTGTTGAGTGGATTTCTTGAACTGCAACTCCCAGATTTGCACACTTGCTTACAGAGGCTGGATAAGCATATTTTATAACCTAAAAAAATAAACAAAAGCAGTAGGTCACCAGACCAAATCATGCAGGTCAGTGGAGAGGAATACCTATAGCCTTCTCGAGGTTTGTGTTCACTGACCTGTGGGAACAGTTGGTGGTCCCACTCCCTTTCTGAAGGACAGATGTCCTCACCCGCCCACTGCCACAGGTGGCAATGCCGTGGCAGCAGACCCCCTGGGCGCATCCCAGGAAAGAACCCCCCCAGAGGGGCTTCACTGGGCCAGGTTCGCTGGCAGGATTCTTGGAGGAGTTGTCTTCTCTTCCCCCACTCTTCTTTGCAACTTGATAAAAGCAGACTCACACTCTTACAACTTGTGGGTCCTTGGGAAACTCTCAGTGGTAGTGAAGTCATGGGGAGTGGAAGTGAGCATTCAGTGGTATGGCCATGTGGGGACTTTTAATTTCCAAACCACACAGTGAGCGCGGGCTCTGAAGTTCTGATCTTCTCTATATGTTTGTGCATGGTTGTAAAGTGTGAGACTCACCAAACCAACATCGAAGCAGACAGAGAGCCAAGATACTTGAGAAATTTTTTATGATGAGGGTGGTGAAACACTGGCACAGGTTGCCCAGAGAGGTGGTAGATCTCTGAGCAACCTGATCGAGTTGAAGATGTCCCTGCTCATTGCAGGGGTGGTTGGACTAGATGACCTTTAAGGGTCCCTTCCAACCCAAACCATTCTATCATTCTATGATTTCTCTTGCCCTGAACTGCAAGTGCAGCTTGTTAAAATTAGTGTCCAACTGCACTGATATGGTCCTATTCAGCAGCAATCAGGTTTCTGAAGGGTCTGGAGAAACGGCACTGAAAGGTCTGTCACAAACATGGCACAAAACAAGTTACTAGCAAGAAGCAAATTCCAAAAAGGGCCGCAGCAACTGAAGCAACATTTCCTGCTGAGCTCTGCAGTTCCAAGACCTCTTACAGAAATGGTTTCCCATCCGTTAATATCCCCAAGAGTTCAGGACCAATGTGTTACATTGCAAACCTAAAAGATTTCTTGAAACAGAACAAAGATTCATAAAATTCATCTTTTATTACTCCATTTCATGTCTCTCTCTTGTTATCTTCCCCCCTCATAGAATTTCAGATTACCGCTTGAAAAGGTAAGGGAAAACAATCTTATATTAATACTCACTAGATTTATTCATGGGGGTTTACGTTATCCTATTTTATAATTGAAAATATCTGCATGGAAACGAGATACAATCAAAACTCAAGAGAAAAGTAACATTTTTCATATCACAAAAGGGATAAAACCTGAAGCAGAAAAATGTGACATTAAATGAACAAAGGCCATGTTATTTTGGCTCATTTCAATCATGTCTACCTTCATCCCTCCGAACAACTCTACTGAGAGAGTCCTGGTACCTCTTTCTTGCTATCACCATGAAAACAAGCGTTTGCTGGAAGAAAAAAAGGTGAGGTTCTCTTACGCACTGTCTTTAACACTTAGTCTTAATCAGATAGAGGATTTTCTGAAATATTTCATGCTTCCTGAAAAAAAGAGGTAGAACAAGAGCTGGATAACTTTGTGCCACCCGTTTCTGGTTTGTCTTGTGAAAAAATGACATTGTTTTAACAATAAATAAGAGCGGATTTGTTACAGTGTTCAGGGAGTGTGAGGACTATGGGAAAGGCAGATCAGGAATAAATGGATTAAAGAAAAGACAGTCTTCTAAGCAGGAGAAAAAAATATTGCCTGGAGATCTTGAAATATTAAGTAACGCAAGCAGTAGTCTGTGGCCTGCCTTGCACAAATGGCAGCAGGGAAATGAAAGGTGATTTCTACCCCTGGTCATCCGTGGACGGGGAGAGGGAGGCGTCGAAAGTGCTGCCTGCTGCTCGGGACATTGCCCCCCCCAGCGGCTCTGCCCACCCTCGTACCCCAGCGAGTGGGCAGGAGGATGCGTTGTCATCAGGCCAGCACAGGACGAGCTACTTCTGGAATAAGGCAGCAAGACTGTCACGCTCTGAAATGCCATCTGCTTTCTGGCCTGTTCCTAGAACAGTACCAAAACACGTTGCCAATGGCTCGCTCAAGGGAGCCGCAAAAGGCAGCAGAATTTTTTGCTTCTCTTGGGAAATGCGCTCCTCCAAGGCCATCTATTTCCAAGGTCCCTAGAGGACAAAGACAACAAAGTAGGTTCTTCTGCACAACAATCAGTGAGAAGTTTGGCTCAGCCTTGTTGAGAGCATCATCAAAATTCAACCTAAGTGTGAAAAACTGTCAAGGTTTGTTTTCTGCAGGCAGGCTTTCAACTCATTGTCCTCAGGCTGTTGAGAGACAGAGGAGGGAAGCAGATATCCTCAGCTCTCTGAGACATCACTTAAATATTTCTACAAAACCTTGCCTCCTTCTGTTAGTCTTTCTGGGGTCCCGAAAACCTCAGATCTTCCTTTCTTTACTGCCGACATTTTAGGGTCCAGAAGTTGGGTCCTCTCTACTGGTCCCGAGCACAGTACCGGATCACAAACGTGACAATTAGTTCACAGTGATGCAGATGCAGAGTGTGAGCAGAGAAGATGTGTGAGATAGGATAATGAGGGTATGTTTCCCAGTAGGCAGGGTCACAGCTATCCCACTAGTCTGTCCAATATCCTAGAGAGCCCAGGAGTGAAGCTCTTCCCTCATCTTGTCCTATTCTTCCATTGCTATCCCACTTCCAGCCAGGGTATCAGAATAGGTGCCAGGAGATACATTCAGCCTCTCTGGTCAATCTGAGTCCTGCTAACGCAGTTCTTCCAGCACAAGCATGTGCCACTGGTAAATGCAATTGTCTGGCTCTTTCCTGATCCTCCCAGCAGCTCTGAGAAGCTGTCGGAGGAGTCTGTGAGACAACAGTATGTAACTCCGCATTTGGCTGTGTAACTGTCTAAGTAGATATAGAGATGCCTGTATCTAAGGTTGAATAAACTCTAAGCAGAGGAATTAAAATCTAAATTAAAATGCTACCATTTTGTGACAGTGTCGTAATCTGCCTATTTGGTAATTCCTGAATCTCTGGTTTGCAGCATCTCTGCTCTATTCCCCAGCTACTTTACTACCTTTAGTTTATGTAAGGCACCATAACGTTAGACATCTACAAAATGCAGACATCTGCATCAAAGCTCTTTGTCTTTGGCTTTTCTTAATTGCAAGTCATGTGACCAACAGGATGAGCCAAATTACTGCTGGGAAGCGCTTACATCTGTCCATTGACTCTAACAGGGCAAAAGAAGAGGTGGACTAGTTCAGATGTCTGCACTGTAGATATCTTAATTTCAGTCATTCGTATATAAAACCGAGTTACTTAGCCCCACCACAAGTGTCTCTGTGCAGTTTAAGAGAACCTATTAAAACTGTATCTTCTCATGTGGGGCAAACAGCAAAGGTTAAGGTAGTGAGTGAGAGGTGTGCAAATTTTCCACAAACAGGTTCAAGCTCACTGCTGTAACAGTTTAGGATGAAAATCAGCCTCAGAACAAAATGCAGAGATTGCTTGTTTGGCATAGCTTTCCCACAGTAAATAATAGATACAAAATTAGCTAGTGAGGGAGGAAGGGAAAAAAACATAGATCATTTGCTTTCACTTGCAAAGCTTTTAAAGCATTCAGAACAATATAAATCCTGAGACAGACAGAGACTGTCCTCTACAGATGGGCACTGGGCATCTGCAACAAAACACAGTCATGACCCTACATATAAGTTTCTGTGAAGGGCCATTAGATGGGAGACAGCTCATTGTGTGCACATGTGTTTGGATGAGAAAAATGAGTCACTCCCAACTCTAGATCAAGCAGGTGATGTAAAGGATTGGCAGGGAGAATGATGCAGACAAAGGCTCTGCTTTCTGAAAAGCACTGAGTCACATCCTAGGAAAAAGCTTAAAAAAAGAAAGCAGAACTGGATGCAGCGATATCAGTTGAGAGTTGGGAGCAAGGATGAACACACCTGCTCTGCTACGGAGGACGCGTACCTGTATAAACCAAGGAGCCCAGGCTACGTTTTGCAGTGGTTTCTGTAAGGCCTTAGAATTGAAACTTCCCGTCTGTTCGGCAGCAGTTTCGTTAGGAGCAGGATTTTTTGCAATTTCACCTGTCAGCACAATGTACAATTTCTCTGGAATGTCAAATTCTTCACTGCAGAAACCTGGTCACAGTGGTCTGCTGAAAAGGACAATCAGGTTCACCATCCTTCCAAAGTTTTGCTGTCCTTCTTAGCAATATTTCTAACGTGGTCTCAGTGAGAGGATAACCAGGAGATATGCCATTGCATTTGTAATGTAAGAGGTGGACTGAACAATGTTATGAACCGTCCAGGACCAAAAAAGCTATTAATACAGTGAACTCTTCATTCCCCTGCTATGTTTTACCTAGATTTTAGAGCAGCAGGAAGGCAAGCAGAGTTTTTTTAGCTCTAGGCTGTGGGCCAGCCTTAGTGGATGTGGGCTGCCTCTGTGTTGAGCTGCCCAGGTATGCTGCTCTCCTACCCAGTACCTTTACTACCCTTACACCCCAGATCCCCTCTACGTACTATGGATAGTGGAGATAAAGACTGTTCAGTTCACTGACTTAAAGGAATTCAGCTCACACTGTGACACCTTTTTGCTGATTTTACTAACCACTGGCCATTCACGAGCAGGAAAAAAAGGCTGGAGACATCTAAGCCAGAGCAGGGCAATAGCCACCAGCTCCATCATCACCTTCTTGGATGTGGCAAGGCAGTTAGCTCCACTTAGCCCTTCAGGGGACCAGCTTCTGGAATGAGTAACAGAATCAGAAACGTCATTTCTGAGCTTGGGACCCTTCAAATGAGGCAGCAGGTGTCTACCCTTGAAGGCACAGCCGGGATAATTCTGTGGGGCAGGTCCCCTATTGCTTTACAAGCCCCTTGCCCTATACACATCTAACAACTGATACGGCAGATGCTCTGAGAGGTAGAAGTCACCAGGAAGATGAATACAAATCGCGTTAAAGATTAAGCTGAGAAGTGATGTTCAAGCAGCATAAACTGACTTAGTTATATTTTAATTTTTTGAGCATCCAGGTGCTGCTACTTCAAATCTCTACTCAGTTTTCGGTAATGCTTCACGAGGCCCTCAGAAGACCTTGTTGCTTTGCGTCCACCCTGGCTGCTTCTGTGAAAGCAATTTTTGTGTATTCTGGGAAACAGATATGAGAGAGATTTGGGTAGATTTGAGGATTGCCATTCTCTTGACGCTTTTCTGGAAGTTCAAAGAGGTACTTGTCACTCAACCCCGGCTTCTGGGAAGAAACATGGGCCAGTTTCAGGACACCACAGGTTTTTGCTGGGCTCTCACAGCTGGCTTTGAAACCTTCTGGAGGGACCAGGCTAAAGCCCAAGACCAGAGCGACACACGAGACAATTAACACGTTAGGCGTTCCCATCCCCCAGTGAACTTTTGTCGGCCTCTCCTCTTCCTGAAAGAAAGGGGGAAAAACATCCTTTTTGTAGTGGCTGCTTATTATATAAAGCAAATCAAGAGTGAAGGGAGGGAGCAGAGAGATGGCACAGAGCCCGATAAGTGCACCCTTAAATCTATAATTGAAACCAAAGGCAAGTTCCCAATATAGCCAATTCAGTTATATAAGATCTTACAAAAGCTTCACACTGTTTGCTGGGTTTTGCTTTATTACTGTTCCCTCTCCTCGGAGTTCACTTCAGGTCAGTAGCGGATGAGGTATTGCAGTCAGAGTTTATGGCAGGGTAGAAATCTAACAGTGCCCTGTTTGTAAAGATATGCAAGTGTGCACCCAGAGGGAAAAAATAATCACTGGCTCTACTTGAAAGAGAAAAAGTTAATGGTCACTTTGGAGCTCAGTTTAGGCCACCTCCAGCTCCGGAAACAGATTGCTAGTTACTAAGAAATTACTTTAAGTGATGTCCTAAGAGCCTGTAAAAGGCTTCTCCTTGCCCACCAGTCAGAGAAATATGGCAAAACCACACGTAAGACAAGAAATCAGTCTGGATATGGCCTTGCTAGCCAGACAGACTAAGCCATGAGGGCACAGAAGTGTTCTCAGAAAGCCCATGACAAGTCTATACCACATTTCTTCATGCCTACTAAAAGCAGCCTGCAGGAAAACACGAGTTCAGCTGGCATTTCTGTAAGTGTAGGCAGCTCACTGTTCTGTGCAACTGTACTGGGAGTAGCTATCTCCACGTGGGAGTTGGAACATGTATCAGAACCACTACATTAAATAGTATGCAAGCTAGGTTTCAGAAATATAAATAAAAAGCAGTTATTGTTAGTGATAAAGCCCTTCACTACTGCATCATCCTCTTGCATTCTTTACATCAGGAGTAGGCAGTAGCATTCCTAGAAGCAATGGCTTCCTAGGGCCATGCTGAAACCAAGCTCTTCCTCCATATAAAAAAACCCCAAACAACCCAAACCACCAAGAACACTGCGTTTAAACACAGTAGAACTTCTCAGCAGCAGTCAGCACTGTGCAGACATCCGTGTATTTCTGAGGAACCAGATTTCAAAGATAAGGAGAATGTGGGTGCCAGGGGAAGAAGACACAATTGTCTTCTCCACTTTCTGGTTAAGTGACAAAGTGCAGGCACATGCAACATGTGCAACCTCCAGTTTCATCAGTTAATGCAATTTGCTGAAGTCCCATATCCCAGGGTGGTAAATGTCCTCAAGAAGAACTTACCTGGAAGAAGCTGCTCATTGCTGAGTGTAGCACCAACATTCACAGATCAAAATACCTTCATGTGTTTCATGTACCCCAACTATATTTAGATTAATTTGTCCCACACAAAAAGTAGAAGTAGGGGAAAATAGAACACTTTCCAAAAAATTCTGAAAATACTACTCTTTTTTCCCAGTGACGATCAGAAATGTTACCATTTTTTACCAACATGATAGGTAGCAGAAAAATGGGAAGGATTATTTGCAGGAATGTTTTCTTTGCAACGTGAAGCCTCAGTGAAGTGTACCTTTTAAAAATTAGAAGGCCACATCGATTTCAAGGATACGTTAATCACTTGAACTCTGTTGTCTCTTGAGCAGTGACAGGTCCCAGCTTGCAAATATTGTATGCGAAAGTACAGAGGAAATCACCATGGGCAAAACTGTGCTGCTGCTGCAGTATACTTGAAATATTAGATCTGTTTGGATTCAGTTCCAGTTCCTCCTGCATGCCTCCATCAGAGGATTTTTGTGATTAGTATCTGTCAATGTCTGGCACTAAAATGGTTATCCAAAGAGTGTTTTATATATTGCACTGGTTTGAGAGCCAGGGCTCAGCTCTGGGAATACCCATGGAGAGGCTCGGGGATCCCGCTTTCCTCGGGCACCCGCCGGCCCTCGTGGCAATGCGGGAGCTGGCAGAACTCACCCGGACGGTAGCACGAGGCCCTTCAAAGGCAGCTTGGTCTTCCCAGTGCGACGGCTGCACCACTGCAATGCAAACCAGCAGACTTAGTGGTATGCAGGAGGAACACCCGCTTACCTTTTCAAAAGCTGACGTGCACAGGGCAGAGACACACTGGCCCCCAAAGGGCATCTGCACCCAACATAAATATGATGTTTTCACAAAGTCCTGGGAAGCCATGTCAGATGTACAGGGCATAAATGAGAAACGGGGTCATTAAGTTTCACTGGGATGGAATATCAGCCCAGACTATCTGCTGACACCAATTGAACTGACAACCACCAAGAAGGTTGATATCTCTATATTAAAAGGGAGGACTGACAGTAAAAATTAAGGCTCACATTGTTAGTATTTTCATCATAAGAGTGTGTCACGAGCTGTTTTTTTCTGAGCGAAGACAATGATCAGACAAGCTTTTGTGATGCTACCACAGAATCACAGGGTGGTCGAGGTTGGAAGGGACCCCTGGGGGTCATTTGTTCAACCCCCCTGCTCAAGCAGGGACACCTAGAGCAGGACCGTGTCGAGACAGCTTTTGAATAGCTTGTTATATAGAAATAATTTTTAGTATCTCCTAATCTATAAATGCAGCTAGTCTTCCAGCTCTGTATTCAGTATGACAACTAGCAGCAGTAAGCAGGCATTATCCATTTCCCAGGTAGTGTTCTCAGACAAAACAGTTTTTACCTGGGGAAAAAGAGAAAGATGGATACAATACAGGCTCTTAACACTAGACTACAGCACTTTCTCTCTTTGGAAGGGCACCACACACAGTCTAACAAGAGCTTCTATAAGCAGTCTGAGTCTAAGTGAGAAGCAGCACCAGCAGTTCCATGTACACAAACTCTTCTCTGGCATCTCTCTATAAAGTTTAAACCATTTCCATCAGTATACTGCTATCTTTCACATGTTCTTATAGAGAGAAGCTCAAGAAAAAAAGTGAATCTGGCAACTTTTTTACAGGCAAAAGATGGTCAACAAGTTCTGTGCAAATCTCACGAAGAAGAATAGATGTCTGTGCCAGTCTTACGTTGCTTTCTCATGTGATATCCGCTCTAACTGAGACCACTGGGAAAAAAAGTCATTTGATGGCTCAAAGTGTCTGTTAGTTTTGTGGTGTTTTTTACCTAATCAAGTCAAGGTAATCAAGCCTGAGCTCTTTAAAAGCTAATCAGGTTCTGGATGGGATTGACTTGAATACAGGATTCCATTTCCTTGAATGTATTTGATAATCATTACAGTCTATCAACTTGGTAAAATAACCTCATTGTGTCAATGCTAGCACTAATCGACTCACTTTTCAGGGCTCAGATAGTCTAACAAGTATTTTATTCTTGATACTTGTTTCAAAACTAATTTGCACTGTCTCACAGATTTTCAGCTTCAGGTGCCATGTCTTCTCTTCCCATAACACGCTGAAAAATGAGTTTCAGTTCACAGTGCTATGCTGACATCTCATTCCCTTCTCATTTTCTTTTTTATGTTTTACATCATGAAACAGCACAAATGATTTCAAGGGACCATTCAAATAAGGTACATAACATGTATATGACAGATCTTAGGTACCGTGTCAGACAATAAATGTTATAAAACAGCCTCTGATTTCTCCATACAGTAACAGCCTCTTTCTCATTAGAGTCATCTGCTAACATATCTTTTTTTGTTTATCCTCTGTTTTGATTTCTCCAAGCTGTTTCTTTTATTTTCATCTCTGCGGTTTTTACTTTAGATAGACCAATTGATAAAGGAAATTCCAAGTGGAGTTTCACTTCCCATTCATGCTATTTTCCTCCCTTAATGTTTTCAAACTCTTTTCAGTTATCATTAACACCCCCCAGCCCCAGAATGTACATGTTCAAACTTATGCTTAATAACAGTGAAAGTAGAGATCTCCATGGCAAAGGTAAAGTTCAAAGTCTTTCTCAGTTTCTTTGCTGTTCTTTTTCAGATGTGTAACTCACAGAAAAACTACCCGTGATTTTCAAGAGTCCTCCTGTTCCGCCATTTGGAGCTGTTCCTTCTAGCAGAGAACCTGCCTCCCAGTGCAGTTTCTGGGCATGTTTTGCTCTGAAGACTTCAAATTCTTCTCAGGTGTCTTTTTTCAAAAACATACTGTGATAAACTGCCTGGATGCAAATAAATTGGTCACCAAGATAAGCAGTAAGTAAACGGCTTTTCCTAAATAAGCCAATTAAAAATGTTTTTATCATAGGCCCCTTTTTACTACCAGTGCTGTGCATTGTTTTAGAACTGATTTTTAATTTCTATACACTTGTGAGGATAGTTATGAACAAATATTTCAGCAATCTCCTGCACATAACATACTTTGGAAATAAGCTTGAGAGAAGAGCTACTCATGTTCTCCTGGCCCTCAGCTGTGACAAGAAAGAAAAAGAAAACTCAGCCCAATCTTTAAAACGAACAAAACCCACAGAAAAAAAAAATCTGTGATCCCCTTCTTGTCCTCTTCCTAGGGAAACCATGGCAAAAGAGACCGAGGGTGGTAGGAAAGATTTTTCTCAGTGCTTCAGAATTATTCACTCTTCCTGCTTGTGGCGATAAAACAGAAAATACAATGACGGGTGCTAGTCAGATCTGCACTTAGGCATGGAAATTGCTCCTCTCCAGTGACTGTACAAAGAACCAGGGTTTGTCAGTAGCCGTCTGAATAACTGAAGATTTTGGATTCGATAGTAGTCAGAAAGCCTAAATCAGGCACCCCAGGTAGTCAGCTGGAATCTAAAAATGGGAAAAATAAGGGAGGCAGAGCACCATAAATTCAGAGGGCAGGTATTTTTCTATTCTAAGTCTTCAAATCTGCCTTAAATCTGTGCTATGAGCATAGCACATTGGGTCCTTCTTCTGCTGAGGGTAATGAGGCACCTTCTGAAACCACTTGCTAAATTACAGAACATCTGAATGCAGGATGGGATTATAGCACCTCTCTGCTGTTCTAGCATTTCATTTGCAGGCAGCAAGTGCTCTTATCTACTCGCACGCTGTCAAAAATGCGCGTGTCTTTTGTGTCCCACAGAAGATGTGTGGTGGGAGGAGGTTCCTCCCCAGAACCCATCCCTCACACTCCAGGTACTCGAGCTTTCCACCCCGCTGGTAGCAGGCAGACGCGTATTATTGGTAGCGCCAGCAACTGTTCTCTTGCTTTAGCCCAACTGGAAACAATTGCTCAGGGGTCCTGTAAATAACAGTTCTTTGGTATCATTTCCCCCCCGTCCCACCCCCCCAAAAGCCCCTTGGTACACAATAAGCTGGCAGTATTTTTCACATTACTCCAGACAGTATCCCATTCATTGCTTGACAGATCTGTTTTTAATCCAGATTTCTACTTCTGCTTTAGCTCTCCTGTTGCAGGTAGACAATAGAATTTAACTGTTTGTGTCCACCACCCATGGCTTTATTTGGTGCCGAACTGTTTCAGGAGGATATCTAGCAAAAAGCACAGACTACTACTCAGGGCTGTCTGTTCCACAGAGAGCACAGAAATTTGGAGGGGGCTGGGGAAAAGCAAGCTAAGAAGACCTTCCAGTAACTAGTGTAAAGCCCACCTCATGCACAGGAGATTGATCTTTAAAAATACATCTGCCTGACTCAGCTCAGGGACACAGTACAGCAAATAATGAGACTGGAGAGGAAGCAATACAGTTCTGAGAAAAACTGCACCCCAGCCTAGTGCATTTAAAAGATGTTCCCAAAGTGATTTTAAGAAATGCAAATTATGCCAGAGACAGGAAAGTACTCATACCTTAATCTGCAGTTCTGTTAGCTGCACAGAATGTATTGCCTGAAGCCTCTCTAGCAAGCCATTAGTCCACTTGCACATGTAACAAGATGTTTGTTTTGTGGGGGACAGAGGCAGAGATGGACAAAATGCAAATTTTGGAGAGTGGCATTATTAGTGGGATGAGCTCTATGGGGTACAAAAGCAGTTTCTCTGAGGACCGATGGTTTGTCTGTACAAGGAGGCTGCTAGGAAATCACAGGCAGCGTTAGGTCTCTGTCAATTAGAACGAGTCCCTCTTTCCAGCTGTCATAAAATCAAAGCATTCCCTCTATGCTTGCCCTGACAACTATGCCATAATAAACTTCTAGGAGAAGCAGTAACCAAGTATTACGTGAAGACAGTGATTGTGCCTGGCTGACTTGTTCTCTCCAGATACAAATGCTAGTCATAAGTTCCCGAGTTTTTTCCTGCTGCCCGCAGCAGCTGAAATGCAGGTGTGCTGCTCAGAAAAATTCCTGCCTGGATATCTGCAGCATGCAGTGGTGTCTGCACAGAAAGAGATGATCCTTGTGCTTGTGTCAGCAGACCTGCGTGGCTGGGCAAAATTAGTTTTCAGAGCAACAATTCTGAGGTGCCATCTGCAAAGCACAAGAATGCATCATACCATGAGAGTACAAAATATATGCATCTTCATCCAAGATGCTGGCCTATCTCCCCCTGCCATATGCTCCAACTGCTAAGCTAAGTTCCCATTCCTGAGTATGTGCCAAACAGTAAAAACAGCATAACCCCTTGAGTTATATCCAGTAACACAGGGCTACTGGATCTTCACCTGATCGTGATTCAGCAGCCGAAAATTCAAATGAAGATGTAATATTCATGGCTGATTGACAGTGAAAAGTGAAGAGAATTTAAAAGTAGGAACCAGAAGAAAGTAACCTGAGATAGGCTTCATCTTTCACCTTTCATTTTTCTTTTCTTTTGTTTTTGCTGTTAGATTCCTGTGTCTCACACAGGGGGAGGGAACTCATGAAGGGATTAAAGAAAGAGCATAAACCAACGTCAAGTAAGGGGTAAGTAACTGAAAAATTGTTGAATTTAAATATGATCCAATTCACTGTTGATTCCTTATTGAAAACTTCAGAATTTAAGAATAAAATTGATAGCAATTATCAGAAATTCAGATAATTGAGTAATCACCCCAAATTGTTACAGAATTCATTAGAGAAATAGATGTCCCATGAAATTTTTAAGCCAACACAAAGAATCTAATGGAGAATCACAGCCCCACTAGCACACTGCACTACCTTTGAAATCTTTCACTCTATTCAGAGTGACCAGGCCTGAACTCCGTGTTTTCAAACCAGAAAAGATAAAAGTAAGCCAAAGGTACTTGCTCCAAAGACTACCGGGGCATTAATGCTGATTCTCAATCACATTTTATCCAAATTCAATAGTGTGGGGTTACACTTTCACTGGAATGAAGGTTTAACAAGCACAAGAAAGAACCTTGGAGCAATAATTAGATAATTACAGAAATGCCATCCCTTTAAGTACCACTGAACTGCTCCCACAGGGGATTCACAGGAAGACCCTAGTACAAAATGAGTGGAAATCCAGCACCAGTGCTGAGAGATATCGGCCCCGGTTCTACAAACCCTTACTGACATAAATAATCTCACGCAACAGAAGTCCAGGTTGTGCAGATTTTTACCTGTGCTCACCCACGCATGTAAGAAGCGCACGTTCTTCTTTGCTGGAAAAGTCCTGCCCTGGTTACTGTCCTTACGGGTGCCTCATTTATGAAGGAACAAAGGTTGCCTCACTTCACTCGAAAAGTGGCAGCAGGAATCAGCAAGGGAAGGGATTTGGGTGGTTAGGACCACTGGGTGACATGAATATCAGCTCCACTGAGCCATCTTCCTCTTCTCGGCAGGTACAAAGAGAGCTGTGAGGGCATGGGGAGGACAAAGTAGAGAAGGAACAAATTCAGACATATGGCTGCACTTTGAGCCTTCCTCTGCTGTTGGCTACAGCCATTGCCATAGAGCAGCTGCTGGCCACCACCAGCAGCTGAGCAGGCTTCCAGCCAGCCCAGTTTATTTGCCCAGTGTCCAACACATGGTTATTCCGTGGGATCCTGAGCAGGCAAATAGCTTGTCCCTTGCACATCAGTGATATTCGAATATAAAATAAAACGTTGTGTACAAAGCAGGACAACTTCTGTAATCACTTAGCTTTGATGAAATCTTTAGGAAGAATGTAAAGACCCAGCCAGGGGAAATCAGAGGCACCCTTTTCAAGACAAGTAAACCCACAAATTGTATCACATGTTGCCAGCAGAAGTCAGTTTTGGTTTAGTAATTTGCTTTGTAGTTCTTCTGGTTTTAATACGTATTTGCCATCTCAGACACTGTACATATAAAACTTTTTTTACCATAAATCAAAAAATACGTTTCAGTTAGACTTGGTAAGCATTTAATTTTCTCTCAAAGTGTCTTAGGTGCATAAGCCATCTTGGCTTTGCCATCCTTACCTTAGTGCATCTTTGATGTCTATATCCAGGCTTGCATAATTCCCTGAGTCGCACACATTCCTGGTGCTGCCTGGCTGGACTTACAGCAGCAAGACAAGGTGTTGCAGTGTATACATCAGCTCCAGAGTGACTACTGAGAAATGGGGGCAATAGAGGTAAAAGCACTCACAGTAAAAAATGTTCAATGAAGAGAAAAGCAAGAAAACAGGAATCAGTTACGTGCAGACAGTACAAAGGATGTTATTAGAATCTGGGACATGTTTTATATAGATACACCTACTATTCTTAATCTTCTTTAGTTTAATTAAGGAAATTATTCACTGGGCCCTAGATACTGTGCAGAAAATTCTATCTTTTTATCTGTAAGGAGTGCTAGTTGCACATTGCTGCTTTCAGTGGCTGGGTGATATGGCGTAGACATTTCCCCCTATCTCTTAAGAAACAAAACCATCATTTTTTCAGGGAGTTTAGTGATCATGGATGCTGTCATTCCTACCACTCCAGAAATGTATTTATACAGAACTGCTTCCTTCAGCACAAGCCCTCTCACTATGGTCTGCCTGGCACCTCATCCCTGGACCGGCATGCCTGCAGGCATCCAGAACTTTAGCAGCATCTTCTTTAGTGACAGAAAGTCAGATTTTAGGAGGAGGCCACGACTCAGTGCACCACTCGAGCACCTGCTTGACTTTACGATGTGTGTACTCCTGTGCTTCTTCAGCAACCGCTCGAGGCCCAGCCGACGTTACAGCTTGTGCTTATATCCCATGGAAACCTGTTGGACTCAAGCACATGTTTCAGCGCTTTGTGAAATAGGATCCACAGTGATTAGGAACCCAGAAAACACCCTGTGTATAAACAGATTCTGACAATTATATTTTACTTGGACTTCATTTGCTTGGCATAGGACTGCAGTAAGGGGATTGGAACACAAACATATCCAAGATGCTTCTTCTGAATTTTCTGAGAGCAAGTACCCTGCATTTCTCCCTTGATATAAACTTTTCTAATGAGTGGTTAAGAGACACTAACGTTTAAATTTTAGGCATGAGACCACTGCTCCCAGAGATGTTAATTAACTTTAAAAAGTCTCTAGGGGGATTGCTGCACTGTTTTGGAAAGTGGCTGATCACTCCACTTTATCTGTCTATATGGCTTTCGCAAGAAGGACCTGCCCCCAGGATCCCCACCACCACAGGCACTGCATTTAAAGTCATTTAAGAGGTCTAGGAAGAAGAAATTCAACTAAAGGCTGATTTCCCTTCCAGAACGTTCAGACGGGCCAAGGGTTGAATGCATTTGGCTTCGTTGCACTATGGAATTTCTCAGGAAGAAATCACTGCTAGTCAGCAGCTCAGCCAGAAGGCTTGTTCTCCAGCCTGCTACTAAGATACCTTAAAAGATGTCACTATTTTACCCTCTTTTTAATAATTTTTAAAACAACCTAGCTTATTTACCTTACAAAATACCTACGTGAGAGCACTTATATTACTGTAGGAACTATTTAGACAGATAAATGGTTTTCCTCAGAATATATAAAACAAACTCATGTAAAAGCAAATGATCCTATTTTATGTAAGCATCTCATACATCCATGAGCATTTCCCAGGATGCATTTGCACAGGGCAGGGACTGGTCCTAATAGATTGTCTGGTCTGACTTTAAACTGGCATCTTCAGTATGCACACAGGGCAGACCCACGGCTGGGAGGAACTGTTCTTGCAAGGACACTGTTGAAAATGCCCACTTGACTAGGCAAAAATGACAGTATACGGAGCTAATACCTTTCTTCCCCTCATCTTTGTGATTTTTAATCTGGCTTAAGAGATGGGTGAATGCTGAGGGAGAGCCGAAGGGTCAGTCCTGCCCCAGGCAGACAGGAGGGGGCCCGGCGCTTTTCCTCTGGGTTTTGTTTCAGATTGGTGTTGGTTTTGAAGCAGAGGTTGTATCAGAACTCATTCCCCCACAGGCATTTTTCACAGACACACACAAATACACACGCACTGCCCTTCACAAACCAGTACACCTGCAGGACTCGATTCCGATGTGCAAGATGTCAGGTTTGTGCTCTTTATTCAGGGCCATTATGTGCTGTAATGAAGCATCTTTCTTCTCTCCCGCAGCCACTCTAATCATATTAGTAAGAAAGTGAGTATTTCCTGTGGAAGGAATATTTATGACCCACATTAACTGTGGTTCCTGCATTGACACAGCATGTACCTAAGGGAGGAGGCTCCTTTAATTGTCCTCTAATTCTTCAGTTCTCTAGGATTTTCAGCAGCCGTAAGAAATAAATGCAGTGTGATATATTATTTTGGCCCATGAAGTAAATTAACCATAGCACATTTGTAATTAAGAGATTAATTTATATTTTGTCTTGTGAAAAAAATACGCTGTGGCAATGATATAAAAAAATCCCAAACCGAAAAAAAACCCCAATTCAGATCTTAGACATGCAACAATTTCCCCAAGATAATTCCCAGTAAATCTTCATAGTTCCTGGCTCAATTTCTGTATTTTAAGATTGTCTCCCTTTTTCTCACACACACACATCCCAGTTTTCCCTGGCATCTCTTAAATAACCACCACATATCCTTTCCTTCCCCCCTCCTCCCCCTTGCCTTTCTCCTGGGTTCTCTTCTCTTTTTTTCTTCGTTCCCTCTCTTGTTCTCCTGCCTCCAGGACCTCATAGTTACTACTTCATGCCCAATCGCTCCTATTCAGTCCTGTCTCCCTTTCTCTCTCTCCACTGGTAAGGAAAACTTACCAGAATGCGTATTCTCCAAGCACTCTTTTCATTAAACTGTGAAGAAGAGTCATCTGAGCCTCTCTCCTAGCGAAGAATTGGTCATTTGTCAGTTGAAGAAGTTTCTTACCTTTATGTACTTTCGAATAACTTGAGATTTTATTGTCTTATGTTTTGGTTGTAAAAACAAGCATTTTGCGGGAAACCAAAAGCGAAACGGTATTATTCTGTCTAACACAAGTCACAACCAAATGTTTGAGTGCTTAAAACCCCCAGCTATGCTTTTGACCGTGAATTGCTTTCTAGTAACTAGTTTATCAGAGGAAACAGAAAGTCACATTTCCCAAAATGTGCAGAAAGGCTGCCTTCGAACTCCGTGCTGCTTAACTTTCAGACACGCTCTCCCCGGTGCCGCACACCAATTCCCTCCCGCCCCGCTTACATGCATATTCAATGGACCATATGCTTGATCTCAAATATCTCCGGGCATTATGGATCCTATTCATCAAGAAGTGGCTTGTACACTCATGAGAAAGGGAAAAAAAAAAAAAAAAAAAAAAAAAAGAAGAGACGTTTTCAAAGAGCATTCAAGAGTTTTCTGAGAAAGAAATCCCAGTACACAGTGACCTGTACCTACCAGGCCATGGTCCACTTTAAACTAAACCCACATGTTTCTGCCGAAAACACACACATGGGCATTAAGAAATTCTCATTATTTCCCCATAAAGGAGGCCTGTATAGAGATCTCATGAGGGATTTAAGCGGGAGCTTATTGACAAACCCAAACCCAGTGATTCCTTGGAATCCAAAGCGGTTTGTGGGGTGACAAGGCAGGGCCATCCCCAACCCCCGGGACATGACAAAAGCAGAGGCAGCTCCAAAGCCGACACACCAACTGCCTCGGGATCTGCTACGCAGCCAGATGCCGTTTTGGGAATTTTTCCCTGACACCGTGGCATATGGGCTTTGCGTTGCCATTTGAAGAGCACGAGACGGACAGAAACAATCTGGAGAGGGTGGGAAACGGATGACACGTCAGCCCCGCGCTTATGTTTGCTGTTTGGTTATTAGGTGATGTTTAAATGCGTCTTTGGCCTTAAGGCAAAGAAAAATCTTGACCCAAAGGAAGCCCTGATGTAACTGTGTTAGTTGTAACGCAGTTAGGGTGAGGATTAATTTATCAACTTGTTTTCTTGGTTTTGGTTGTTGGGTTTTTTTTAAACAAATGCAAATAAGTTTTTTTCTCTGCATGTTGTCAGAAAGACGGAGGAGCAATTTAGAATTATATTTAAATAGAAATTATGCCACTATGTAATCACACTCGTTTCTCAAAGCTGCTGTAGGTACTCTGTTCACTGCCTTGTCAAACCCGGATAAACTAGTGTCCGCAGCCCTGTCACCTACTGCAACCAGTCCCAGCAAAGGCTGAGAGGATTCTACGTGTGAGTGACTTACAGGGGTTTGGAGGTGTCAGAGCCATCCCTTGCTTCTTCATTAAGAGTTATCTGATGTTGCACCACTGCGCTGGTTTTTCCAGAGCATGAAAAAAGCACTACACAAGCAGCAGACAACCAGTAGGGGCTGGAACTGCCAGTGGGAGAAGGTGACGAGGCAGGAGGTCCAGAGCAGGAGGGAGCATGGGGCGAGGAATCATGTACCAAGAGAAAACCACCAGCGAGCAGAGGAACACAGGCACAGCAGGAAGAGGATAGAGAAGAACAGGAATGTAAATAGCACTGCAGAACGTTTGGGACACTTTTTTTTTTTTTTTTTTTAAAGAAAGCTAAATCTTAGAAAAGGATATAAATTTTCCTGAGTAAGAAGCAGTGATGGGGCACACCATTGCTGCCGCTGCAGCGGCTCTGCAAACTCCGGAGCTTGGAGAATCACGATCACCGTGAGTGTATTGCCCCAGCTCGCAAGCAGGGTTTCCCCCATCGAGCTATTCCTGACTGAGCCAGCACTACGTGAAAGGAGGGATGGAGGAAGGTCATGTTTCTGCACCAGCTATTCCCAACACCATTTGCACAAAACACATCGCGCTCTGGATGTCGTGTGCTCTCCTAAAGCCGGACAAAAAAAAAAAAAATGGTGCTCCTTCCTGGCCTGCTGCCCCCCGCCTACCTTCACTATTTGCGTCTCATATTTGGTTTTTTCCACGGCAAGCAAGACTTCTCTCAGTGCTATTGATGAGCTGGAAAAAAGAAATAAGGAGAGAAAAACAAAAATAAGTGAAATGAAGGAATTACATTTTTCATGTTGTGCATGCACTGCTTGAACTACATTTGTACTTATGAATCCTGAATAAGTGCTTGACCTTTTCATTGTTTCTTCATTTATTGTTCTCTCAGTTTCACTTCCCACTCTCTATGCTACTGCATCTATTAAGATAGTTGTTCTTCAGCCTGTTTCTTCTTGCTTTGTTGAATTCTGACTCTGAAATCAGATGTTTGTGCAAAAGCTCTTACTGCCAGCAGGGTGCTGACACAGGTTTGGGTGCATGAATGTCCCTGTCCTCAGTAGGATCCTTGACTTTATTTTAAAAAAGAAAAAACCCTTATATAATAATACATTTTAATTAAACTATGTACAACTCTCTTGGCAAGCACAAGGAAAATCCTACCCCATCTCCACAGCAGCGCTGCATAAAAACAGAGAGCATCTTTTCATACCTCTGGCTTTAGTGCCAAGAGTCATGAGACATATACAATATAATTTAAAAACTGCACTACTTATACTTTCACCCTGTGAGTGGCTCCTTGTTATGGGGCTTACAATGGATTAGTTTCATCTTAAAAAAGGAGATAGAAAGAAAACTCCTTGAGCACGCTGAATGAGGTACTGTGAGCTTGTTGTGATAAGGACCTGGTATTAGTTGATTGGCATCAAACATCACGGATTTATTTATAGCATATCAAGCATGGTGACGACATGAATGTAGGTTGCCAAAGGAAGTCAGTTGCCAAAGAGACAGCTAAATATTTAAGAGCCACATTTTCAGATATGCTTGAGACTCCAACCCTCTCGCTCACGAAACCGCGATCTCTGTTGCCTCTAGCCTAGGATAGCTCACCTTGCAGAAGGTGCAGCAATGCTACTTTCACAGCTCCCTTTCTCAGAGAGCTTCAGGGAGAGAGACCCACCGCCGAGGATTTTTCACAGTGTATATTCCCCTGTAAAAGTATAAACGATGCTTGTACTTCCAGCTCTGGGTGCGAGTCGGAGCTGTGAGCCCGCCTGCGGGCTTAGACCAGTTCTAGAGGTGGGAGCAGCCAGAGGCAGAGCCTTGGGGGTTTTTTTGCATGAACTGCAAGCGCCCATCCTACTGAGCGAAAGGCATGGGGTTACAGGGAGGACTCATAATTAACTGGTAATCTGGATCACCTCCCTTCCCTCCTGTTTTCCTTCCAGGCCAAGTTGTTGCCATCCAGTTCAGCGGTTCAGCCCTGATTCAGGCAGCGCAGACAGAGGCTGCGTCCCTGGCTCCCTCTGAACACCTGCCTGCGGGTGCCTTACAGAACCTGTGTGGAACTTAGGAGAAGAAATGCTTTAGCTGAGAAGGATTTTATTTATTCCATCATTTTCTGGGGAGTGTGGTGAGGGAGGTGGCAATTTTTCGGCTCTAAAAGCTGCTTTTTACTTTGTTACCTGGGCGTCGCATTATAACATTTGCTCATGGGAAAAACTTTATTCAAATATTTCAGAAAGAAAGAAGAGGGGTTCCTCACCTAAAACAAAGCATCCCCTGGAAACATCCTTATGATTTATATCACATTAATTTAGTGTTTGATGACACTTTGGAACCAAGGTGATCCGTGAAGCTGCCATTCCAATCTATATTTCTCACACTCTCAGAAATGAGAAAAATAAATTCAGCTGATGGATCAGAAACCAGAAGGACTGTGCTTACCAAGAGCTAACAAAATCCACTCTGCAAGATAACTAACTCATTGTTAAGACAGCTCCATCGATTGCAGTTGACTTACAAGAGGAGTTAATGTTTTCCACTAACTTAGAGGCAGTCAGAAGATTACCAAGTAAAAATACATATTTTCTTAATATCTTCTAAAGGCTTTTAAAAAAAAACCTTCTGCTTTAATCCTTTTCTTTGTTTTCAAACATACACTTACAAATTAAACCAGGAGATTTGTATTTGGCAGTCTAGGTCCTCGCTGTTCCACGCCTCAGCTTCGCAGTTTGGTTTTGCCCAACTGGTAGCGAATGAAGTCTATATACTGAACAACTCATGCTGAAGGAGAAGCAGCTGCTTGCTGACACTGCTCTCTGCAGCACACAAATCTTGCACTTCTGCAGAAAGAGAACAAATACTTGCAGAAAATACACATGGAGTCTGATGCTCAAGGGGTATAAGATTAGGTCCAGTGTATTGACTAGGGAAATAGCCTGCAGGCCTTAGGCCAGCGAGGCTGCTTGCCAGTGACTTCATTAGGGCTTTTGCCTATGAAAGGGCTGCCTGTTTGGATCCTGGAAACTTGCATCAATACGTCATTTTGTGTGACTAAAGTAAGCAGAATGTGTCCAAAGCGCTGGCCAGTTACGGACCTCAATCTGCCTCCATTTGTGGGCAATGTCACTCTTAGGAAATCAGGTTTTGATTTGATCCGCGGCTCTTTTCAATAGGACTTTCATCACTGACTTCAACTGACAGAGCGCCTCACGCGAAGGTCCCCATTCTCTCTTATATCTGCCCACAAAAGACACCGGCAGCTGATCTTCACAGACTTTGTCCAGGAATGCCAGAAACCCCCAAATCTTTGCAAATCTCAGGCAGGGCTTTGCATCCTCACGATAGCCCTCCCTGCTCTCCAGCCTCGCCTCGTGGCAGCGGGGCACCCACGAAACCACGACACCGGTGACTCCCAGAGCTCCGCTGCAGGGAGGGGAGAAAGGAAGGAATAGGGTGTCATAGCAGATGCAAAAACTGTACACGTCTGGCAGTATAAATTTACATACATTGCAAAATCTTATGACATGCCGTTCCAGAGGTTCAAGGGCAAAAGGCAGGGACAATCCAGCAAACAATCTCCTTCTTGGGCTTCAGTGTTCTCTGATACCATCAGGGCAGTAGGAGGAGGGATAGACTAGGTTGGTGGCCTTCTTAATAAAGTTTCTTCTGGAGTTACAATTTTTTGTCAAAGAGCAGATAGAGAAAGCCAAAAACCTAAGCACCAAAGCCTCAATTCCCTGAATTAGCACTGCACACAGATACCTACTTACGTAGGACAAAACCAGGAAATGCAAGAATGTTGAATTTTTGCTGTATGTTAAAAAAAAAAAAAATACCCTAGCAAGCATTTCACAGGTCTGTGGCAAATTATCACCCCTCTGTTTTTTTCAGAGACTACACTTTTTTCTGAAATTCACTGAGAACGTGCGTTTTAGTTGCCTTGAACTAACAGCATAAAAATCTTTGTTAAAGGACAAATTGAAAGCAATTACCCTACTAATGAAAATAAAAAGTGGAATAACTTCTGGAGACTTCACCTACAGCTCACAGCACAGTAGGTCTAACGATTTCTGAGAATTGATTGAGTATCTGTGTCATTATAAACACGCTGTATGTGCCACACACATATACTTATTACTCTGCTGAATCCATGTTGATTTGATCAGCTTACCTTTGACATCAGCATTTCATAAATTTCTTAGTCATTTCCCCATGATGACCTCACAAAAGATGCTCTAAAGCAGTGCTAAGCCATTTGAATGCTCCCCATCCTTTCCATTGTGCAGTCCTGCTCCTAAAATCTTACTCTTTTTCCTTTCCTGGTCCCCCCTTTCCTCCCTGCTCCTTTTTCCTCTGACCCCGTGCGCTAAAATTCTGAATTAGCTGCATTTATCAGCTTCCCTCTTAAAACACATATCCTCACAGTGAAGGGAAAGGACGAGCGAAAAGCACAAGATCTATTTTTAGCAGATGGGTCCTAATTGTACAAACTTTAGCGGGGGGTTATTTCTTTCTCCCCCTCCCTGCCTTTACTTTTTTTTTTTCCCTCCCCCCCCGCCCCCAGTTCCTGGGTTGCGCTCCCTTCAATCTTGTCAGCTGTAAAATGGGTCTCTTTTTAACCTATAATGGATCAGTGAGATTAAAGGTGAAGTCATGAATTAGTAGCAGTGACAGCCCAGCACGATGGCCCCGGCAGCAGGGGGTCTCCCTTTGTGCTCGTCCACTCTGACCCCCCGTGCCACTCTCCGCCTGTGGGAACCGGACAAGAAGAATGTCGGGGTGGGGCTGGGGGCCGCAGCCCCAGCCCCTGCGCCCGGCCAGCACCCCCAACACATTCTTTCCTTGGAAATATTCTGACATCACCCCATCATACCTCCTCGCTGGCTCCTTCGTTAACTCCTTTATGCCTTGCCGCTGACAGACAATGGGTCCTGCTGCAGGGTGGAGGAGGAGGAGGAGGAGGAGGAGGGGAGGGGGGCATCTTTCCCGAGACAACTTTTTCAGAGGCTGCGGACCTCAGGCAAGCGAGGTTTTTAAGACTGGGAGGTGGGTGGATTTTCGAGGAGTTGGGCTGTGTGGCTTGAGGTGCTACTGCCAATGACAAAAGCAGCGAAGTGCATCCAACGATGCAGAAAGATTTATTTGCGTTTTTAAACCCAAATTTCTAAAGCAAAACCAAAGACCATCCCTGCCATGGACACAGCTTGTTCAATGTCTACATTTTTCCTGGGAATTATGTCAAAACCGCCCATTAGAATCATTGCAAATGTATGATGCGTTTCCAATATCCTCCATGAAAGACCCCGGTAAGGCAACATCAGACAGAAACACAAATAACAGGAGCTTCCTCTTCAGAATTCCTCTTTTGGGGAATACCTGAGAGCAGAGGGAAAGCAACAGAGCTACATCTTCTGCAAATACAAGACAGGCTGGTCTTCCTGCTCGTGTTCTCTGGTGAGAATTCACTATCTCTGTGCTTTGAAGTCTTCCACCGCATGAGGATGGAGGGTCCTCCACATACCCTGGCAGAGTCAGGTGGGATTTAGGCCCCTGAAATGGCACAAAGGCATTTTAAGATGCCTAAATTCAAAATTGTAATTCCCGTTTAGAGGCTGTCTATCCACGGGGAAACTGTTTGCAGGATTGTCCCATTTTGCTCTAAAAGATACTGGGCCACTTGCTTTTCTGCCCCAAATGGAGTAGTTTGGCAAATGGCTCCTCTTTTAACTTACTTTGCAGATACTGCTGGGGTTCACATGAAGAAAGTCTTGATCCAGTCTTGGAGTAGAGGCTAAGGGAAGCAAAGTCTGTGTTACAGTCAGCTGTTGTCTTATATGACCCCATTTTGTCTTTTCTGTGGCTCACCAGCCAAAGAACCCACTAAGGATGCAGGGATATCTCCCATAAAACTAGCACAGAGAAATTAATGAATGGCCCAGATGAATGCAGGGAATGGACCAAGCAGACACCGAGAGCCTCTTCATCTCTTGGGCACCGTGTGCTCACACAACCTCCATCTGACTGGAAAGCTCACCCCAGCCTGGCATCACCCCGTTTCACCCCAGCCTGCTCCAGCCTACACCACAGGATGAGTGTGCCCCTAGTCCTTGCCAAGGGAAAGCCACAGCCCAGAGAACTTCAGGAGAAGCAGTCCTGGAGTGCTGGAGGAGAAGCAGCAGGCACCAGCTGGAAGCAGTCAGTCAGATGTGCAGATGGCACGGTCTGAACCAGGTTTCTGAGCGGATGAGCTGACAGCATTTCCACACCAGTTCATCTCAGCTGTGCTGTGGCCAGTTACGCTTTCTGCAGGTCTGCTGGACCTTTTTCCCAGAACAGCCTCCATCCCCGCCTGGCACCTATGAGGCTGCGATCCATAACGCTACATTCTGAAGACAAAGAAAGAGAAAAGTGCGTTGGAGCTGTACCTAACTGGTGAGGGAAGACTGCAGGATGCACATTGCAAAGTGTCACTCAGCAACGTGGCATGTGAGGAGTACACCCGGGCACAGGGATCCCTGGACCGAATGGGATGCTCGCAAGTTGCCACTGAAATGCCCTTCCGTGTAATGCCCTCCAAGCCCAGGCCATTTTGGGAGGAGTTCAGACCGCATCCAGCAAAGGGCTTAGCAGGTTGAGCAAGTTGCCTACCTGGTGTGTAAGATGTTCTTTTACACGCAGGGTAGATTGGGATCCCTGAAAAAGGCAGCATCAGTATCTGTCCAGTATCTACGACACTCTTCTATTTCCCTAGGAAATGGGGGATTTAGGTGCAATCTTTCCTCTGTCTGAGAGAAATCAAACCCACGTCTCACTCTTCCTGAAGGGGAAACCCAAGCTCTATACAGTTGTATGTCTTCAGCAGGAAAGGTGGGGACAAGGCTGGTTTTACCCCTCAGACCTTTCCTTGACATATGAGTAGAGCCCAAGTTTCCCCACCCAGCCCCAGGCTACAGGGTGGTGTTCCTTCTCTCTGGCATGCCACTGGAAGTCAATGCCTGGATGCCCCGTGGCAATGCTCCAGCAAGCAAGCTCCTAGCCAGGCAGTAAGCACTGGACAGTAGACCTCTATAAAGGATTATACAAAACACTGGCTGTGTCCTACATTTAGTAACATATGCTATTTAGGTTTTTTCGAAGAAGTGTTTTGGCCTCCCAAGATAAGGGAGGTGAGCGAGGGTGTGCACACGGGGGGTCCGGGGAAGATGCCTTGGGGAGCACCTCGATCCTTTCCCTCTCCCTGCAGATGACAGCAGGCAGTGTGGGCTGTTTTGGGGTCTTCCATACACCACATGAGGATGTAGGGGCATGGCATAAGGCTCAGGACCCCGCTACGAGGAGGGGCAGGGGTGGGAAGGAGTTCCCTATCACATTCGTTTCTTGCTTTAAAGGCATCAAAGAGCTTTCCTGGAATTTGGTCCTCACCTCACCCAAACGCAAAGAGGAAGAATGGCATTAAACTTATGGACTCGTGGTGTTGCCACAACTCATGATTTCATCAGGTATATGGTATTTCTTCTTAAAGTTTGGGCTCTTGGATTCAGATGACTCTGTGGGAGTCTCAATATTAAGGAAACAAAGAATGGAGTGTCCTCAGGGTCTGGAGACAACCACCTTTCTAACATTAATATCAGACAGCAAACAACAGTTAATAAGTCAATGTTAAAAAGTACTTAAAAGTACTGTTGTTTAAATAGCATTACAAAGAAATATTTGTTTTGTTTTGATTTTAGATCCCAGATCTAGGATTCAGGTTCTGTGGCCCTTGAGTCGTATCTGCCGAATGGCAGAGCTTGGGAATCCTCTGACTTCGCCGTGGCCAGGACCATTTCACGGGTCTCCCCCTTGGAGCTGGGGGAGGCTCCCCACAGGGCTGGGGAAGGCAGGGGCAGGGGTGGAAGTCTTCAGCCAGGAGCTATGGGGGGGTCGACAGGGAAATCACCTCCCAGAGTCACAGAGGCATCAGACACCTGCGTATTCTCCCTGGAGAGTTGTTCCCTGTCTGCAACCCCCAGCCCTAAAGTTCTGTTCATTCCTCCACAACCCAGACCCGGGACCCAAGCAGCCCTGGGGACAAATTGAGTCTTCTTGGTGGCTCATTAGCAGCTGAAGAGGGGACCCAGAGGGAAGCAACTAGCGAACGTGAGGATGAAGAGCTTTTGCTGAGCACTGCCTGGAAAACAAGAGCACACTCCCTCTCGTGTCGTCTTCTCTCCTCCTGACCATGCAACCCAGCATGCACGTGCGTAAGGCACCCTGAGCTCCCTCCACGGTTATGGCTGTTCTCTGCCCTCTCCCACCAGCGTGGGGGGGAGTTCTGCTGCATGCGGGGAGGCTGGTGGTCCTCTTCCATCTCCTCTGCAGGACTGGTCCTCTTCCATCTCCTCGGCGGGGCTGGTCCTCTTCCATCTCCTCGGCGAGGCTGGTCCTCTTCCATCTCCTCGGCGAGGCTGGTCCTCTTCCATCTCCTCTGCAGGACTGGTCCTCTTCCATCTCCTCTGTGGGGCTGGTCCTCTTCCATCCCCTCTGCAGGCAACTGCTTTCTTCTGTGGCACAAGGAGAAGGTGCACGCGTGCAGACGTTTATTTGCACACGCGTGTGCACGCGTGTGTGTACGAGCAGAGTCTGTGACGTTGCTAGTCTGTGTGCAGAGTGGGTCAGGGTAGGGGAGGGCATCCTTCAGTCCTTCTCTTGCACACTGGCATGGGACGGAGCTGTTACCTGTGCTGGGCGTGGGGCTGGCACGGATGACGTTAATTGCCATTTTTGCCATTCCCCGTTCCCTGGAAAAAGAGGGAACGTAAAGCCAATCCTGAACGACTGCGTGGTGTATCCTGCCTTAAACAGAGCTTATAGAAAAGCTACAGTTTAATAGCAGCCCTTTAATGAGTCACTCAAGTAGTTTCTTCCTGGAAGAACGATGGGATTAAAAGTCATTTTAAATTATCAATGCTTCTCCAGTATTTCACTATCAGTCCAGTCCTTGATACTCAAGAAGAACCTAGCTCTGAAAAAAACTATTTGCCAAAACCATTGCAAGCCAAATTTTTAATTGTTATGTGGATGCCCATTTCTCATACTGCTCACTTAGAAAACAACACAATGAAACATTTCATTCCCCATTACTAGCTGCTGAGAAAATGCTGGAGATACATTGAAACATCAAGCTTTCAGATGACTGCAACTTCTCTCAAATACTGTTATAGACAACCAAAAATGTCTCCATTAGAAATACAAAACTATTTTGTGACCAATCCTCTCCTAGGAAGGTTTATTATAGTTCTAAAGTAAATTCCAGCTCTGTTTTTTCAGATATCTACTAAACTGTGTTGTGAGAAAAGTATAAAGAATTTTTATTTCCATTAGATTTTTATTTTAATCACCTAAAAATCATTCTTATGGAAATGAGAAAGACAAAAAGATTCCCCAGGGACTGAGAAACTTCACTGATTTGCATCATTAACACTGAAAAGAACTTGCCTGGAAATGGCCCCTTCACGTTTTCTTTTATTTACATTTCTAGACAAAAATAAAATTAATTTCAACAAGGTTTCTTCTAGATTCATATCCCATTTTGATTAGTCTAGCTATTAAAACATGAATATAGCTTGCTGTGCTTTGATGGACTGATTTACTCTTTGTTATACTGGATTTTTTTTTTTTTTTAGGGGTTTTTTTTTTTTTTTTTTTAGTTTTTAGACCATTTGTAAAGGGTTTGCAACACGGGGACTCTCAGTGATCATTGACTGTATTAGCATTCATAATTAACACCAGTAATTGTTAAGACACTTTTTGAACAATTACCATTTGCAGCACAGAATGAGAGAAAAGTGACATTCATTTAACTAAACTCTGCAGTTTTCGTTTAACAAGCCTGTCCAAGCATAAGCAAAAATGAAAAAACAGAGAACACTAAATATATATTTAAATGCAGACAAATTTCTATGACAAAGTAGTTCTTTCAAGGCTCGAATCAAAATTTTAAAGTTTACCTTCTTTGTGTCTTCTAATGAGTTTTATGTAACAAACTTTCAGTGTCATCACTAATAGCAGTTCATGCCAAGGATTACTTTCTTAAAACTGCTACTCAAGCCTTGTGATTTGCAGTACACTTCTTATTACAGGATACATTATGCAGAAACCCTCTGCTATGTGATGGGACATGGCAACCCTGCTGTGAGAATGCCTATCAGCGCTTCTTTTAAGGCCCTTTCTCAATTGTCAGCAAAGTATTTTTTAAGGTTAAAAGGTGTAAAATTATTCTGAAATGCTTTTCTGACCTGTCGCCTATCACTGCAAAAAGCTATAGTTCATTTTTTTTTCTAAAATTGTATTTTTTAAATGTGATAATATTATAAGAATAAAGCTACTAAGAGAAATATAGTTTTCAATGCTTTTCATTATATTTTTTGTAATTTCTTCAGTACTGATACACATTAAGGCTGTGGGTCCCTTTTTATTTCTGATTTTCTTCATTATGATTCTTCCTTTCCTGTGAGTCAGTTACAATGTGCAATTAATGAGAAACCAGCAATTTAAAAAAAAAAAAATCTTTTCATTTATATTTTTGTGGATTGTTCAAATGAATTCCTGAATCATATTCTCTAATGTAAAAGTCAAATGCAGTAGGGTCATGAAGCATAATCTCATTATACTGGTACATAAAGCTCACAAGATCTGTCATTCTTCAAGTGCTACCTGTACTTTGATTGAAACAACATCGACTATCAGCAGGAAAACTAGAAGGCGGCTTCTATTCTTCAGACTGGTGGCTGGCTTTCATGGTTTTGCAAGCTGCTTACCTCTAGATTTCCCAGGCTACATGCACGATTCAAGGTCAATGATCCTATAGTTTTAAATCCTGTGCACAAGAGGTTACCATCTCCCATTGTCTGTAGCTTAGGATTTCCAACGGCAGCTAACTGTTCATGTGCTGGTGAAATGCTGGACGGTAGCTGAAATCACTTTACGCTAAGTTTCACGGACTGTTCTATAACACAGTCTTATCAACCAGTCTATAACCAACTCAGCCCCGTAGTAAAGATGTGCTGGACACGAAGGGCCCGATTATCCCGTCTGGTACGTGGTCCATGCACACAACAAGGTGAGTTGCAGCTGAAGCCAAGGAGAGAAGTACAGATAGGTGGCGGAGAAGAAAACAGATGCTGTGCCAGCTTTATGCGTTGAGTTGTGTGACCTGTACCAGAACACCAAGGTGATTACGCCCAAGACTACGGCACAGCTGTAAGAAGTGACAAAAGCAGTAAGGCGGCACTCGGGTACCCATCAGGATTTGTATCGGTCCTCTCCGACACGGACTCACCCACTTTTCCTGCTACCAGCCAGGGCCTCCAGTAAGGTTTCGTTCCTGCACCCTTCGGCGCGGTCAGTGATGAGAAGCAGACCTCTCCGCACTCGGGTGTGCGAGTTGAGCAGCTACTGTGCGTCCTGCTGGCGTTAGCAAGAGAGAGAAGGAGATTGCACGTTCTGCTTCGCGTTGATTTTACCACGTCCTCTTTATTAACTAACTGTAAACTGTGGCTGTTTTCAGTAATGCAAGATGGAGTCATCCTTTCAGACACCAGGCTACCAAATTTCTAAAACTATTCCCAAGTGTTTTAACCTCTGTATTTAGAAGTGGCTAACAAATACCAAGTGCAAGCAAGGTCATTGTTGCCTAAAACAAATCACAAAAATCTTAATAGTGGACAGTTCTAGAGGAGATTGTTACAGATGTCACTGGATGATCTTAAGTTAGACCCTAAAAAATAGGGTCACTGTTTTTTGAAATATATATACACAAAGTAAAAGAAAACAAAGCTATCAAACTGAACAGTTTGTCTTTATTCCCTGCCGGTCTTCCTGCAACTATTCTGAATGCACAACAGCCTTCTCTTATTCATCTCCTTAAAACCCCACTTCTTCCACGGGGAGAAATTCAAGGAGTTTGTGAAGTGAAACCCACCTTTGACTCTCTCTAGACACTGTCCTTGGAGAAGGCCATTTCATGGTCCTCCTGTTCATTTTTAGGAACATCCAGAATCCCAAGCTCATCCTAGGCATGAAGAAATCAGTTTACTGCCTGAGCATATAAAATACCCCCTCAAGTCTTGACCCTGCAAAAATTTATTCATGGGTGTAACTCTAAGTATGTGAGTAGCCCCTTGCTAACTACACTTGAGTGTTTGCTTGAATGCATATATAAAGTATGTCTGTAGTTATTGTTCCAGCTTAGTTCCAACATACAGCGGTTACAAAGTCACTTAGGAAGCATAAAGAAAAAAAATGGAATAGTCAGCATGATGCTAGCCCTTTCTCTGGGACCAAACTAAGACATTCTTTAAAATCACTTGAAACTTGCCAGACTGTCTTCACAGGGGTCTCAGATGCTGTAGGATTCATCCGGTTTAGCATTTAAAAGTCATCTATCTAGATCTAAAATTAGGGTTCCTTTATCCACTTGAAAAGAAATGTGCATATCCAGAGGCATTTCATCTCACACTAAGGTAGGTATCTAAGATGGTGATCTTCTATCCCCGGTGAGAAGAAACAATTCATAGACCTACAATACTAAGATTTGGGAAATACTTACAAGGAGCTGCTACTGTTCTTCTGAAGTTCCACATTCAATTCCTTCTGCATCCAAACTCCAGCTGTGACCTCTGGATAAGTGAGGAATAAAAGGCAAGGTTATTGTCTTGATGTCATTTTAACACTGTCTTCATCCCCTTTCTATATAATCATTTCCATGAAATTACCACAATGGAGATAGGGCATAAGAAACCTAGAAGGAGCAATCCTCAGAAGATTTTGTTTTCACAATATTTCACAGTCGTTAGCCAAATACCTGCAAAATAAGGTGCCTATGTAAAATAGGGACCACCTTGAAAACTCTTCTTTTCAAAGCACCTACTGGAGCCAATGGTTGGGTTTTGCAGGAAGTCTGCATGGTAGGCATCTGTGGGAAGCGCTGCTTCACGCTATGGAAAGATTAGGAGGATCTGTGTTCACCCATAAGACCCAGAACATGACCATGGCCTTAATCCCAAATAAACAGAAATCCTGCTGCTAATTGCAATGCCACAGGATATGGCATTTTATTATTATCCGTTAATACCAAGGCCGTATTTTGGCCCCTAAGTCAGGGTTGTGACCTAGTCACGTAAGAGACGGTTCACAGCCCTGCAAACCAGCGGCACGAGGGCAAGGCTGGTCCTCAGAGGTACAGCTGCACCCCTAAACAAGTTGGGTCAGGTTCCCCCATGGACCGTCAGGAATACCTGCCAGGGAGCATGGCCGTCCTGCTCCAGTATCTGCCAAGGGTGATGCTGGGGGAATTCTGCAGATTAAGCAGCTTTCACTGTTTGCTGTGCCCAGTCCGAGTGGGGTATTGAGTACCTGAGCTCCGTCTTCCCCAATGAAGGGAGAGAGGCTCCAGTTCCAGGTAGCATTTTCCAAAGCAGGGCTTCGGTAGGGAAGAAGCATGACATGTCTCTAAGCGTTAGCAGGGGCAGGCAGGTGTGAGGAAAAGAAAGAAAGTCGGTCACATGCATTAGCAAGGTGTCCAAGACGGATATATGCAACTCTTGGTTTTTAATTTAGAGGTGCAAATTAAATAAATGGCCAAATGACGTAAGAAATTAACAAGTCCATTTTAATATCCAAACAATGAATTTCAGGAGTTAAAAAATAGTGGAAATACTACAACAATATCCAGACTTGTTTGATTTTCAGATTTCATAATCTAAAATATCACATTTTTTTGCTTAGTAAAATACATTGATTTCAACCCAGTGTTTCTCATACACACTTCATATGAATAAGTTGTTTTCACTTCTTGTACAAGACAATAGAGTTTTCTAAGCACTATGAAATAAATAGCCCACTTTTCTGTGCCTTTTGTTGTTCTTGTTTTCCTTTTTCAAGGATTTTCATACTTTTCAAAAGAATCCCATATTTCTGGAAATCTAATCCATTTTTTTGCATATTGCACTAGCGAGTCACGAAAACAAAAAAAAGCAGCAACTTTGTTACCGTTGTTCCAAAAAACTTGAACTAAAGCAGAGGGAAAGGGAAACAAATGTTTTAGCTTGCTTTTAAAACCTCAGTGGGTTTCCGTATACATACATATGCATGGAAAACATATAGATACACATATAAAATACAAAGAAATCAGATGAGGTAATAGCACCCCCTTCTGAGAGTTAGGACCAAAGCTTATACCCTCACTTTAAAGCAAATCAGGACACTTTTCATGGTGGTGGTACAGCTTTTTGATACGCAGCTCCTACTTCATCTTTTGTCCTACTAGAGAGATGTACATACTATTTACTGGGCATTTATCTGCTCCTCCCTCTGTCACTGCAAGAACTGCTTGGTTACAAGGCAGCGATTACAATTTGGAGCTAGGGAGTCCACAAAAATTTATTTTCTTCAGCTCACCCGTTCAATCATTCCATGTATCAAACAGCCCTTGAACTGGGGGTTTCAGATGGAGAGAGAGCTGGCTTCAGCGTTCGCAGCCAGGGGACGGGTGGAGGAGGGTGTGAAGGGCCGATGGAGCTCAGCGGGGATATCACTCCATTCTTCAGCGACTCATTTTTCCTGGGGGGGGTGGATCTTCACCCCTTCTGACATGGGCACAGCCTTGTCTCCCCCTCCCCTCCGCCTCCCCTCGCCTGCGGTTTGGGCAGGGAAGGACCAAGAGCCCATCTCCCTCTTGCAGCAGCAAGGGCTCAAGACGTATCTGCAGCACCTAACAGGATTATACCTAGAGCCATTCCACTATCACGAGGGCTATGGTACGGCTCTTTATGAGCCTCGCTTACTGTGTACCTACACCAACGTTGCCTTACCTACCAAAAGAAGTGCTTTTTCTACACTCTGATTTAAAAAACAGACCAAGATGATTTCCTGCCTCATCCATCCTTTCCCAATAGCAAATTTTCCTTCATGCAATTTCATCTCAATGGGAAGGAGAAGACGCTTCCCCCACTTGCTCAACATGACATGGCTTGGTTACACAGCACAGTACGGGCAGAGCCCTTGTAAGTCAGCGAGGAGCCGTCCTGCCAACAGCTCCCTTCCACCAGACAAGGCTTTAGTGGTATTCACCCGAGCAGCCTGCAGCTCACCAGCCCAAAGCCAAAATAAATCATTCCCAATAACAGCAATCACACCACAAAGCCCTCAGAGAGTAATTAAGAAATATAGCCAGGGTCAAGAGTCAAAAGGAGAATATAACAGTGCTTCTCAAATTCCCACTTCTCACTGAAAACTGATTTGTGATATTTCTTCAGCACATGCTCTGGATAAACAGTAGTTTGCATAGATATTGCTGCAAAAAACTTCTGTAGGGTCGGTAACAAAGCAGCTAAGGGAAAAGCGCAACCGTATTTACTCTTTTTTTGAGCTGCAAAAGAAAGAAAAGTGTTTGATGAAAGGTGCTAGACTCTATAGAAAATAGTGAAGGAACTCTGCAACTTAAAGCACAGAAACCCACATGACACTGAGCTATGTATAATTTACCATGACAAATCAGTGCTCTAGCAGAAAGAGCCACAGCATGTGAAGAAAAAAATTAGCACAAGCTGAAGATAAGATAAACACCACTATCTACTTGCAGTGCCAGAAAGAAAAAAAAGTAAAAATTAAGCCAAACAAATAGAAACAAAACGCAGTAATACTGAAAGGGAAAGAAGCTCTTCCAGGTCATGTATAAAGGAATGCACCAGAGAAATTCAACATGGGGATACCATAGCATCATGAGGAAAATACTGCATCTGAAAAAATTATCACAGTCCACAAAAATCCGTGTGATAATGCTGAATCTGAAGGAAGAGCCCCCAGAAGGGTTTTTTGCAGCCCAAACCCTATAGTAAGCAAGATGTCAAGGTAGGTATGAATAAAGTGACTGAGATAAGAATTTATGAAGTAATTACAGTACATAAAAGTGGAAATACTTGAAGCCCAAATTGCAATGGTACTAGGTTTTGGCTCAATACTGTTACATGTAGGGCTTTTGCATGTGACATTTTTCCTTTGTACTTTTTTACATTTCCATCATAGTTCTCCTAATCCTTTGGAAGACCTGGAGACTTAACATCTCCAGTGAGTAATGCAAAGACAAAATGTCCATTCAGTACCGGTGATCTGACTTTCCTACTGTTTCTGTGAAATGGCTGCCAAAGATGTACACATCTCAAAAGATGGACTTTGGGAAAAAAACTTTGAACCAATCACAGCAAAAGTAATCATTGTAAAAAGGATGCAGAGACTAAGGACATGCAGAATTATGTGCCCCTCAATAAAGGTTTCTGGGAGTTTGAGGCTATCTATACCAGTGTACAACACACTATGCCATGAAAAAAAAATAGGAAACTGTTTGATAGATTATAATCCAAACAGTTATACAGTACATGGATAAAACTGAGGCCTGGCATACCAAGTTTTTCTGATCAATGTGGAATTTGAAGTGTTGCAGCAGTCTGCAGACAAGCTGAGGACAAGGCTTCCAGAATCATCAACTGCAGGACAGAACCAGGCACGTCTGCCCAGCAATAAATATGCAAAGATAGCTCAACACCGAGTGCCATATCAACTGAAGCAACAAATTGCAACAAATAGCTTCCTTTATGGGAAAATATTAATGTCCCAAACAAAAATTCAAATGAAAATTCTGTTTTCTGTTAGCAGTCTCATAGGCTAAATAACATTAACTTTTGAATTTTGGGTGGGAATGTAGATGTTACACAAACCCAAGGAACAATCAAGATGCCGGAGTGTCATACAAATGGGGTACAAGTGATCAGAGTGACTGAAAGCCCAACACAGAACTGTCACTCTTGCGGGTGACCGCGATGGCACGGTAAAGCCAGCCTCATGGCAAAGGCCGTCCCAGTGGCTGCAAACTGCTGGTGAAAATAGGCGATGCGAAGCACCATCTCATTCGAGGCTGGAGAGCCACAGCCACATGTAAACAAGGTTACAGCAGCTGAACAAGCCAGTGTCTCCCAGCCAAGACACAGCAACTGGCGCAGCACCCCAAAGGAAGGTGAAATGCTCCGGTCTTCAGCGGGACGGGGGATGCTGATGCTCTCAAGCAAGAGCCTAAGCTGATGTGTTTTAGCATCCAAGGACCTACTACGGGAGATCAAACCCCATCTTCTGTGTGCTACTGGGTGGACAAGTGATGCAGCAAAACCACGTCATCTCAAAAGCGTCTCACTGGACAGACATAAGGGGAATCAAGTCTGGTCAGAAGGAAAGCAAGCCCACATCTGCCGTGGGATGCTCTCCTGAATCAAGGTGCGCCGGGGCTTGGGGCTCCCTCCTTACCCTGCTGATATGTGTCACACCACGCTGAAGTGGCTCGGCTGGATCCAGCACCTCTCGATAATCAGTGAACGTAAGTGTGGCGTTGAATTGAGGCACAGCTTTGCCTCTTCCACGGCTGGTGGGGCTCTCGCTGGCTCCAGCCCCTCTGCTCAGCACGGCGGCACATCAGCCGGCCACACTGAGAAGAGAAACAACGTGGGGCACGAAGGACCGATGCTGACAGGAGCAGGGGGATACGGCGAAGGAGAGCTGAAAGCCCGTGAGCAAAGAGGAGAAGGAAGGAAAAATTCAGCTGGCGAGCATCTGAATAAAGACTTTATGGGGGGAAAAAGAAGTAATGTGTTTCTGCGCTTGCGCTTTTCCCTTTATACAGGCAAAAGCAAGAAGCAGAAATGCTGGTTTTAATACTGTTCGTGATGAAATTCAGAAAGGAAATAGAAAAGAGATTGAAAGGCAGAGCTCTGAGAGCTCCCGCTCCCAGGCTGCTAGGCCAATAATTTTCAAGCTGTGGTCCATTGTGACTTGTACCACCAGGCTGTGTTTACACTGTGACTTAGTGCCAGCAGTACTGCTGGATAAGGCCTTTCAGCAGATCAGCATCAAATCCTATTTTCAAAGATTTGAAACAAAAACAACAACAACAACAACAAAAGCCTCATTAAAAAAAATTTGCTCTGAACAAAACCTTGGCGTGATATTGTACATCCTGGACAATTGCCCCACCAACTTTTAAATGAGCGCATTTGGGCATTGTGAGGTGTCCATTTTGTGTGGATTTTGTAGGCATTGTGAAATGTATATGGTTTCAAAGTTTATCAGTTGTTTTCTGGGTAATAAAGTACATCTTGTGCAGGAACATAAAGGAGGCCCACACAATCTAAATAATGACATTCAAGTTGGACGAGAAGCAAATTCAAAATTACAAGGCTTTCCAATACTCAGACTCCACCCTCTTTATGTGTTTTGAAAGAAGTGCAGCCGGGGCATTGAAGGATGCAGCCATGCAGCTCAATATTATCCACAGAGAGCCCGACACTGTAAGAGAGAGCCCTGCTTCTGTGCCACTGCATTGATGGTACCTGTTATGCCTCCATAAACTTATCTTGTTCACGTGAACAGAAAAGCATATTTTAAAGGCTAGAGGGAATGAAAATCCCTGGTCACCCTGAACATGAAAAGGGTAGTGCCAACTCCAGGACAACCCAGGCAAAAAATTTTTGCTCAAATGACTAAATGTGAAGCTAGAATAATTGGCTTACACTGCAGTTTTACAGGTAAAATGGCTAATGTCCTTCCCCTTGCCTGATGTTCTGCCCCATAACCGGTTTACCAGTTTCCTTTCTTTCACTCTATCAAGCTCAATGGTTTTGTCTTATCCTTCCTAATTAACCTTGTGTCTTTCTCTGTTTACTCCCTCCTGCTCCTCTCATCCCATTGATCTCATTCCCTTGCTGGCTGGGATGTCAGCCTTGGTTTGACCTCCTACCACAGTAACTGCTATTTGCTCTAGAAGATCTCAGAATAAGCTGATTCACATTTACTTCTCCTTCAAACCCCCCCTCAAGCCCCTCTCTGCCACGGCAGTTACAAGAGAAGAACCAGCGTTTAATGGTAGGGATAACAGGCACTTGATAAGCTGAAACTAGACAAATAAGAGCGTGTAGGAAGGTACATTGCTGGTTTCTCTCTCCCACATCCATCATTTACAACTCACCTCTCAGAGCAGAACTTGAAGAGTAAATACAGTATTTCATGCAGTCTCACAGTACCCTGGCACGTGCTATACAGCAAATACATAAATAAAGATCACTTCAATCACCCAATGGCCCAGAGGCTACTGATGAGCATATAGTCATGCTATGCAAAGCTGAAAGGCTTTGTATGCCCAAGCACAGTCAAGGAGTAAATTACTCACCTCTTTTGAAAGGCCAGCAGTGAGGTGTCCTGGAGCACCAGCTTGCACCGCGGAGAGGAGCACCCAACAAACAGCAGGTATCATTTCTTCCGACCCAGACAGGTGCCGTGAGAATAGCAGACCCCACAAGTCACATCAGAAAGCTAAAGAAGCCTGACTTCAAGCAAACTGCTACAGCTACTTTACCAAATGCCTCTAGAATTAAGAACTGCAACACAAAGACAGCAAAACCAATTGATTTCCTATATCCATGATCGACGGCTACATTCAGTTAACTTGGGTGCGTGCTGGGGTAGCAGAGCACGTGCAAGTAGCGTGGTGCTGAAATATTCTGCAAGAACATTTTAACTGAGAGAGCACCGGCAAAAGTCAAATTGTGGATATTTTTTTCCCCATTACTGCTTCTTTTGCCTTCCCTGCTCTAGATGTGTTTGTCTTTTCTACAGTCTCTCCTAAATGAAGAAGCAAAGCACGTGTGTGAGGGGGTGCACACCCAAGAACCCTTAGAAAAACCTTAAAACAATATGTGTCCCTCCCTCTCAATACCAGGAATGCAACTTCAGTAGGCACAAGAGCTCTGTTCTCTGCTGGCTGGGGTAGTCACACTTCTGAGCCTGCATTTCTTGCCTGGAGCAGCAGCCACTTTGTTATCCGTCCAGCCAGCATCCTTTTGTTGATCAGTGAAGTTTTGGCACTGCAGATGTGATAAGAATAAAAACATTTAAGCAATCGGTTAATCTAACAAATATGTTAAATATAGTGAGACAATGAGATCGAATGCCCACTGCTTTCACTGGCACCAGACATAAATCTCAGAGAAAATTGCACAGATGCAATCAGAGTTGAACACGAGAAGTGTTTGGCACATTTGAGCTCTGCTACCCTGAAGATAAGACTTGAAAAAAGGACAGACTGCCTATCAATACCTTCACAGAGCACACCCTTTTGAGCTCTATAAATACATTACATTCTCACCACAATACTTTTTTTTTTTCCCCAGGGCTGTCTTTAAACATACATGTCCTCATTTCTAACTCAAGATTTTTTTTTAAGCATCCTTCTGATAACTTTCCCCAGCTTTGAATTATTAGTGAGCTACTTAATTGTAGCTAACATTTACCAACATTAGTCAAAAGTCTCTGCCAATACAAAAAGCTATTTGTAAAATAGGTACTTTTAATAAAATATTTATAATAAGGCAGTTGTCAGCTGTTTGCAGGTGCCCTCGCAGTCAAGTCTTATTAATGAAAGGCAAGAAGCAACTTCCTGGAGGAGACTGCTCTGAGATTTGCAATTAAAGCAAATCTGTTTCACACTCTAATGGCTGAGTGTTGTCTCCAAATTGAACACAACGACTCTTTAGGGGATAGCTGAATTTTCCAGGCAATTTGTTTAATTAGAAACTCTCCTAAATTTTATAGGGATTTAAAAAAAATAACTTTTTGAGAATAGACCTTATTTTTCACCTCACATTTTTCTGTTCCTCTCATGACAAACCATTTTTCAACCTTAGGCATCAAGCAAGTATGTTCTGTCATTCAAAATAAGAGTAAGAGATTTTCTTAAAGAAGTTAATTCAAGTTAACTTTTTAATGCACCTTAGGTAAAACATATTCACCGCCCCTGTGGGCTTTCCCATTGAGAAATAAAGTTGCCCTGATCTGAAACACTTTTCAACCATCACAGCAGGAAATAAATGAAACTAAGAACTAAGCCCATTTTAATTTTGAAGGAGAATGTACACATAGAGTTTTAATGTGATTTAGCTAAAGCACTTCAACTTCATACCTCTATTAATTCAAATGAGCTCTTCTGAGTGATCACAACAAGGTTATTCTTAGATTATTAAAAAATGCACAACTATTATCAGTTCAGAGTTAAATGGACAGTCCAGTAGCCTTAAGACAAGGTGGGAGCCTTCAGCTTCTCTTACGGCCCCAGAAACAGCCCATCTGGTGTTTCCATAGCACATGCCTCTCTGGTTAGAAGCCAAAGGTCTTTTAATGTCTGGGTTGTCACAACCACAGGATGCCCAGGAGCCAGTAAGGAAAACCACTGGCTATTGTCTCATACAAAAATATTACGCTTTTTTGTCTTGAAGTTGCACTGTTGTCTGAATATCACTTCATGAAGTGTTGCATAAATTGACCTGTCGAGACTGGTAATGCTTATGTCTTTGTTGGTTTTAACCTGCTTAAGAATAATTAAAGGGTAAGAAAAATGCTCTGGCTCATTTCTCTGGTGCTGAACCCAGGAAGGTCTCCCAGCTCCTGCGTTTAGCTGTGCACCCCAGCTGCATCTGAACCCTGAATAGGGTGAGGATCTGGTGTACAGCATCCCCCTCCCCAGTTCCTCACTCCAGTGCTCTCGTCTTCATGGACAAAACCAAGGGCTCACAGACTGGAAAGAGCTGTGCCGTCTTCCAGCATAATCCAGACGATCGGGGTGCTGGGGAAGAGGATACGCTGCAGAATAACTGAGGCAGTGTCATGGACACCACCACAGGTAAGCTGAAGAAGGACTTCTCTGATTCAGATTGACACGAAATTCAGGTCCCATAGAAGACCACGACCCCAAGCGTGAGAGAGCACGTCTGTAAAAATCCTTCGCAGGAGGTGGACAAAGGGAGCCATCCTTTCCGTAAGGATACGGCTGGCAGAGATGGCAGGGGAGAGAATGAGATTTTGCTAAATCCAGCTAGGCAAGAGAGGCACGCAGTCACCCCGCAGAGACCAAAACATTGACATCACCCAGCTGGTCAGATGGCAAGGGAAAAATTGCTGCGGCACTGTTAACTGATCCTGAGATAGCCAGGTTTTGACCTCAGAGTTTGAAGAACTTGGCAGAGCTCTGGAAAGTAGATGTGTGTGAGAGTGAACATGAGCCCTTCACCCATGTGCAACAACTGACCCCCGTCATTGAGCAGCAGCTTACACGCACCTGCAGTTATATGGCAATAGCCCTGGTAGCCCATTGTGGCCACGGAGGCCTAGGACCACCACAGAGGCCATGGAACGGCTTGGAGGAAGGTTCGATTTTTCTATTGAACAATTATTCTATTGTATCTTGAGAGCAAAAACCTCATGTTGACGTGGACATCTCTGCCCACTATCCGCAGGTTTCGTAGGTGGGTTACACATAGCACTCATGAGATGACTGTTGACTCCACAGTCTTCACCTCCAAATACCCTATGTAAGTACGTAGTCAGGGGTAAATTATTTGGCACGGGGATTGCAAGGTAGTCATACAGCCACTTTTGAAGGAATCTTCACACGCCCAGTGTGGAAAATACACCAGCTGGAGGTTTGCATGGCAGAAGCAAAACACGGTGTTGCTGCAATACCACGTAATGATGCAGTCAGTTGGACAAAGCTGGAAGACTATTAGTAGACATGCCCCAGAGTAATTTTGGTTATCTGAGGGACAGCTGAGCATCCAAAGCAGTCAAGAACTGGGAAGGCTCAGAGCTGACTCGAAGTCACTGTAGTCTCACTTGGCTTGAGTTTGGTCTGAGACTTTTAGAGATGCCATGCACTGTCCTGCTCCACAGTCCAGCCCTGGTTCAGCACGATATAATTTGTTCAGTTTTCAGTCTTACACTGCCCTTCATAAAACCTAAAAAAATTACCTAACAAGAAGGAAGGCTCCTAGTCTGCTCCACGGACAGCAGTGAAAAGTCTGTTACAACTGATCCCCCAAACCCAACAAGAGCACCTGTCTTTTCCCTTGGTTGAATGAAATTTTGAAACTAGGCATGAAATTCCCCAAAGTTTGGCTCACTGTGTAAAAATGAGTTTCAAGAGAATTCAAAGTTGTATTTGGCTGTAGGCAGGTGGGCTCAAAGTTATCATGAGTGACACATCCCAAACACAAGAAAGGTTTAAAGTTTTCATCAAACAAGCACACCTGCATTGACAAGTTCAGCCATACTGATGGCTACAGAACTGTTTGGTGAAGGGTTGTAGTCTACTAGAGTGTCACAGACAGCTAAATATTGCCCTTCCATTTAGCGTGCCTGAGGACTACAAGGCCACAGTGCAGAAACGTAGACAGATGTGTCTAAAAGGATTTCAACCTATCCTCACAATAATTTTTCTCTCAAGTTTTGCAGGTTTAGAAAGCTAGAGAAAGGGGTCAAAACTTGGAGCAAACATAGTTCTGAATAAAAAGAAGAAAGCCTGAAACTTCTGGGGAGTTACTGGGAAAGAAACTACAGCGTACTAACATTTTTCCATCAAATTTCAAACACACTGGATAAAATGGCATGCGGTCCCCAAACCCTGGATACAATCTCTTTGAAATCTGTAAGGAATAGCATGAATATGAGATTGGGTATGCATAGCATGTACAATTGCACACAAGTTTCTGTGAGCAGACACAAACATGAAAGTTCACACAATAATTAAATAAACGGAAAGCAGAGCAGCTGGGAAGATTCCAAACACCACGTCTTAGTTACTTAATCACCCTGCAAACACATTTCAGATTACTCTGGTTTTATTAGTTTCATGTTAAAATGCAAATCACATACTGTAGTTTTAATGAAACAATAAAATAGAAAATAATTTTTGGCATAAAGATCTACTAAATAGATTTCCCCCCCCCCAAATTGGCTTGTCCAATACATCCTCTGCTCAGTTTTAGTTCCTTCTCTACATTGCAGTTCTTTTGGTAGGATGCCAAAGCCTGTCAATTAACAGTAAGCCTATCCCTTATGAACAGAAGCAGGGACTGTGATCATGTTCAACTAAGATCAAGGATTAGTAAATCAGCATGGCACCAGATTGCAGGCACTATTTAAACCCCACAGGCCTACAAGCCAATGCAGCAATATTATATTCCAGCTGGATGTGGAGAACAGAATCTCATAGTTACAGAGGAACTCACTTTTTACCTTTCCTGTGCAGGCAATTACAAGTCAACTTAACATGAGCCCTGATTAAATCATGTTGGTTTTCTCAAACACCAGTTAGGAAACATCCACATGCTGCCACTGCTGGTATCTTATCAAGGACTTGCCATCAAATTAAACATATTTCATTACAGCTACAATAAATTATAGAAGACTAGATTTTCTACAAGCAAACCAAATATTGCACCAAAGCTGGCACAAAGGTTTCTTTTTAGAGCTTGAAGAACTGTAATGCTATCTCACCCCTTGCCTGGCACACGGGGTTGTTTCGGGGTTGTTTCAAGGTTGTTTCAGCCATTTGCTGCAGAATCAGGCACGCTGCACATGGTGAAATATTTTGTTTGCTTAATAAACAGAGTTTGAGTTCAGGGTTTGATTTGCTTTGCCAGAAAATGGCCACCCAGTACAGTATACATCCCATCTTTCCTATAATCATTCCTTCCCTCAGGGATTTTTTTCCCTTTTTTTTTTTCTTTTCCCTTGAGAAAGGGACAGGTTTCTTTTATCCCAGATCAAGTGACAAGGGAAGGAGCTGAGATGTTTACTGCCAGGTAAAATACAAAGTCGTGGAGGTCCAGGGGGACCTCATTCCACAACCCTACTGCCAGGCTGAAAACAAACGATATTATCAGAAAATGATCACAGAAAGCAAGCCTCGCTCAAAGAAAGATAGTCTTTATTAACCTCTCTTTGAAAAAACCTGAAAGCAAAGTCAAAGAACAATGAGGAAGGGTGACCTGCCTCGCTATTGCTGCTCCCACCAAACATGCTCGGCTGGAGCAACGCCTTGTGCGTTGCCAGACCGCTAACGTTAACGCCGTGATGGGTCTGCAGCCAGAGAAGGCGCTTGGGTCTTTAAGCAGAGGTTTTGCTTTAACACTGCCTGCCTTGCTGAGCAATAATTTCCTATACCTGAAAATTAAACCAGGAAGAAACCTGGCGCTCTGATTTTCAACCTTGATGCCTTTTTGATGACAAGCATCGTGTAAGGAGGGAGTGAGGTCCCAGCTGAGGGGTCCTGATCCGGTGCTTGAGCGGTGTCTTGGGAATTGAAGTACAGCCGTTTCACGACAGGCACATTGGCTATTTCTGCACTGTGGGACCCCAAAATACATGTCAGCTCTTGGGCCTGGTGGCTTCTGCAGCCACGTCCCTGCTCCATACTGGGACGAGAGCTGGGCAGCAGCCAGTCCCTCTCCTCCCTCCCTCTTCTCCAGTTTCCCAGTGAAAGGCAGACGCGCAGCGCAGGAGTGCCCCGTGGCACTGCCCAGCCAGATGGCATTTGGCATCGGCAGAGGACCACGACAAAAGGGATGTGCGTCCAGGAATACTGTCTGTATTTGTGCTTTTGTCTGAGATTCGTCTCTCCTAACCTGACAGATCTGCTACTTCAATGTCTGTTCCTGAGCTAGTCATCACTGGCTGCTTTTCTAATTGAAAAAGAGAAAGAAGCATTTTGAAGGTGTGATTCACACCATTTTAAAGCAGATGCCGAAAATAGGGTCAAATTCTTTTCCAAATAATATAAAGGGAGCCAAGGGGACTAGTACACATAGACATTTATACTGCAGGTATCTAAAGATGACAGATATGAGTTCTGACCTTTGTGGCTCATCAGCATGGACCCCTTTGCTGAACACCTGGAGTTCCCTGGGATGAGAATGATTGAATGTCAGCGTTCTGTTAAGGACAGCAATTAATCTGAGACTCCAAATAATATTTGCTTAATGTCATTTGTTCACTTCCACATTGCACACAGGCCCTGAAAGAAAGGATAGACCCTGCAGATTCCTGCAATTCACTGCAAGACACGCTAACCAGACCCAGCTGGTTTTGTCCTCTTTAACAAGTGTCCCACCAATACCAATTTCTTAGCAAATCAGGTTTTCTCCTCCCTTGGAGCTCTGTGATTCAGAAATCCCTCTTGCTCAGGACTTCCCTGTGGGTAACATGGCTATCAGCATGGACGTTAAGCATCAGTCATCTTTTTGCACATCTGGTGTACTGCGTAAAGGAATTTCTTTTCTTTAAATGCTGATCAGAGGGAAGAGCTGTAAACCGCTCATTCTCTTTATTGAGAGCATCTTGAACGATGTTACCAGTGATCCCTAGTGGAAGACCTATCGAAACCCCTATGCATAGCAGTGTTTCTTTCCAGGGACTAGCTGAAAAAGAGACTTGCTTCTATTCCAACTGATGCAGGCACAAGGTCCTGATTTATAAGTACAACTTTTAGAATAAGTTTAAGTCCAAGCAGCCTAGGAACAGCTAGCATATTCTTGAGTACTTTGCTGAAAAGGTCACATGAATCATGGCTGCAAGTACTGAGTTTTCTTTAAGAGAATTGTGTCCCCTATCTGTCATGACAGAGGGATTATTTTAGGAGAAAAGCTTCCTTAAAATCAGGATTTTAAATTCAATTAATACCTGAAGCTCATTAAAGACAAAAGAGTTGCCATGCAAATGAATTACTTCTAGTGATACTATCAGTTTTGTCCCTTTAATTTGTACTTGCAAGAAAAAAATAGTTTGTCTCACTTGATGTTTATGCTATATAATTGCTCCGATGGACATTTATTGGCTTGCCTGGTGTCTGAGGGTCTCTGAACAGCTAAGTAAGAGAAAGGAAATGAACAGGCTGCAGAAGTTCTGATTGTGAAACAATTGCTCTTTGGAAGCGTTACCATGCCAAGTGAAAATACAAGAACTGAATGTAATTTGGCATTGCTAGAACTTGTTAGGGCTTTTTCTCCTCTTAGCAGTATCCTCATGTGACAGGATTTGGTTATGAGGAAACTCCTAGAGCAATGCTGTATCAGGTCCGTAAGGAGTTTCAAAGCCCATCTGAAAAGAGGGAGGAGAGATGGCAAAGGGAATGGAGATCTACAGGAAAAACACAACGAAGCCTGGTGTAGCTTTCCCAGTTCCCTTTAAAGCCAAGATGTACATGCCAAAAGCTCCTCTGTTCCCTTGAATTCTCAAACTATGAAGTAAATGTACACAACCCTTTTTTCTACCCCAACCACACAGAAAAACCTTTCTGTTGCTGAATCCTTTTTTATACGCCTAACTAGAAAACATAGAACAATTTTTTAAAAGTATCCAGTGCAAAGTACAACGGTATTTTCTGCGGGAATTTTTCACTGTATTTGTTAATTAGAGGCTGAAATACTAAATAATCACTAACACTATCAGCTGATGGGTAATGTTTGTGTGGAACAGCAAAGCTACCAACAAGCAGTACTACAGTTTCATAACATGGGCTTTTATTCAAACAAAAAACCCCCACAGGTTTTAGGATTTTTTTTTTCCTGCTGATCTTCTGCTGAGCTTATCAAGCTGAGCAGTCATGGAATCAATCTCACTGAGGAGCCGCAATTTCTCCCCAATTCTCCCATGAAGCTTAAAATCAGGGCTTTGGCAGCAGCCCTCCCACCCACCCACAGCTTTCATGGATACAGATATAATGTAATTTTATTTTTATCCTGTATGCTTTTACATGGAAACTCAGAAATACATTTGCACCATCACATAGCATCTATGAAAGCAGCAGGAAAGCAAATTCTGCCTTTGCAAGTTAGGGTAGAGCTTTCAAATACTCCAGTCACCAATGCCTTTTAAGGGGGGGGAATAAAAGAAAACAAAAAAGCAAGCACCTCTTTCCTTGCTTATTTCTGATAGCAGGTACATGACAAAATGGTAAGGTTGGACCTACCTTCTAGTCTGGTGCTGATCCCCTTATCTCTATGGACTATTTATGCAGTCATAAAACCACAGGACTGGTGGGATCCCAGTTATACCCCTGTCCTCTACGCTTGAGCAAGCTCAGGCATCCCAATTCCCTTTTAAGAGATGCCAGTGTAACATGGTTTTTAACACCTCCAGCAATAATGAGGTATCTCAATGTATTCCAGCACTTCTGCATCCACAGCTGGAGGGCTTTTGCTGTGTCTGACCTGAGTTTCTGTCTGATGCAGCATAAGCCCATCATTTCTCTCCCATCTATCTTAGACAAGAACAGGTTAGTCCCTGCCTTGCAGCAGCCTCTCACACCACCTTCCATGTCACACCTCGGTATTCGCTCCGTTAGCACATTCAGACCTGAGATGCCAGGAGTTCTGATCTTTTTCACTGCTCCCCCCTCCAATTACTCTTCCCAAAAACGTGACACCCCGAACTGGACACAGCATTTCACACGAGGCCTTGCTAATGCAGAGCAGAAGAGAAGAAGAACTGGATGTGTCATGCATGCTGGATTCCTATTTATATACCTCAGCGTGATGTCTGGCTTTTTCAGTTTATCTCCAATTTGCCAAGAACATTTGAATTCTATTTCTGGTCCAGCATGCCGGCAGCCCCTCTCAAGTTTTGCTTCTTTGCAAATGCATTGAGCGCAGTTGCTATGCTATCGTTTAGGCTGTTAATGAAAACTGACCCAGATCGCTGACACTCAGCTGCTCTTTTCCAGTGCAGTGAAACATGTTGTTTTGTGGTGGGAAAACACAGGAAACATTATTTTCTTTTTTAATCTCTGAGTATGCATGTTTTGGTACTGTTGTTTGCAATGGAATTACCTACAGCAAGCCTGCATTTTTTATAACCCAAGAACTTTATCAAAATTCAATGCATGAAGGTTTGAAGCCTGGCTTTTGATTTATAGAATTGTTGTGGTTTGTTTTTTTTTCCTGCATTTGTTTTGCTTTGCTTTCTTTCTCAGCACAGAATGAATATGATCAGGGAAATAGCCACCAAAGTCAAAGAATGGAGGGACTTACTTATTACAAGACACTTGAAAATTACCTGTTAAAACTAATGTCTGCTTGGTAAACATGTTCATGGCAAGGAATAACCAACTTATTCTGTACGGATACTCTGTCCCTCCAATAGCTGGGCAAGAGAGAAAATACTGTAAGAAATGAAAAAACCATTGTTTTTCTTCAAACTACAAAAGAAAATTAATTCTCTAATAATTCAAATAGCTGTTTGGGAGGAAATCTGCTGTAACAAATTTATTTGTAGGGTAAATAAATGTTTAAATAAATTGGGGTTGGGTTTAAATGCAGTTGGGGCTTAAATGCAGAACATTAACAAACATTGCTTAAGACAGTTCATTAATCATCTCAATTCATTATTCCATTGTCTTTGACATTGTTAAATCAAACTCCCACAGAAAAGGGTATAGGAGGCTGTGATGAGTTCTTCTCTTAAGAGGACACTGAGCTGTTCAGGCAGATGCATAAATGCAAAGGTGACTTTTTTATCATGACATGGCACAAGATTGGTCCTGCAGTCCTTTCTTTTAAGTATGTCTCTAGAAATGCTATGAACAGAACCTCCTTCTCCTAACACAATGCACAACCACGCTGTCGATTGACCTCACTCCCCAGCCAACTCCCAGGTTCTGTACTTGTGTTATCATGCTCCTAAACTCTCTGGTTTTTGCTGTAAAACAACATCCAGGTCAGTTCCCTCTGGAGACTGGTCCCAGCAGACAGGCTGGGTGACACTGGGGCAAGGCTGGACCCCCAGCCCTACCTGGTCCCAAACCAGTCCCAGCCTCCTTCGCCTACCCCGAAAACCCTCACACCACACACTGTCATGGGCTGGGGTTCGTGCCGTAAACCCACTGCCCTGGGGGGCCGTGACACAGCCCTCCCATCAGTTTTGAAGTCTGAAACTGAAGAAACACGTGAAAAAAAAAAAATTAGGTCTAAGGGGCACTGCAGGGGACCCAGCGACCTGCCACACATGGACATGGCTAGTCTGTTCTAGAGAAGACTGGACCTGAGCAGCGGGTTAAGCCTTATCAGAGCTATAGGCGGGCAGTTTTGATGATCTCCAAAGGGAAATCTGTCAGTCTACATGTAGAGATCTGACCTAGTCTTCACTTTTCTCTGGAGATTAAGAGTTTTGGGAATTTAGGGCATTATTTTAAGAATACTGCCTCTTTACCTGCTGAAAGGTAAGTTCAAGGTAGGTGAGCAAATTAGGTGGACTGGTGAGGACTCGCCTAGAGCACTGCCAAGTTCTGGGTCCCTCAGTTACAGAAAAAAGAAGTAGGTTATTTGCAGGTTGTCCAGAAAAAGGCAAAGGAATGTCTGATGTATAAATACACTTTGTAATGAGGAAGGATTTATGCTAGAGAAGATAGTGCAACAGTCTTCAAATATGTAGAGGACTATTATAAATACTCACATTTATTGAAAAGTATTCTCCACACGTGTTTACTGATATGTGTTCTGTGAAGGCTGGACAACATTGGGATTAAACAGCAGCAGGAAAACTTCAGGTTAGGAATGACAAAAGACATTGTAGCAAGAGGACTGGAGAAGCAGTTGGACAGATTGTCAGAGGAGACAATGGGACCTCCAACATCAGGGTTGCTTAAGAACAAGTTGGACGAGACTCCCTGAGCAATTAGAGCGTGTAGGGGGTTCTGCCTTGGGAAGGTCTAGCTCAGCCCCTGAGGTCACATCCATGACTCGCCTAAGGTTTTACGAGGGCTGCTGTGGGTGCATGTCAAGTAGGCTAGAGAAGTCAGGACTACTGATTAAACGAGAGGCTGCTCAGCAGCACATCATTGCATTAAACAAGAACAGTTCTGCAAAAGCGGGCAAAACTTCTCTGGGGAGCTTTAGTCTGTGAGTAGCTACCAAGTCCAGCAAAGATACATCTGCTTTACACAGCCAGCATGGAAAAGAAGCAAGACAATTTAAAGGTAAGCTTCATCTTTAGGCACTGGAGCGTGTCCAAAGAACAGCAGCAAAGCTGGTGAAGAGTCTAGAGAACAAGTCCTATGAGGAGCGGCTGAGGGAACTGGGGGTGTTTAGTCTAGAGAAAAGGAGAAAAGGGGAAGACCTTATCGCTCTCTACAACTACCTGAAAGGAGGTTGTAGCGAGGTGTGTGTGGGTCTTTTCCCCAAATAACAAGCAATAGGACGAAAGGAAATGGCCTCAAGTTGCACCAGGGGAGGTTTAGGTTGCATATTTGGAAAGATTTCTTCACCGAAAGGGTTGTCAAGCATCGGAACAGGCTGCCCAGGGAAGTGGTGGAGTCACCATCCGTGGAGAAGAGCAGGTACAATGTGCAGTTCACCTTACATGAGCCAGGGCACGTAAAAGGCAAGGGAAACATGTCCTTTCCACCAAAGGGAAAGTGCTCTTCAGAAGTGCTGAGCAGAGGATCAACTCTCCCTTTAGACACATTTCAAAGATTGCCTTCTAAGTTAACTAGTACTTAATATTTTCTCAGTGTAGAGAGAAGGGAGCGAACACTTCCAAAGCATTGCAATGGCTAGTGCCCAGGCAGAGCAGCACCCTGCTTCCCCAATGAGAAAGATAAAAAAATTCACCTTGCTTTCTTCTCACCCACTGGTGTTTAGCATAAACAAAAAAGCACCATAATCACCATTATTCAAGAAAACAACAGAACTACCTTTTCTAGTGCACCCTGGTTTTATTCTTCAGGGTACAACCACACCGCGTGTGTGTGTGCGCCTCCCTGCACATGCCACATAACCGGGCAGGGGGGAAGCTAGCATGCAGAATAATGCAATTACTCATTCTTGAATAGAAGGATAATTACTGTCACAGAAACCCACATAACTTGCAGATCTTTTTGTTCTTTTTAAGATGATAAATACAGTATTTTCCATTTTCTAACAGGATGCATCCTTTTCCTTCTGATTCCCCATCCCCCCGCTTAAGCTGAATTACATACGTTTTGAATGAATAACAAGAGTTATCAGTTCACATGTAGGAAAAGATAAGCTTATCTGGACTTTTAAAAAAATAAAAGTAATTCCATGTCTCTGGAGTCACTGTGGTGAGTCACTGTTGGTTAAGAAATTAGGCTGTCACCAGTAACAAACTTCCTTCGAGTATGACTTTCAACAGCACATCTGGAAGAGGATGAGGAAAAAGAGGTAGTAGCAGAAAAAGACACACTGACCAACCACAGCCTAAGGCTTTTAAAATTCACACTGTGAATCTCATTGTCCTGGTTTTGGCTGGGCTAGAGTTAATTTTCTTTCTAGTAGCTGGTACAGTGTTATGTCTTGGATTCAGTATGAGAAGTGTGTTGATAACACACTGATGTTTTCAGTTGTTGCTCAGTAGGGTTTAGACCAAGTCAAGGATTTTTCAGCTTCTGATGCCCAGCCAGCAAGAAGGCTGGAGGGGCACAAGGAGTTGGGAGGGGACACAGCCAGGACAGCTGACCCAAACTGGCCAAAGGGATATTCCATACCATGTGATGTCATGCCCAGTATATAAACTGGGGGGAGTTGGCCAAGTGGGTGAACACTGCTCAGGAACTAACTGGGCATCAGTTGGCAAGTGGTGAGCAATGGCATTGTGCATCACTTGTTTTGTATGTTCCAATCCTTTTATTATTATTATTATTGCTATTATTATCATTATTAGTTTCTTCTTTTCTGTTCCATTAAACTGTTCTTATTTGAACCCACGAGTTGTACTTTTTTCCCCCATTCTCTCCCCCATCCCACTGTGGGGGCAGGGAGAAGTGAGTGAGCAGCTGTGCGGTGCTTAGTTTCTGGCTGGGGTTAAACCACACCACTCACGTTTAAGAGCAACGATAGCTGATGTGCATCGTGCTGTCAGCTCACTGACACAGCATAATCTGAGGGCAGATGGTAGGTGAGGTAGTGCAAAAAGACACCCAAACAGGAGCTCACAACCTCCATCAGCCGGCCGGGTGCCCTCTTCCTTCCTCCCTTCCAGAGAAGCCTTTGGAAATGGAGAGAATTGTCACTGCGGGATTAGGGGGCTGTTTAAATGGGGAGACAGCTTGCAAGATGTTCTCCTAAATAGCTTTATTTAAAGAGCTCTTTTAAGCCCTGTTGCCAACACTTAGGCAAGGAGAGGAATTTTTCTGGTACTTCTGTTAGGTCTAAATTTATATATAAAGAAAAGAAGCTGCTGGGCTTCAGGACATTAGAGCAACAGAAGCCGAACAGATAGTGGGAACGGCTTTAATGGGACTTCTTAACATCAGCTGACAGAACAAGCCTGCTCTTCTTTAGGTAGGGTTGCAGGGAAAACTTTCAAAGCCCCCCATGGGAGACCAGAGCTCACAGACATCTCTGTGTCTCTATGAACCACAGTAGTTTAGGCATCAACTGTTCTAACATCTCTAAAAAAGGATTGAGACCGTTCCTCCCCAGCAAATCCCCACTAAGGTTATGTTTACACTGCAGTTAGCTTAAAACTAACTGACTTTTGATGGCAGTATAACCGTGACGCCACTGTTATTAATGTGACCGATTTCAGTGTGTTTACTGGGATTTTTTTTCCCACCCGTGACCTCTACTGAACTATAGAATAATGGAATCATTTAAGTTGGAAAAGACCCTTAAGATCACCAAGTCCAACCATTAACCCAACACTGCCAAGTCCACCACTAAACCATGTCCCTAAGCACCACATCTACACGACTTTTAAATACCTCCAGGGATGGTGACTCCACCACTTCCCTGGGCAGCCTGTTCCAATGCTTGATAACCATTTCGGTGATGGAATTTTTCCTAATCTCCAATCTAACCCCCCCCTCGGTGCAATTTAAGGCCATTTCCTCTCATCCTATCGCTTGTTATTTGGGAGAAGAGACCGACCCCCACCTCGCTACACCCTCCTTTCAGGTAGTTGTAGAGAGCGATAAGGTCTCCCCTCAGCCTCCTTTTCTCCAGACTAAACAGCCTCAGTTCCCTCAGCTGCTCCTCACAGGACTTGTGCTCCAGACCCTTCACCAGCTTCGTTGTCCTTCTCTGAACACACTCCAGCATCTCAATGTCTTTCTTGTAGTGAAGGGCCCAAAACTGAACACAATATTCGAGATGCAGCCTCACCAGTGCCGAGTACAGGGGGACGGTCCCTTCCCTAATCCTGCTGGCCACACGATTTCTAAGCTTTGTGCTGCCTCAATTCCACTGTGAGCAATAACCTGCTATGTCTGAATATACCTTTTTGAGCTGCTGGGGCCCAAATGTGGACATAACCCAACAAAACCTGGACCTGGGAAACACACTATGATCTGATTTTTTACGTAAGTCTGGTAAATAATTCAACTCACGTGGTGGTATTCTGAATTCGCCACCTGAAAAAGAAGACATTTCATCCCAGGAAAGATTACTTTGCCAGTTCCGGGACCTGATACCTTGCTACAAAAGTAATAATAAATAGATAACAGGCTACTCCGCACCCCACCAGAAAGAGCAGGCTGCCTGCTCCAGGCTCCAATTGAAATTCCGTCTGTTTGTGATAGCATCCTTAGCAACCAAAAAATCTCACAAGACAATTCATGTAGGTGAGGTGTATCCAAGCAGCCAACATTTCAAATGCAAGCTTTTCTCGTGGGCTTCAAGAGCTAATTTTTTACAAAAATCTTGAATTTATTTAAAACTCTTATCCAAGATATCTTTCTCGCTCACAGATTTAGCATATCAATGTTCCTGGGAAGTCATAATCATTGCTTTCATTCTATAGATTTCCTTGCCCTCTAACAACTCAGATTGTGTGTTGTCTCAACCATTCCCCTCAAGTCAGCTCTGACAGCTGAGTCAGACCAGAAGAATGGTTGAATTAAAAAGCCTGACAATCCTCTACCCCTTATTCAGCCAATAACTTCATTTGTTCATTGATTGGAAATTAAAGACGCTAGAAGTGGTTTTATTATTTTTGGTGGTGGTGATTTACAAGTCTGCTGATTTTGTGTAAAACTCTGTATTTACAACTCTGCTGATTGTGTGCAAACCTCTATATTACTCATTTAGGGCCACATTACCACAGAGGGAAAACAGGAAAGCCCATAATAAATTACAGTAGAAATGTCAAAGAGGAACCAGTTTCAACCAGGCAGGTGTAGCTGACCGGTGTTCACAGCCCCGCTGAAGGTTTGCTCTGTAAAGCCGCAGTGCTGCACTGTTCCTTTTTGAAGCAACATGCCAGAAAGGCGTTTGCGGGATGCCACTTCTCCAGCAGTGGGAATATACCAGCGCCTTCACTGACTCCAGGGAAGCACTGTGCTGCCTGGGGTGAAAATGTGTATGTCAGTCCTCCACTCTGCTAAAACTGGAGCTAGGGCTTGTGTTAGCCTCTTTGTGTGTTCTGCTGATAGCTGAAATGTTCTCAGCGGTTCAAAATTCATATTTTTCCTCTCCTAATTATCCCTTAGCTTAGCTTCTGATATTGGAAAATTATCCTCTAATTCTCTTGCTTTAACCAGATGGTTTATATTTTTAAAAATTCTTGATTATACTAATTTTCATATCCCCACTTAAACATAGTTAGCATTTGCTGACCTCTATCCCCTGTTAAAACAGTGATGAATCGACTGCAGTCACTCCAGCTGTTCACTAAGTATTTTCTACATTTGTAGAGTGGATTATTCATTCAATATGGGATTGCAACTTCAGTATCTGAAAGACTCCTTTTTTAAAGGCTCTTCACATTTATCCATCCGTGCTTTTGACATCTAAAATGTTGTAATGGCAAGAATTGAGGTACTTCTAAATATCAAACCATTTCACAAACACTTATTTTCTCAAGGTGGGGCCCAGAGTGGGCTGTGTTCTTACAGGCTACTCTGCAAGTAGTGAAGGACTCCTGACTATGTGTCAGAACATCTCTCATCACCTTGTGTCTGCTCCTCTTGTGAAAGATGAGGAATTAAAGTGCCTTGATCCAACCTTCTGAGAAGTGTGTCTTTGAATATGTAAAAGATGTTGTGATTCACCCTCTCCACTTGCTCTGGATGGTTATAGCAACAGTCTGACCTTTGGTAATGCCCATTATCCCTGAATCATATCCAATCTTCTGATGCTTATTTAAAAAATATTATCAGTCCTCTCTGGGAAGCACTGTCTTTTACTTAATTTATGGGGTATATTAATTTAATGAAGTGTAGGATTCAATCCAGGGCTTTAAAACATCCAGCAAAATTACTGGCAACTTTGTTAAAAAAGAGCTGAATAGTAAAAAAATCTGATATTATATATGGCTATTTATTTTGCCAAGCAAAAAGCTTTTTTCTGATTTCCAAAGTATTAATTCTCTACCTGAGCAATCAGAGTTACAAACATGCCTTTGAGGCTTGCAGACCGAAGTGTATTTGAGTTATCAGGGTTCCTATAGCCTTTCCTTACATCTTTTTTTGATAGTAAAGATGGTATTAGAATACTGATATTAAGGAAAAAGCCACGAAGTACTAGGAAGTAAAAAAAAAACCCCACCACAAACTTGTGTTTAACATCAGCTCACTCGCAGACAGACAAATACTTTCTTTCCTCCAAGGGGCATGAGCAGTGTATGAAAAAAAACCCCTGCATAAACACTGAGGGCATTTCTTTGGAGCGCTGAATAGAAGTGAACTGACAGAATGAAAAGACAAATTGCCCACGGGCACCCCAACTTTTTATCCTGTACTAATTGGCTGTCTAAGGGCCCAGAGGAGCTCCTCAGACGCTGTGTTCTCGCCGCCTCTCTGGCTACTGTTCCCTGGGGTTACCAGCATACGAGTACGGGGAGCGGGGGAAAAGCATTTTTTGACAAAAGAGCAGGTGCTTACAGGAACAGCCCCCAGTTGCAGGACAGTAACAAAAGAGCAGCCATAGGGTGGATGCAAAACTGGCCAGAAAGCTGTGCTAAGAAATTAGTTATCAATGGTCCACCATCAAATTAAAAGGATGCATTGAGAGGGGTTTCCCAGGAGTCTGTCCGGTGTCTGGCACTATTCAATATTTGCATTATCAACTTGGATGATGGAATAGAGAGCGTACTTTGTAAATTTACATCTGACTCTAAGCTGGGAGGAGCTGGAAGTGATTTGGAGGACAGCAGTCAGAGTCTGAATGAACTTTGAGAAACTGGAATTGTCTGAAAAAAAAAGGGAGGCAAAGTTCTACATTCATTTCTGTATTTCAGCTGCATAAATACAGAATGCGAAATGACTAACTACTTAACAGCTTTGCAGGATCTGGAGTTACCACAAGCTGAGTGTCAGCCAAAGACATCATGTGGCAGCAAAAAAAAAAATCCCAACATGCTGGAATGTATAAACAGGAGGGTCATCTGTAAGACACATGAAGTAATCCTTCTGCTTTGCTCAAGGCTGGTAAAGCCTCAGCTAAAGCATTGAGTCTAGTTACAGGGACTGATTTCCACTGAAGTTGGAAGGGTCTAGAGGGGAGATGATCCCTGATCAGGGGCATAGCAAAGGAGTAGTTGGAGGAACTGCAATAGTCAGAAAAGAAGACTGAGGGCACCGATCAAAGTAAGGACCAGGACAGGGCAATAAGTAGGGCAACAGGCAGGTCTCAATTTAGATGATTGTCACTATCTCCTTGACATATATGGTGGATACAGCAAAAGGCAACTCTTTCCATGCCACATGTTTGTCTTGTAGTCACTATGGCTCACACACACATAAGAGGCTTTAAAAAGCCACTGATATACTATCTTTGTAGACAAACTTCTGCCCTCCTTATATCATTTCAGGAAGAAGCCTTGGCTAGAAAAACAGATGTTATTTGTAGGACATTGTTCACAATTTCGTCTTGTAGTTATTTCATTTTAGACTTGCTTCCTTTATTCTTTCTCACAGATGCCTACCACATTAACCTCTTTCATCACATTACTTTTATGCTTGCATACCACAAACTCTCCTTCCTCCTCCAATCCCTGAAAGTCTTATTAATAGATCAGCTAATTTCTGTTGCTTTTCTCCTGCTGTTAACCCAGGCATCATTCTCAAGTCCCTTGCCTCCAGTGGCTGGTGCCCTGATCAGCTGCGATATATAGTTTCCTTCACCATAAGGAATGAGAGAGAAGGCGTATCCCACTTCTCTAACCCAATTCATTCAACTGAACTCACCACATCATGGTCTTCTCCTGAATACCTCACTACATCTCTGTGTTTTGATGCTTTTTTCTTACTTTGGCATGCATAGGCGACAGCACTTTCTCCTTCGGCACACTTTCAGGACCCGGAGCGTGCTAACCATTCCCGGGACACCCCACGGGGGTAGTCCCTCAAGGCCAGGAATTAGGGTTCAATCCCCCGTACAAGCACCTCAGTTGCTGGTACCTATGGTCTTTCTCAGCTTTTACCTCAGGAGCACTCTGGTTAATAATTTGCACACAGGGGGATGTACGGTGGTGGAAACATGTAGTACGCACGTTCCACCGGAATCACTTTTCTATTTGGGATGGCATAAGAGATGCACAGAGCAAGGAAAAATAAAATGCCTCTCCGTGTACTCTTGGCATACCCTATCTCACCACAGCTCACCATTCCCCCAGTTCTCACGGCACAACAGAGGCGGACACCCCGCCACCCCTTCTTCAGGCTTCGCACAAAAACCTAGGCTGGTCGCTGGGCTGCCAGTGTTCACTCCGAAGGACGTGGAGGAGAGCTCGTGATCCAGCCTCCTCCTCCTGCTCTGTAGGCATTAGTACCAAGCAGCAGGGAGAAAGTGAAGAGCTTGAACTTCAGCAGACATTTACTAAGTCTTTAAAGTATGTCTCGGCACTCCATCTCCTCTAGTTTCCCAAGCATGCCTTAGGCTTCTCTCCGTCTCTGAAGAGCCCTCTTTGTTTTCATGGGATGTGAACATCACTTTCATCAGGTATTCAAAGACCATCAGCAATTGAGTCATTGCTTTGTTATAAATGTCTTTATTGGGCTATTTTTCCTGGTCTGCCCACTCAAGTTTTATTCAGGAACACCTGGTCTTGAATTAACGTAATTTAAATAACACCTGTTCTTGAAAAAGTCAGTAAAACACTGCAAGAATATCCACTGAAAGAGGCACTTAACTAGTTTGCCCCGCAGACTGGGTGCAGTACTAGCGAAAGGTTAGCAACAGAGACAGCCTGTGCCTAGGGTGGTGCAAGAGAGGAAAAAAAAGGTATTTCTTGAGGCTACACAGACACAGTCATGGCCCTTGAGGTGGCAGGAGGGCCAAATCGAATGCTTGCCCAGCTTTTGGCCTTTGGACCCAGCATCTGGTCAGCCCAGGCAGAAACCTGAGTGAGTACCGTGGGACTTGCAGCAGTACCCTTTTCTGCAGGTATGTGGGGATAGCCAGATGTGCTGTGCAGCCTCCAGCTGTGCTGCCGTGTACCCTCCAGCCACCCTCTGCCCTTGTAGTAAAAGTTCTGGGTAGAAAAGATGGTCCAAGACACATCCTTTCATGGCTCCGTAGGTCTTTTCTAAAAGCACTCCAATATCTCTTGTCAAATAATATTGGTCGGGGTTGAATTCTGGCTTCTTACAGTGCAACTCACGTGCTCTGGATGTAGGGGTATTGTGAAATCAGCATTGCCAAGGGCACCCTGGTGGGTACAGCTCTGTCAGGATGGCAACACATTTACTGTGAACGTATGGAAATAAAATTTCAAAATGAAGCCACTGCAAAATGAGACTAAAATCTTTCATAAGAAAACTACTTGGCTTTTATTTTTTTAACTTTAATTTTCATGGAACACACTAAAGTCAGTGGTCTACAAATGCAACTCTCCCTTCAGAACCTGTATGTTACCTGAGTTTAGTGTATTATGATAAATACAAAATCCTTGTAGAATGTGAAGCGTTGTAGTTCATTGGTTAAGAAAGCATCCATTTTGTGGAAGTTCAATATTCAGCCTTATTTTACATTTCAATTCCTGCATATTTATACTTCAGACAGTAGTACATCACTGAATAGACCACTTTTCACTTTATACGTTTTTAAATGATTGGTCTACAACACTTTAACACTGCTGTATAATAAACACTTTTTGTAAGAAGTTCATCTCACTGGTTCAAATGGAGTGGCATTGTCTGCAAGGTCTCATTTCAAAATTACTGCACTTTTATCTTTTTCGTCATGCCACGAGATGTGAAGTCCAAAATATTTACCTTTCTGATTGTCAGACTTTCCTTCATAGTGATGTCTGAGTGAAGACAAAATAGACAACTTGTTTTGTTGAATAAATAGAGGCATATTATCACAGCAAGATTATAATTCAGGTGTACAATACCTGTATTTTACAGAGTACAAAAATGAAACTGCCATGTGCTGTGTGTCACAGCAGGTAACTAATACCAACAAAGTACCAAAGACTATGTTCAAATAATGTTGTATTGGTCTAACTTCAATCCACAAAGGCAAGGCAATTCAAAGTTAAGACTTAAACTCTATCCATAATCCACTCTTTCTAGGAACTGCATTACGAATGCAGCTGAATTCTCGTTTCAAGTCTGTGCAGCTCCATATTGCCACATAGATGGTGAGAGAAAGCAAACCCACCGTTATACACAAATTCCTATCGATTGTTTTATATCTGGTAAAGATACTGTCTACCGGCATTTGCATTTACTTGAGCCCGAAACCTGGGACTTTGGGGGCAGGCTGTGATAATTGCAAAAGGTATTTGGGACAAGTGGGGTTTAGATGACGGCGTACTTCTCTTTGGGGCATATTGGAGTTTTGTGATAGCAGAGGTGAGAAAACACCTATTTTGTGAACTTCTTGTGGCAACAGGAACAGCCAGTCTGGTGTTGGATTCTGCATCTTTTTCAACTGTAGTTAAGGGGAGCCTGAAAAAGGAGGGGATAAAAGTCCATGCCGAAATCAAAGTGGCATCAGTGCTATTCAATATTAAGAACCTCTTACATCAGCCTGTCATTGTAGGCAAACAAGAATATGGAGTAGGAAGCAAACCAATCTGTTTCCAGGTGAAGATGCAGAGGGAAACGTAAGTAACTTAGCTGTACCTGAGCTAAGAAATTTGTTTCTACAAGGAAGATCAGATTTCAGACCTGGAAACAAAGATTGTTTGGGAAAACACATCAACCCTTCATGACTGTGTCAGTCTAATAACCAAAATTTTTAGTCCCTGCCAAAACCAGCTGCTGCTGGGGTCCTGCATCTACCACTGCTCAAAGACTGATTTCAGGAAACCAAATTCTGCCCCGGGCTGCTCCGCTTCTCAGGAATATTAGTGATCTGCACCTTTCTCTGGAGTGGTGTCAGGCCTGGCACTGGGCTTTTGCAGGTTGCCCCTAGGTTTTGGGGTCAGCGGAAAGGAGGAGGCTCCGTGTTTTCCATGGGGTGTCAGCGCCTGTAGCTGTGCCATGGAAACGCAGGGGATGGGAGCACCCTGAGCACCGCATCCTCCTCTCCCGTCGCATCTTTCTACGTGCACTATCTGTTTAACTACTTCTTTTTTCTCCAGGTTTCAATGATTTCAAAGCTCTGATTAAGTTAACTAGCAGCAGAAGGTGAACCAGTATGGCTAATCTGCAGCTGCAGAATGTGTCAGACTGAAGAGCTTCATAACCACCATCATAGTAATCCGGAGCATTAAGACATCCTCATTTTTTTGACAGAAAAGGGACCTGATGCTACAGTCTCACAGCTCCTTGAGCCAGGCAAAGCTTTGCCCTCAGTTTCAGTGGCAGCTGCTGCCACAGGATTTTGTCTGGCAGTTCTTAAGGAAAAATCTAAAAAATGTTTTCCCTTCTTAAAGTGAAAATGCACATCCTGAATGCATAAATTCATAGAAGCTGAGCTATGGCCGCGTGCACTTAGGGCCACAGCCCAGTAACATTTTCAACAGCTCTTGATGGCTCAAATGGTGCGATCAAAGTTGACGGCATTGCTTTCGAAGCAAGCTGCCAGGCTGGACAGGACCTGCCCACTGCTGACACTTTCACAGCTGGCTCAAAATCCTGGTTTTCATGCATTATGTTTCTTCGCTCTTGTGCGTTTCTGTGCTCCACGAGGAATTCCCAGGTTCCTAGGCTGGGATTTGCCATAATGACGAAGGCCCATAAATCCCCACACCTGGGGATGAAGAAATGACAAAGGGAGCCGTAACTTTTGCCGCTGCCCTTGAGGACAGGCTGGCGCAGTGCTGGGACGTGCCACCTGCCCCAGCCCACGGTGCCCAGCGCTTGTCCCCGAGCAATTTCCTTCTGGAGTGAAAGCCGTGGGTCCTGAGACTCCAGTGAGACTTTATCCCATCAAAACGGAGTGAGGGGGCTTATTTGCCTTTTCTACCGAAAAAAAAGACTAAGATCTGTCCCCTTTCCACTCCTGTATTTACAGGGCAGGGCTATGTGGTTGAGAATAGACTCAGGCAAGACCTGACACTGCAGCACTCCCCCCCCCACATAACCCAGGCGTGAATCCAGCAGCATCTGACACTCCGGCATCCCGTCCCCAGGGCTGGATGCATTCCCTCATTTCTGGGGAGCACCCAGGAAAGGGTATCGCCCGGCTGAGGGGCCAGAACGAGTGACAGCCCTCAGCCCAGCGCTGGCCTCCGTCTCCTTGCTCCCCAGGAGAGAAGATCCCGGGATAGTGGTTTTCCCAGCCCTATTCTGTCAGCCAAGAAGCAGCCCACGAGTGACAGCCTGGCTATTGCCGGAATAAATGAAGCTGTGATCTGAGCTGGGACACGAGGTATTACTGCAGAACAAATAAAAACAGAGCTAAAACTCCGTACTGCAGAGGTATTCATCCTTTGTATTCCCTCAAAGAACAAGCCTAATCTACTAACCCAAGTAGATTAGTAAACAGTACATTCAGTTTTCAGAGACCTTCAGTATGTCTGCAGGGCTTGTGATGTAAAATAATATAAGTAAAGGAAATAAATGGCAATTTTAGTAAAAAAAAAAGAAACAAGTATTATAGCTGCTTACTTTCACTGCTGTGAGGAAGATCAGAGAAGAGTCTTTTGTGTCAGTTTTATTTTGAACCCATTTCACTGCTGAATATGGGAAGAGATTAGTTCACTGCTAATTGTGCTGTTGGTTTTGTGATTCTATGAAAACCCCCTAAAAGTCTGCATGCAAAACCAATGAGGTAGAACACGTTTGACAAGCTTAGTTCCAACATGACCAATGTAGCAGGAAAAGATTTTAAAATCATTGCCTCTCTTCAATAACAATAGTACATACAAGTGTTTACAAGAGGATTAAAAGCTGCTTTAGCGAGTTGTATTAAAGATTCCTTTATCAGACAAGTTTTATCGAAAAAACCTGTTGGAGCACTATGCGGCTAATCAGATGCAAACAGAAGCGGGTTATCTTACTGACTTTATTTTACTCGCTTTAAAAGGATGCACGATGTATCTGTAAAATATACACCATGCGTACAATAAGCCATACCTATTAACAGCCTGCCCAATTACAACAACAGCAAAAAAAGCTCCACAAGCAACGACCCCTAGCACCTGGTAATTAAAATTGCTAATCACCAGCAATTATCTGGCACAGCTTTATAGCCAGGCGAAACAGTTTGACCCTTTGCCCACTGAAAGAAGAATGTTTGCTGTCTATTGATAAGTGCTTAGGCAAAGCTGTGTTCGGCTCACGTCCATTAAGTGAGGACTAATAGGAAGTCAACAAAAGAGCTCTGACATCTGTAGTGGGCACTTCTAGCAGGCAGGTTTGGGACCACAGGTGTCTGATGGGCTCCTGCCACACACCAGCACACAGGACGTGGGGACTTCTTCTTAAAAACCAAACTTGAGCTGCCCACATTTCCCGACTGGCTCCTCTGCAACCAAATAGCGAATGCAGTAAGTTTCCAGGACAAAGATTAAAGTAATTACTCTTCTCGGGAGCGGTGGCTCGTTGTCAGACTGTCCACACACCTTCAAATGCAGAGAGGTATGAAGTCCTGTAGCCTCAGTAATTTAGGTAAAGATTGTTCTTTGGTCTCTTTCTGTCCGTATTAACTATTGAGTTAAAGATATATAAAAATGTCTCTCTAGTGTGCTCTTTAAGTCTGAGATAGAGAGTTTGAGATAATACAGATTTATTTTTTTTCCATAGGACACTATTATGCTCAAAGCTATAAAATACCCTTCCATTGTTATAGCTCCAGGAAGCTGCCGCTAGAGATTATTTGAACCACAATAAACAACTCCATTAAAGCTTCTGAGCTCACCAATGACTCTTATAAGGTCCTAGATAAAAAGATCAGATTTTTTTCTTTTTTTGTGAGAGAGAGAGAAGGAAAGAGAGAAAGACAGTCTGGCAAAAATATTGCAAGCTTCTAATAATGAAATGACCTACAAAACCTGAAGGACAAAGCATCCCTTAATCACTCAGGAATGCAAATTGCTCCAAGAACAGGCATCAGTGGAGATTATGAAGCCAGGAGCTGCTGACATCCAGAACCAAACCTCTGCAGCCTCATCCCTTCATTTAGAAGGGTTTTTTGGGGATCTTGGCAAGTTGGAGTTTCAGGGTGAAAGGAAGTTTACAGACACAAGCAATTTGGGGGCATTCTGACTTTCACGCACCATGCCTTTTCCTGCATAAGATCTCAAAGCCCGTCTACATACATCTTTGTACTGTGACATGTAAAATACGAACCGTTTTATAAACAGGAAACAACACTGCTGGCATGATACTTGACAATATCTGCTAATCCAAAATCATTAATGAAGTCATTCCAAGTGTTCTCTCCCTTCCTAACTCTCTTAAGCCCACCTTCCAAGCTGTTTCAAGTTACTGGGGTTAGACAGCTTGAAAATAACATTATTATCCCATGAGTATATTGTGAATAAAGCAGCCACAACTTGCATCTCTGCATGATTTACATTGATAAATTCTGCATCCTGACTGGATACCTCTTGTCTGCAGAGGACATCTTGCAGAACTCTGTATAGCTCCCATTTAGCCCATACACAAAAATTCCCATGCTAGAGAAGGAGCAACATTATGATAGGCACATACATCTCACGCCAACATGAAGTAAAAACACAGGTAGAGTTTACATCCCAACCTTGGGAAACCTTCTGGGTCATTCAGCTCAACTGTACCCCAGTAGTTCTGTACTCTTTACCAAAGCCAACGGTAATAATTTTAAAACAATTTTGGATAAAAACATACATAGATTTAAAAGAACTCACCTCTGTATTCCACACAGATTTCTCCCTTTGTAGAAAATAAAAGTTGAAGTTCAATTTTCTGCTTGAATTTTGGCACGAGCATGGGTTATTCTCCATTAGATTCCAATTCTTGATCATCAGTGTTACCACAGGATTGCTGTCTACTGTTGTTTGTAAGCTCCTGCCAGAGTGAAAGACCCGGATTTTTCTTTGACAAATCCTTAGTGAAGCCAGAAAAAAATGAAGTCACTGGAGATACACCTACTTACAAGCTTGGGCTGTGAAGTGCAAACCAAGATGAAACGATGGATTATAAATTCTGGCATTGCCTGACATTCAGATTCTTCTGCCTGCTTGTCTAATTCAATAATGAGCCACAGCAGAAAAGCGTGCCAGCAGATTTGTGTAGTCTATCCATCACAGAGTAAATTACACTGAATGACTCTTCTCTAGGTTAGCTGAAGTAATGAAAAATCTGAGGAAGAAGAGGAAAAGATTTTCCAACACTCTTTGCCATTTGGAGTCCATGAAATACCAACGGATTTCAGAAGGTTCTGTTCAAATTGGGAGATCAGGGCCACCCAGCTTATGAAAACATATTTCTCTACCAACATTTACATTGAAGAGTGATTTTTTTAATACCACTGTCCAAATTGCAAACTAATGGAATGACCACTGGGGGTAACGGTTCAGCTGATTTTTGTTCCATTTTTTGAGAGGGTTAAACTTTGGGGCTGGTAGTAGGATGGCTGAATGAATTCAGGGAACAGTAAATTAATCCCACCATTGAAAACTGTGGGGTCAAAACAAACTAGAAGGTGGAGATGGGGAGCTAACATGCCGCTTGTGTTACCAATCATTTAATTTCCATTTCAAGTATAATACGTGCCTAACACAGAATGGGTGCACAAAGTTCACCAAATCACCGCTGCACAATAGTTTTCTCTTTTCTCTGTGCATAATTTCAAAACAAAACCAGCTCACCCATTTCTCCTTCAGGTGAAAGCCTGGCTGTGCCCCACAGGTCAATGAATCTGTTCTGGGCTCCCTTGGAAGAGAGCTCCAGAGTCAAGAGTCCTCCACTGAAAATGTCTCGCTAGTGACTGCCAGACAATTAAACCTGGGGACCTCCTGCTCAAGTGCCTGTTAACCTCTTCTGTCCTGGGGAGGAAGAAGAAATGAAGGAGGTAGATTTCAAACCATTGAACCGCTGCGCTCCGTCAGGAGCGGTGGTGAGCTGTGCTGGTGTAGACGCGGTCCTGGGGAGTGCTCTGTCCCAGGATGGCACGTCGCAGCTGAAATACCTGCTAGTGCCTTCCCTGACAGCGTGCCAGCCCTGAGGATACACCCAGGGAGAGGAAAGACACCACGCTAGAAATCGGGAAGGCAATGCCTGTCTTGGACACCTCACTCAAGATGGACATAGGGTAATAAACACACTCCTGGACTGCCAGCGCCTTGTGGAAAGATAGGCAAATAGTCACCAAGAAATGAAATCTCTCTTCCCCCGGGTTATATATGTTCCTGCACATTCCTTCTTCAGCATCAGCTCTGTCTTGCCCGGATTAAAACTCAGTGTATTTGCTCATACCTCCCTCTCAAGCTCGGTCAGGCTTTAGATGGGCAGCGATGCTGCTCCTCCTGGACCGGACAAACTGCTGCTAAGCAGGACAATGCTGCCACGGTGGCCCAAATTGTTTCAGCACCTCCCCTACCAGAAGTAGGGCACAGGGAATCACAAAATAAAGGGAAAGATGGAAAAACAGAGCCTATGCATCATATACCTGGAATGAGGATTTGTCCCGGTACATCTTGGACTTTTGACCTGTCTGGGAGACAGGCTCCTACAGGAAAGACACAAAATAGAAATATAGAACAAAAAAGTGAAATGGGAAAAAAAAGAAGGAAAAAAAAAAAAGCAGCTCATCTGTAATTTAAAAAATGTTCATAACCTGATACGTTTTACAGAGAACTCTCAAAAAATTCAGAGTTATTATTTTCTGTCCAGTTTAGATCTTGCAGACATAAGCAGACAACCAACAATAAGAATGTTAAATCCTGACTCCAAACGTTGCAGCCATATTATGTGAAGTTAAAATGACTTCAGATCAAAAACTGTAGACCTTACCTGCATGGAAAATGCAGCAAGTCTCAAGTACGTAAACAGTGGGTAAGCAAAGAGACTATAAGGGGCACATAGTGTTTATATTTGTTGGAATATGAGAGTTCTCACACTAAAAGCAGACCCAACCCTCTGAAGCACTTTAGATTTTGCAGAGAAATAGCATTTCACCCAAAGAAGGATGGCAACATTTTACTGGCATGAGACAGAGGACTGCTAAGCAGCTGAGGAATTACTGCACCAGAAATCATGAATTTGGTCAAGATCCCCCTTCTGTATAACTAATTTTCACACTGTGTTCAAGTGATGGTCCTGTTCATCCCCAGACACCTCCTGAATAAAACAGTAGTGCAGAAAATTACTGCTGTGCTGACAGTATTTATCTTATTCAGCCAATATTTATTCTGTCCCATTCATGTCTATCCCTTCTTTATTTAATGGGTGAGATGATGTCTGTGAAAGTACTGTGGCTTTTGATTTCTTGTACAAAACTCTGTAGGAGCATTTTTAAAAATCCAAATACTTGTTAAGTGGGTTTGTTGGTAATCTTTCTGATTACCTCCAAGGACTCAAATCTGAATAGCACAATATTTATTTCAGGGAAACAATGCCGGGTTTCCCTACTGATTGTCAGATATTAGATCTCTGGCGTACAGTGGCGTGTCCTTAGCCATTGCCCTGGCAGTTCCCTATCTGGTACTGAAGGAAGAACAGTTTACAATTCCCGATGCCCAGTTAAAAGATTTTCTTAAAAACATGCACCTTTACCATTCTCAGATACATTTTAATGACAGGAAACCATGGTTTGGTTACCAGCTCAGTTACCTCCTGTTTTAGTTGCTTATGGATGCTGAATGCATGTTGTGCAAGTCATTCTACTTAACACGCTCCAGAATCTTCTCTTGACACCGCCTGACTAGTTTTACCTTTATTATTTGAAGTGACAGATATTTTTGTAACATCTTCTGGGTGGAAGGCAGATACAGATTATTTACCTTACCTGAGATGTCTCTATCCTCCTTAGAAACCTGCCAGTTTCTTCATAAGCCCAGAAAATTCAGCGACTGACTACAGTTTTTTTGCTAACTCTTGAAGTGAGGTTAATAAATTGTAAATTGTTTTTAAAAGAAAGCAGAAGGCTCTTGCTCAAAACTCCAGATACTTTACATGCTCCCGTAGGCTCTGAATGTGGGGTACATCGCACCAGCCAAGCTGGTGGGTCTGGTGGTGGTGGTGGCACTGCTGCTTCCATTGCTGCTACGCCCCACACCGCTCACGACCGTTTGATCCTAGATCAACACAAATTTAGCAGCAAGCTATACCTTGTGGACCCTAATCTCACGGTAAGAGTGAATCAACACCAAAAGTCTCTGTAATGCTGGTATTAAGTGGGGCCAGGCAGCCGGGTCCAGGTTTGGCCAGGCATCTGACTGCAGCTTCTGTGAGTCGGAGTGCCCTGTGCCAGCCAGATTTGGGACAGAAGGGACACCTGAGCCAACCGTCTCTCTGCCTTCCCATCCTTGGGAAGGTCTCCAGAGCCTAAAAAGAAAGACACTTGAGCCAGCCGGGCCACAAAGACAGTGCTTCTGTGGAGGACAGCAGCCTCCGTGGTTGCCACCTCTCCAGAAGACCATCTTGACGAAGAAGGGTGGGTTAGGCAGACGTCAGGAGGAGACAGCCCCCAGGACACAGAGGCTTCGCATCTTCCCAGGCCTATGCACCAACGTCTTCCAGTTCCCAGGGTTTCAAATCCCTATGGTTTCTTCTGGTAAACGCGCTCCTAGCCCACAAGGAAACGGAACCAGTGCCTAATAGGAGGATGGAGGTTAACCAGAGATGGTTAGAAGTGTTGATATTGGACTGATCTTTCTCTCCAGCTCTCTAAATCTGAAGGGAAACTGAACTAGACCTTTCAGACCAGTAGTACAAATGTAAAAATGCATTATCAGTGTGCCAGGCTTGGCTGCAACTTTTCTCAAGTACCCTATTAGAAGGTAGAAAAGAGCTCCACTAAACAAGAAGCCTAGCATTCTTTTTAATAAATTCTCCAATCATAGGTTATTTCTGTAGAACGAAAATTAAATCTTTGGCCAGCAAAGATCGCTTTTAAGCTGAATACCATGACACACTCCATTTCAAAGCATTAGGATAGGGAGATCCTAGGTGAGTGGATGATGACACAACAAAATTTCTTTAGAGACCTTGAATGGAACATTGTTATTGAGATATGGTGCCCTTGCTGAGGAATGTCATGAAGGAAACAGCAGAAAAGACTGCAAGAGATGCTAAAAAAAAAAAAAAAAAGACAAGTGTGGGAATAAGTTAAAAATAAAAATAAAAATTAAAAAAAAATAGGATGTGGAATGGGAAAGACAGCCAAGAAAAAAATGTTAATAGAAGGTATTGGATGAAAGCCCAGAATAGAAGTACAACAAATACAAACAACTAACAAATGTACACATAACAGGGTGAAAATCAGAGTCTGTCTGTTGTGGTTTAACCCTAGCCAGTAACTAAGCATCATGCAGCTGCTCACTCACTCCCCCCTGCCTGCGCAGTGGGATGGGGGAGAGAATTGGGGGGAAAAAAAAGTAAAACCTGTGGGTTGAGATAAGAACAGTTTAATAGAACAGAAAAGAAGAAACTAATAATGATAATAATAACAATAATAAAATCACAATAATAATAAAAAGATTGAAACATACAAAACAAGTGATGCACAATGCCATTGCTCACCACTCGCCGACCGATGCCCAGCTAGTTCCTGAGCAGTGATCCCCCCCCCAGACCAACTCCCCCCAGTTTATATACTGGGCATGACGTCACACAGTATGGAATACCCCTTTGGCCAGTTTGGGTCAGCTGTCCTGGCTGTGTCCCACCTCCTTGTGCCCCTCCAGCCTTCTCACTGGCTGGGCAGGAGAAGCGGAAAAACCCTTGACTTGGTCTAAACCCTACTGAGCAACAACTGAAAACATCAGTGTGTTATCAACACACTTCTCATACTGAATCCAAGACATAACACTGTACCAGCTACTAGGGAGAAAATTAACTCTATCCCAGCCAAAACCAGGACACCGTCTTCCCCTCGCATGCAGAACTGAGCAAACAGAGCTGCAAGCAATTTTGGAGAATGGCGGCTCTGAAGCACCCAGAGTATAAACATTCCTTTTAGGTCACGAGGCAGAGAGGGACCAATGCCACCTGTGAAATACTGAGAAGGGAAATGATGTGCAAAATGGTGACACAATTAAAATATTCCATGTGCCATTTTTGAAGGTTTCTCAAGACGGTGGCGTAACAAAAGTCTCAAAGCCATCTATCATCTCAGTTATTATTACAATGCCCCCTCTATAAAAAGTTTCGTAAAGCATGCGAGGGCCTTTTACCCAAGATCACCAAAAGAGTGTGAAAACAATTTTCAGATGTTCTTCTGTATCTCACGGAGATGAGTAATTCACAGTTACTGGTTACACAATGAAATCTCTATTTTTCTATTCACGGAATATCTGTACTATTTCAGGTTTATTTGAGAATTTCAAGTAATAAAGATTCAATATTATTGTTTATGTTTCTCTAAAATATTTGGGAGATCTTTATTAAAGTGCTTGATATCCAATAGTCAGATTTTGAACCGTGAGTTTTAGTTTGAGTTTGGTCACATTGTTATAGCTATTTCCTGGCTTGATGAGCATCACTTCTGCAACTGGGAGAGCTTTAACAAGCCTCTGAAGAAAGGGTGTATTTGTATAGGATTGAAAGTTTTACATAATAGCAATCCTTCTTCTCCAAGCCTAAACTTTGTTTTTGCTAGTCAGAAGAGGTGTTTTAGAATAGGGAGAAGATGTAGTCAATGGTAAAATGTATTAACAGAATTCTAGTTTTAAAGTAAGTTTTCTTATTCAGAAAAAAAAAAGAAGTTGATTCAGACCAACTTGTAAAGGATTCATTATTCTTTTATTTCTTTCTGTCCATCTGAACTCTCTAGTTCAGGCTGGAGTTTGGAAAGCTGCTTCCTTTTGTGGGCCCAGCAGTATTTCTCTTACTTTATAAAAAAATTCCACTTCCAGGGCAAATACATGTACAAAAAAAAATAAAATTTCTTATCCTCAAGTATTGAGATAAGCATGCTTAGGATTCATAAAAAAGTAATCTCATTAAGTACTTTAAGACACTTTAAGTAAGTGCGCATATACAGAGGTAAATGTTCATATGTAACTGGAGATGGAATAGCTTTAAGTGAAAATAGGTTCTTTTTTCACAGTATAAAATACTTCCATGTGAAAATGGGAAGGGGGGATAAAATTAAAATAAAAATGTCTAAAGGGAAAACCTGTAGGTAGGTAAATACCTACACTGAAAATTAAATTAAAAAATGGTAGCAGAGAAGAGGATGTGGAAATATTTTGGAAGAGTTTCCTTTTATATTAAATAAAGATTTTTAAAAAAGGTAAATGGTTCTGTTAAACAATTTTCTGGTTCCCAACCTCCTTCAGGTGTCTCAAATCAGAGAAGCAACATGAGACACCTAAGATGAATCACTGCTTTTGAGGGACTGGGCCCATGATAGAAAAAAATTAGTGAAGTTCTTCCTATCTTGTTCAAATCCACATACGCACTCATAAGGCAGCAAAAATCCCCCCTTATTCCCATGTCATGTCTCATGACAAATTTGAAATACCTGCTCAAAGCCATGAAAATGGTGATGATTTATATAGAAGAGTTCACAAAAAACTTTCCTAACTTTGTTCACAGGAAAGTCTTGCCTCTCTTTACAAATACTCGCCCAGGAAATTCAGGGACTGGCAGGGTGCTGGCAAAGAAAATTTCATGTCAGGTCACAGAAGCTTGACAGAATTATGGACAGAAGAAATTAAGGGCATAGAATGGAAAGCATTAGGCAATCATAAGAGGTAATACAGACATCTCTACCTCATTAAGTGGAATCTGCCCCAGAAGCTCTAACATTTCTTCAGCCAGTTCCCTTTCCTAACCACCACCTTCCTTTCCAAGACAGTCTGGGTTAAAAATAAAAGCCGTTGGAATGCTATTAGGCCTATCTAGTCCTAAATTCCCTTTTTTTCCAATCCAGATAAACAAGAGTCCCAAATCCTCCTGTCTCAGGGTTAAATCACAGCCCCACTGGCCTTTGCCTGCTGGATCAAAGCAAAGTCCCAAATGTCCTTTCTGTTCCTCAAGCTGCACACAAACAGACACCTCTTGCTCTTCTTTTCTTCTGGCTGCAAGAAAAGAAGCTCCAGACATCTTTTCTGAGGGTTTCAACAAACCCACAGATGTCTCGGGAAAGTTCCTCTCAGCAGATATTTCATCCTCCTTCCAGAAGCCGAAGAAACCCCAGTGCTGGCTATGGGGATGTTCCCAGTGAAGAAAATTTTCTACTGACCTGATGCAGTTTTGGGAGGGGTGAGTTCTGTTTTTCGAAAAGCCAAACGAATGTAGCGAGGCCTTGACCAGCCAACAAGCAGAAGGCTGGCCTCCGCTTTGCACGAGGCAGCTCAAATACATTTTAAAAGAAACAAAATTATTATATGGGGCTGCACAAGGGGAAGCCTGCTTTGGGTGTGCATGCAGCTGTTCTGCAAGCACAGCTGTAGTTTCAAGTACATCATACCAAAGACTTACATGAGATAGATAGATAGATATATAAATATATATATGTACATATATAATGTGTCTGGGTTTTAGGATCAGCAGATAAGATGGGCGATGAAGGCTCAGAGGCCTTTCAAACCATTTTTTGCTGAAAGAAACAACGCTCAGACATTACAGACCGAGGAGCTTAACGAACTTTCCAAACAGGTCTTTTAGCAGTTTGTAAAGGTAACATAATGTTCACCATTTTGTTACTGATAATGAAGTCAAAACTGCAGTTACAGAGTGCTTTAGCTGAACTTTAAAATCCAAGATGTAGAGATATTTTGCAACCCACAATGCCTTTACTACACTGTTACCCACATTTATGAAGTGCTCTAATGGCAGCTTTCGGGGACTATGCGTCCCAATCCTACTGGTGCAAACCCCTCAACTCACTGAGGATTTAGCAAGCAATGTATGGGGGCTTAAAGGAAAAGCACCCTTTTTTTACAAAAGGAGACCACGTGTGGGTGTCTAAAACCAAAAGGACTCTTGAAAAACACTGGGAACAGACGTTAAGTGATTAAATTTTCATACTGCATTAAGTTATTAGCCAGGCGCAAATGTTCGTGGTCAGGAGAAAAGATGATGAGGATAAGAAGGTTGCTCGTTTTACCCAAAGAATTACAGAAAGTTAATACCAAACAGAGCAGATTTCACATAGCTGGAAAAAATAAAGATGTGAAAGGAAAAGAGATTACTGGTAAAATGGTTGGCATGGCCTATTCAATTCAACAGCTTTGTAGAAGCGATTTAAATCTATGCCATTTAGATATTAGGCACTGCTGGAAGAAAATAAAAGCAATGAAAGTTTTAACATTCTTCTCTCCAGAAACATTATGGTTGGATTTTACCTATAAAACATTAGTTCAGGTTTTACAAAGTAGGTAATTAAATGTTTACAAATACACTACCCTTACAACTGGAGTGGCAGCAACAGAAAGATTCCCTTTCAAATTATACTTGTGAATAAGAATGAAATGTATTCAGTGCTGCTGTTTGACTTTTCAGTACTGATATGAAAAAAGTTGTGCTGATTCAGCCTTGACATCCAAGGCTCCACAATCAAAAATACGGCATATCATAGAAAAAATGATCCTGATGATAAGGCTAACACATTTTATACTGGTGGTGAACAAGACAATATCTTAAGTTGCTCCCAATTTAAACTATTTATAAACTTCCCTTTACCACAGTCATTCCCAGAGGGTTAAACTTTTGGTAGGATTGCATGGATGCCACAGGATACAAGTCTTCGGGGAACTTCTCTGTAACCCTCACCTGGAAAGAACAGCCTGTTTGCCCTCACTGCATGTGGAAATACTTGGGCCCCTGTGAGTAACAATCCCATCAAATTTGAAATCAAATCAGACCAAATAAGACACACCTCATTTTGTTTCATAAAAAAATGGAGAACCCATCACTCTTCTCCTTTTTGAAAACGTGAGAGGTAGTTGTTCCATCCTTTCACTCACCCAGGACATGAACAACGTGCTTGAATTTCTTTCTTGGCAGCGGGGAAGCGAATCCATGTGTGACACAAGAGCTGCGAACTGGTGTGTGTCTCTCTGTAATCTAACCTCAGTCACTAGCACATTTCTATATCCTGCTGGCTATGACACTAGCTTAAACCAGAGTATATTAAAAGAACAGTATTTTGATCCACGTTTCAGGGACTGTGACAGGACATTAAACAGCCAAAGAGCAAAGTATAGTTCCAGATTCATCTGCTAAGGTTACTGAATGGTAACGTACAGGGGGCAGAAAGTAAAAAGTTTTCTCCTTGCCTGATCTTCATGGAGTCAGACCTCTGGTTCCTACTACACTTCACTCTGACAGGGCATATTTCTTTGTCTTTGGGGGTTTTAGGGTGGTTTTTTTTGGTTCTGGGCTTTTTTTCTTTTCATTCTGATGACATATGTTTACAAAGTATACTTGTGTCTGAGAGACAAGACCAGAAGTAGTCTCAGGAAGGAATAGAAACCAAGTTATATAGGTGTGATTTACAATGATGTGATTTTCCTGATGGGCTGTAAAAGGCTGTGAAAAGTCCTGGACATTCTTTGTGTCTTGCCTAGTGCTGTGTTAGGTCCTTGTAAGGAGGACCACAGTGATGACTGTTGCTGGTTGTGACTACTGCAGATGTAGTCCACCATGACCAGCACCAGCTTCAGTGGTGGTACTACTCAGGTTAAAAGGCACTGATAACCATTCTTTAGTTTCTCCAGGCAGCACACACTTCATAAAGAGCAAAGACTTCTGGGCGGATAACTATAGGAAGATTTCCTATTTTGGGTTTTTTGTTCTTTTTTTTTTTTGTCCAGTCTGCTTTTAGGATCCCTTTATGGCTATAATTATTTGTTACATGTATTACTGTAGGCTTCCTACTTGCGTGCCGACTCTCCACCAGGAGTTCTGGTAGATGAATCAAGCCCTCAGCGTCCATGCCTGAGGAAGCTGAATCACCCTGCCATTTCCACTGACAGCATCAACTAGACACAGCTGACCATAAGGGAGGCCTGAGCTCCTAATTCATATGTGGCACCTACATGTACATACCTAAGTAAAAGTATCCTGATCCAGAGCTGGGCTCCATCCTGGAAGTCTGGGAGAATACAGTAGACAAGAGAAGTAGATCAGGGGAGGGTGGTGGTTTCTGCATCATCTAAGAGATAGTGGTTTCTGTGCACCAGCAGACTAACCGTTTTCAGGACCTTTGTCTGCATAACAGAAGAGCCTCAAGAAGAGATCTGATAAAACAAGATGAACGGCAAATTTTTAGGAGGAGCTTTCTTCTAAAGTGGGGAGAGCAAAGATGCTCGTTTGAATGTTAAGTGAGTCGCGAAGGTAGGAGTTTTCCTAGCAGTGCCAGATAAGGTGGGAAATAGCCATAGAAGAAGGTGCAAGTCAGTAGAGGGACGTCATGGTCCAAGAGGCCACCTTTCCAGCAGACTACACACTACCCTTTGGGATCCTTGCACCTTTGTGCAAAGTGTGCGCCTTTGGGGTGCACACTGGACCCTGCCAGCCCTCTCCTAGAAAAAGCAGGACCCTACCGAGATCCAGCGTTACAGCAAGTGCAGATCCGCACTCCCCAGATAAAGGTGCTCAGACCGGCCCCTCCGCCATCCCTCAAGATTGGATTGCACCTCCCTCGCCTTCCCGAAGATCATCCCAAAATCGTTCGTGCGGGGACGGCCTGACGCACGCCTGGCTTCGTCCGCTTCGGCCAAGGGCAGCCTGAGGCGGTCCCTTGACCGCCAAAGTTTGGGGCCGGAGGGCGGCACTGGTCTCATTAGTTTTAAGAGAGCCCCTTCGCTACTTACATGAAGACGACGGCATCTTGCAAGATGGCTCTGTGCGGAGTCAGCGGTGATCGGCTCTGTTCTGCATTCACGGCAGCTTCGGGGACACTGGGGCTTATTTTAGCCCAGTGCATAATCCTGAGACGCAGTTCCTTGTCTTACTCCCTAATTATGCACCACCATGCATTCCTTGTTCATTTGTATACAGAGTGGCAATCTTGCCGAAGATCCCATGTCACAGGTAAATCAGGTTATTACTGTGACATGTTACAGCTTATAAATTCATGCAGTCATTATTCATATTTGCTACACATAACCATTGTGGAACAACATAGGAAAGAAATGGGTTTCAGATTAAACATGTCAAAATCCAGAATACTGTGGTGCCTATTATTTTAGTTTTCTTTTTGTTTCCCGTGTTTGCATGTTTATACAGTGCTCCAGGTAAACGCTCCCCCATAGGTTTTTTTTATCATTGTCATATTATCAGGGCATGCAATATAATAATCAGATCTGTTAAAGCACCAGTGATGTCTCTATTGGCAGACTTATAAAAGAGCTCGGTGACCTTGGTTAATTAGCCATGTAATAAACCAGAACTGAAAGAGCCTATTCCCACAAACCACAGCACAGCACCCCTCCACCCCCCGCTTGTCAGAGAGGCTCTGAATGGGAAGTCAGCAGACACAATGCAAAGTGCAGCCACTTAGCCTTAGAGCCCTTTGGAATATATGCAAAGATTCACAAAGACATTTCCTTCCAGCCACTGATTAAGAAACAGTCTTTAAAACAAAAAGATTAGTCTTCGGAATACTTGTGGCAGTTATTTCTCTTCTTTTACTGGCCAGTACTGCTTGAGTTATATTTAGATAAATGTGTATCTTTCTGAAGCCTCACAACACTTGCATTTAAAAAAAAAAAATCTTCAAAGATTCTTCTACTTCAGAAATGTTTTCTATAAATTCACTGATTTGTTTTCATGTTTATTTCAGATATTCCAAATAGAAAAAAACCCCAACCCTTCTATTAATTAATAGCTAATATAGTATTCTTTAAAGGTAATTTAATTTGCATCCTTACGGTGCAGTCCTCTTGAATTGTAAATCATATTAATACAAATTATATGGAAAAGAGCGTTACATGTATTGCCGTTGCTCACTTGATTTGACTAAAAAGTAAACCTAAGACGTTAGAAGTATACTATAAAAATAAAATGGTTGGCCTTTTATCTGAGGGCAGGAGGTAAATGAATACAAATTTTTAGCAGATTCCTTGACTTTATCCTATCAGACTCTTTAGAAATGAAAGCTTATTTAAGTACAAGCAAGAATCACTACAGTTTTAAATTCACCCAAATGTCAGCTCATAACAAGCATAATGGCAATTAACCACCCAGCCACAGACTCAGTGTTTTCTTCCACAAGTGCCGCAGTTTTTCTGATTGTTATAGCAGTTAGCTCTTTCTTAAGTACGCTTATGTGAAGTCCATGACTGCTATCCTTTCATGGCATGCTCCTGAGTTCTGGCATGAACAGAAAACGGACAAAAACCCCCAAACCCCTAAGAGAAGCTAACACTGGTTTTCGTATCATCAGGTGTCACTTCCCTACAGGACAGTGATTTTCATTTCATAGAAAAAAACAGTATCAGCAACAGCAGTTTCTTTAATTAAACCTATTTTTTGCTCCTCCAAAATGCTTTTCGTTTTCCAAGTAAACCTTAAAATTACGGTGTTCCTACGTAGTGAAACTAATGAATATCAGCCTGGTTTTAAATCCTATACCTCTGTTCATCCATTCAGGATTGTGTTAGCTGCAGTCATTTCTTTGAGTACTGCAGATCGTAGTAAATTCACATGAACAGAGAGTTTCACGGGGTCTGCCAAACAGTCTCCATTATCCTGGGGAACTGTTAGAATATCAAGCACAATATCCTCAACAAATCTGAGATTACAGCTGGTTGATAGCAGAGTATCCAAGAGTAAACTTTTCCCTAGAGATTCTTGATCATCGAATCCCAGAGTAAGGTGGGAGATGTATTTGAGGCAAAATATATTTGCTAACTCATGCTCTGTTTTCTAATGTGATCTAAGAGATCTCTGGAATGTATCTAAAGGCTGAGGAAGCTGCGTGGCTCAGCAGCTCATTTGATAGACAACGCGTGTGTGTGTTTGTTCACGTTCATAAATTGAAGATTTTGATCCATGTGCTATAAATACAATGCTAGTACTCATACAGGAATGTGAGCAATCCCCGTGACTTGTGATAAGTATATACATGAACAGTTCAGGATCAGACACTTCAGCTGAATTTTCCAGACAGTGTTCAACTTCTAGTGTGACTACAGCTGTAGAAAAAAAGCCTAATTAGACAGGGAGAGCGGTAGGTACGTGCTGATACAAGGGGCCATTATAGCTTAACGTGAAGTTGCAGAAAATACCAGCAAGTGGCAGACAAAGAGGAGGAGAACAGGGACCCGTGAGTGAGTCGCTCTCCTTCGATCCTGATACCGTAAACGTTTCTGCAAGGCAAACCAGCAGGACCCTTCCCGGGAAGGGAGCTGGGCACAGGTTTAAGAGTTGGTAGGACTGGGGCTCTTACCATTTTAAAATGGTACGCTACATAAGGTCCAGTTTGGTGGTGTAACACAGCTACGATTTGGTGGTGTAACACAGCTACGATTTGGTGGTGTAACCCCACCAAGAAGCCTCCGTAGCTGCCGAAAATACCCACGTGAACTGCCACGTCCTCCGGCAGACCCCGGTCCTGCCACGTCCCCCACATCAGCACAACCCCACCACGGGCCCAGGAGCACAGCGGTGCATCCCCAGGCTGCGATCCGGACCACGGGGCAGCTGGGCTGGATGCGTCCCAGGTCCGTCCAGCATATCCCTGGGGAAAATCCCGAGGGCACCAGTCCAGAAGCCGGCTCACCTCCCACAGCGGGTTGCCAGCGGTGCACAGGCATCTCCCCAGGAGTGAACTTTCCCAACTGCAAAAAATCATGTGCCCCAGAAGAGAAAAGTTTGGAAATGTCAGCTGCAGGTATGTCTCTCCTCTCTGATTTCCAGCTCCTCCAGGGCTGCGGGTGCTAAGGCTGGAGGAGGATGCCCTCCTCTGGCTACGCATCCCCTTTTCATCAAGCCGCAGAGGCTGAAGAGAAAAATCACTTTGAACACTGAGGCGGGGAGCTGGAGGCAATTACTTGTGATTGATAGCACTAAATATGAAACCGCATGTACCTCATCCATGAAGCATGGAATCAGCAGCATATTGTTAGTGGGGGAGATGAATGGGGCTTGAGATAACCTTGGCAAATTAGGCATATGTTAGCATTAAGCTTTGTCAGTAAGCAGGCTATAAATTACAGACATATTGTAACTCCATAAACTCATCTAATGAATTGAATGACAGTGGTAATTTAAGGCAGAATGGAACTGTTTAACCCTTTTAAGAATTTAGCTGTATTTCTATATTATGCAACAGTCCAAACTGTATTAAAAGGTTGGTGTTTCATATATACTGCAAGATACCGTAAGTGTAACAGGGAACCAATTCTTCCATGTTTCATGTACGTTTTAACAAGCAGTCAGCAACCTGCGAATTATTTTACTTACGAGTTCATTAAAAAAGAATGGAAAAAGAATGGAATAGCTAGGGGGGCGTTCCTTGCACATTCTCTTACTTTAGCATTATTTTTCTGTATGATCAAGCTAAATATATTTAAGCTATAAGACACAGCATGCCGTGCATTTCTGGACTACTACTGAACACCTCAGGAGGTGTTATAAGACACAAGGCTAAAGGGCAAGTGACTTTAGTCATGAGAGAAGTGCAATAATCCCTTCAAAATGCATGGCCTGCAGTGTCTTATTGCTATTCTGAAATGGAATTTATAAATAAAAATAAGAGGAAAAAGTCAGTCTCCCGCATTTACTGGCTGCTATTGACAGATTTACGCCATCAGTGACAGCTAATACAGGATTCTGAAGCCATTTTCTATTTTACTGTATATTTCAGCCAAAGTAACATTTGAAAATCATTGGCACATCAATGGCATAAAAGGCCTAAAAAACTAAACCAGAAAATTTAATGCAAAATGTTATTAATTAAAATGTGTCAACATAAGAAAAATGTATTTTTGCCTTTTTTCAGTAGAAGTAACTGAAGAAATTAGTATATTGACTGTACCATAGGTACAGTCCACTTTTAAGGCAATTTTAGAAAAGCACACTTCTTCACACACTTTCAGGCACTTGATCTTGGCACTCACACAAACCACTGAAAAAAAATTTCTCATCAAACTTTTGTAGAATATTTGCCTTTACACACATCATCCCCTTTAACAAGACACATCAAATGAAACAAATAGGAGCATTTATCTCGGTGCCGAATGAATACAGAAATCAGGGGACAGTCCTGAGGGGTGCAAGGTTGGAAGGGTGCCTTGGCAGAAGGGACAGTAAGCAGAAAGTGAAATCCTCAACGTATGGCATTTTTTTGTCAAGTAAATAACCATTACTTCAGCTGCCTACCCATGATCATAAGCCATATAAGAATTAAAGTGACAGGATTCAGTGATAGCTCAGTGTGAAAAAAGGAGGGAGAGGTACAGTTACAGGTATTTTTTTTCATGTCTGACACTGTAGTTAGTCCTTCACAGGTATTTCTTTTTAGAAGAGAATAATCTTTATCACAACATCAGGAAATACAGGTGCATTTTTAGCTCTGGTTTGGCTGATGAAGAAACGAAGCCTCTGTGGGGCTCACCTGGACTTACACAAGAAGTCTGCCAAAAAGCCAGGAGGAGCCCCAGTCCTCCCCAGTCCCCTTCTTTTAACCCAGGTAGCGTTACCCCCCAGCTTGGGAATGTGTCTGAGATCAAACAGAGGCTTTCTGCTGCCAAGACTTGCAATAGAAAAAAATGTCAGAGTGCAGGCAAGACAGCAGGACACTGCGATGGCCAACACCAACGTGAACCCTGGGCAGGTCAGGGTAAAAGGTAACCTGTGAGCAGCTGGCACCGAGAGCTTAGAGGAGACAAAACTGATTATCCCCAGCCGCTTCTTCCAAACCCAGGTCCCTTCTTCGCCTGTGTTTGCTGTATGAGCTGGGGCTTTCCCTTCTCCAGGGTTCCCAGCCCCGCATTACCCTGGAACAGCGTCAGGGGGACTGTAATACATAAATAGAAATGTAATAAGGCTTGTCACCTTGCTGTGGTACCACATGTAAAAGGATTTTTTTTTTTTTTCCTTTTCTTTCTTTTTTTCTTTCATACAGTGCAATTAGGGCACACTTTTCCATTGGCACATGTGGAGCAGAATTTGGGAGGTGTCCCTCAAGATGCTCCTGGTTATTACTTCCTTTAGTTCTGTCCACGTTGGTTTTTAAATCATGTTTCAATAAGTAGGACTAAAACTTAAGGCTCATGGCTCAAAAATCCACTGTTTTTCTCTGGATTACCACTTTCTTCCAAAGGAAAATATGCTGGAGAAAAGTCCATGACTTTCATATATATTTATGAGATATATATATATACTATTTTCTTATAATAATAGTGCACAAACTTATCTCTGTGTTTTTTGAGTGTTCAATGTGCCACGGGTTCAAGGTTGTCAGCACTTGGGACACAAGGTAAGGAGTACAAGGAAGGATATCAGCATTTTGATTGAAAGTAAAAAGGTGCAAGAAACAGCTAAATGAGGCAAAGGGCATTATGTTCCTAGTGAAAGAATTTAAAGTAACAGCAAGTGGGAAATCAATATAATTCCTCTAAGACTGACAGAGCAAGGTAGGAATTTATGCAGAAAATGCTCCATTGACTCAACTCTATTTCTAGCCCCAGTAGCCAAAGATACCTTGAGCTACTGGTGAGGACTTTCATGAGAGGAGCAAGTAAAATCATTCAGTAGCGAGTGGTCTTTCGTGCAAGTACCACAACAAGGAGGAGTCTTCAAATACCACGTGTTCTGTAACCACGCTTTCTTAATTCCGAAAGTCTACGTCCTCGCGGCCAGAGGAGAACGAACCCCGTTACCGTAACAGCCGGTGCTGCAACGTCCTTCTTCTGCGTGGCACGGCCGGTACCAGGCTTGGGGTGGAAATGGTTCACCACAACCTGGATGCGGCCGTGAAGCTCGGTGGTTGCTGGTGTTTGAGCTGGTCATGAGATGGAAAGGGAGCTGCCGGCTGTGGCTGAAGTGAATATTGTCTTCTAACAGTCATCCAAGTGGTGCTCCCAGCGCGGCTGCTCCCGAGCGACGGAGCACACTAACGCAGGCAAAGGGCTGTAGTTACGCCTTAAACTAAGGGGATTCTGAAACACAGCTTTCTGCACAGCCCAACTGTAGGGTTTTGACCGCTCTGACTCGAGGCCGCCTGCTCTCAGCCGTCCCTCACCCCTTAGCACAGAAGCTCCAGGGAAAGCGGAGCAGGTGCCTCCTGCCATCAGGCACCCTGCACAGCTGAGATGCCTCGAGAGGCTGATGGATCTGACCCAGGACCTACTGGAGACTTACTCTCGCCCTTACAGGATGGCTGGGTGTCGTGTTTTATCCCAAGCCAGCAACTAAGCACCACGCAGCCGCTCACTCACTTCCCCCTACCCAGTGGGATGGGGGAGAGAATAAGGGGGGAAAAAAAGTAAAACTTGTGGGTTGAGATAAGAACAGTTTAATAGAACAGAAAAGAAGAAACTAATAATGATAATGATAGCAATAATAAAATGACAATAATAATAAAAGGATTGGAATATAAAAAACAAGTGATGCACAATGCAATGGCTCACCACTCGCCGACCGATGCCCAGTTAGCTCCTGAGCAGTGATCCCCCCCAGACCAGCTCCCCCCAGTTTATATACTGGGCATGATGTCACACGGTATGGAATACCCCTTTGGCCAGTTTGCATCAGCTGTCCTGGCTGTGTCCCCTCCCAGCTCCCTGTGTCCCTCCAGCCTTCTCACTGGCTGGGCAGGAGAAGCTGAAAAATCCTTGACATGGTCTAAACCCTACTGAGCAACAACTGAAAACATCAGTGTGTTATCAACATCATTCTCACACTGAACCCAAAACACAGCACTGTACCAGCTACTAGGAAGAAAATTAACTCTATCGCATCCCCACCTCCTCCTCCTTCACACCTCAGTCTCTGCTTAGGGGCTTCTCTCACATCCCACTTCCCAGAGTGTAAGCAGCCTTCCCCTCTTAAATATGTGATCCCAGCGGTGCTGACGGGCTCAGCCTGCGCCAGAGGCACGTCCACCTTGGAGCCCGGGAAGCTTTGAGCAGCTTCTCACAGGAGCCAGCCCTGCAGACCCCTCCCCTGCTGCCAAAAAACCCCGCCACACAAACCCATAACATGTCCAAAAAGAAGAAATTTAAAATTAAAGTCAATAAATTAAGTTTATCTCATATAGCAGAAAGTGTTTTCTCTACATATCCCTGGGGGAAAAAGTGATGGCTCAGAAGAAAAAAGTGATTATTTGTGAGCTTGTGGGTATGTGTCTGAGGTAGATCCAAGGTCCTTCTCCACGTCACAGTCAGAGATCACAGGGCCAATACAAACACCTCCATCAGATGAAGAAGTACAAAAATGCCTATGGATAATTACCCTGCTTGCGTAACATGGGGAATTCACAACCCATGCGTGGAAGGAAAGAAGCTGCTTCCTGCCTTTCCATCTTCTATTGAGCAATGTTCTGTCTCACAAATGTTGTATATCAACGAAACTTTGTAAATGCTTAAATAATGGCATAGTGCGAGTGCTTCAGAGTTTTTGGTACAAATCTGACCTCTGAATAAAATTGGTTCTTCGTTCTTCATTCCAGAAAAGATTACTGTGACCTTTACTTCTCCATTTTCCTAATGGTTTCTACACTACAATGACAAAATTGAATGACTATCTCAGCCATCTGTAAGATTTGGAATTAAATTTACTTCGTGCAAATCAATAAAGTGGAAATCAAAACTAAAAGCCTGGGGTTATTTTTGCAATACTCTATGTGTAATACAACTTTGCATTTAACCTCTGGACTAAACGGCGACTCCATAACTAAGTCAGTCAGTGATTGCATGCTTTACATACTTCAGTGGGATCAAACTGTTTCAATCAGCAATGCTTAATGAGAAGATCTGTTAAAAGTCATTTAGAGAAATGATACCTGCTCGATCCTGTGAGTTTGTTAGGCCACCAAGTTAGAAAACCTACTGGAGACACATATAAAATGAGCTTTTCTCTGGAAAATAGGGTGAATTTTGTTTTGGCTATATAACGATTACATGGCCTAGTTCTAGTGAGGGGACATGATGGGGGGAGGAATCCCCACCCCAGTAGTGCCAGCGGAAAGTACATTGGGAGTGCAGCCATTTCCCCCAGTTCCAGCTGTGGGAATCTCCCAGCTGCGGACTCAGGTCTTCTCCTGGTGAAGAACTTCACCAGCTTCTCAGTGGCATTCGCAAGACCATCTGCATAAGAAACTCCCTGTTCCTGGGGTTGCCATCAAGCCGTTTACCAGCAGACCTTGGAAAGACCTACAAGCATCTGCTTTTCCAGCTGGCAAGCTGTAGGTGTAGAAGAAGCCAAAATAATTTGCCCAAACTAGCATCAGCAGGGAAGCAGTGTCCCTGGGAGCTGAATCCCACTTTTCCCAAGCCTGCATCCCTGGGTCTGCTGGACCACCGTGCTGTCATGCCGGAGGATCACAGCAAACACGCAGCAGAGCCGCCGCCTCGTCTGTGGCACCAGCTCTCCCCATCCCACCGCTCCTTCCCAGTGATAAGAGAACCCCGTTTACCTTAAGGGAAGAGGTGCCAGGCTCAACAAACACTGAAGGACACCAGGGCGTACTGGCAGGTACCACTTAATGGGACTTTTTCTTATTACCTTGCCCCAGGAGTCAGTAACCTGTCGAAAGGAGCCGGTCTGACATATCCTCCTTCAACCTGAGATTTAAGTCATTGGTAGGCACTCGGCAGGAGCCAGAGCACACAGCCTCTCCGAGAGAAGCGATGCCGTGAGTCTCACGACCTGCGATACCTCGTCCGCCTCCCCTGCGACCGACCCCAGCACAGGCTGCGATGCAGGCACGGGTGACAGCCAGGAGCAGACAGGTCCTCACCCTCTCATGCCACCCAAAATCTGTTCATTCACCAGCCTCGGACCGCCGGCCTCAAGCTGCCGGTGCCAGCTCTGCTCCGGTTCTTCAGCAGCACAGAGGTGGTACGGAGGGAGAAAGCAGCTGAGCTCCTGCTGCCGCGGCTGGGAGTCCCTCAAGAACCCTCATCAGCTCACAGGGGCTGGGAGAGCTCCTCAGGCTGGGCAGATGATGGGTAACCGGCTCCTTACAGGTCTCTTCCCCACTACAGCACCAGTATAATTAGTCAGGGTTTTGCTGGAGGTAAATACTAATTAACTGAGATGAACCTTCTTCTTACCTTTAAGATTTCAATTTAATTTTTATTCTTGCATCCAGGATACGTGTCATACAAGAAGAACGCATTAGTGCATTAAAACTGAACATTAGTGGAGACTGTGAAAGGATGGGAGGTATAATTAACTTTCAAATAACATACAAGTGTAAGTAGGCAGTATGATAATACACATAACAAATAATAATATATCACCGCTTAAGATAAAAACACCTGTTTTATCAAAGGACACAATTAAGATGATTTCTAAATACAGGTTTTGAGAAGTGCCTGTTCATCCCAGCCTTGTCTAAACCAGCCTCTACAGGAACGCTCATATGATCTTAAGTGCCAGCGTGGCCGTGTCCTGTGTCCAGTCAGGGGTAAGACCTAAGCACAATGTCCTCCTTCATCCCACCACCTTCACTTTGGTTTCTCTTGGGAGCACAACTCAGGCAACCAGGTTAAAAGAAAGCCAGAGCTTTTAGATGAAAATTATTCTGGTCTTAAGTCCTCGTCTTACTTTTACAAAGAGCTCAGCCTTATTACCGCAAAATAAATTTTTGCAGATATGGTGATCTATGGCACCTCCTCAAGCACTGAATAGAAATAGAGTAAGTTTTTGGAAGTTCTGGATGAAACTACTGTTTGCCCCAACTGGTATTGTAGTGTTAGTTTCTAAGCGTCATTAGACTAGGTGTAAATCCAAACCCATGGTCACTGACTCTGGCTGCCTTACTGCTGATGGCAGCCTAGGTTGGCTGAATTTGGCTCTTGCCACGCAGTGCTGGAGCAAGAAGCTGATCAAGCAACGACAGGAAGCCTGACCAGATCCCGCAGGTGGCAAGTTAAGCCCTGGCTCTTCATACAACTTCCTAAAATCTTTCTTGCATGCACTATAGAAGTTCAGTCGTGTCTGAGGTGACATTTTCTAGATGGGCTCGTGGTCCCTGTTGACTTCGGTGAGGTCACGCTTTCACAGTGTTGCGTTCAGTGAGTAGCAAAGTTAAGCCAAAACTGACAAGGCACGTTCTGAAAAGTGGAAACAGCCTGTCAATCTTTGATAAGATGGATTTCAGATTACAAAGAGAGAAATCCTCTAATTCAAAGTTCATGTGAGTTAAGAACAGTAAATCGTAAAAAAGAACAATATTAAGTGTTTGTATAGTTTCAAAGGGCTTCACAAGCATGAATTAATTAGCTGTAATATGAGTAAAAATACTAGACGTCAAAATGTTCACGGATTTCATTTGGGCCCAGACATCATTACACAGAAGAAAGCCTACAGATAGAATAGCTTGCAACAAGCTCTGACCCCATGGGAGCTTCAAAGGCATTAAAGGGGTCACATTTAGCCCCATGCCGAAGGGAAGGGAAGGGAAGAATGGCTTAAAAGCAACAGCACTTTTGAGCATCACAACCATTTTGCAGCATTTATTTTGAAGGAGACAAGTGAAAAAATATTGCAGTTGTTTTAAAAAATGAAGAGGAACAGATGCAGCTAATAACTCAGGAAAAAATGATTCATTAATTAAATTAGGGATCAGTGTTCTTGAAACAGCATGTGAGGAATGAAAAATCGGTCTGATGGATGACATTAAATATCAGACAATTAGGATCACATTTGACAGAACAGAGGTTTAGCAAAGAAACCTAAAGTTTATAAAGAATACTGCAGCAGCTTCTGGAAATGTCTGCATTTCAGTAGGTTTTCTTAGTAAAGCAGATGAGGATGGAACTCTGTCAGCAAAGGCAAGTTTGAAATTCATACAAATTAATTTTCAAGACTGTTTTAATCTCACTCCATTAAAACACTTCCCATAACAACTTATTGAACTTTGATCAACGCTTTCTCATTTGTCTCAAAATGTTTGTTGCCCTTTCAGACATAAATTGCTAGCCAAAATTCATAGACTTGAAGGTTTGTTTCCATTATGGTCAGAAAATGACTATACTTACTAAAAATGTTCACACAGACCTTTTTCTCCACAGCAAAGAGACAAACAACAGTATTTCTGGCCCTGAAACCCTTGTATTAGTGAGAACAGGCCTCAATGGTTCCTTTAAGTGTAGTACAGGCATTGAGATGTTTTTTCTCAGCATTTGAAGATGACAAGCTTTACACTTTCTCCTGTTTTCCTCTTACCTGTGATTCTTGCAGCCTGCAAGCGAGTGTACTAGACCTGTTGATCTTGTCAGCAATTCTGGAGGTAAAGCTCCCGTCTATCATTACCTCCCTTCTCATAGCAGCCTCAGGGGCAAAATGAAGAGGCAGACGCCGTGACCTAAGGCTCTGTATTGGGGTATCCTGACCTCACCTACCCAGACTTCACCCTGTCCCCAGACTTCATGGGATCCAGCCAATCCAACCCATTCTGTTTGATCCGGCCAGAATCACCTAATCTGAAAGCACTGTCATAGGGGAAATACTAAAAACTTGCTCTCCGTTGAAAAGTTTTATCTGAACAAAGATTTTAGGCCAACCCCGAAAAAGTGTTCTACAGCAAGTCTTGAGATGTAAACAGAAGGGTCTGCCCAGAGATGTACTCAGTGCACAGTCACAAGAGTTTCAAGGGTTCAGCACTCCTCAATAGCCAGTCCTAACATTTCTCCTTCACGTGGGTTCTGAACAAACATCCAGTCACTTTGGGTGAATTCCTCACTTGATCAAAAGCAACAGGAATCTTTCCACTGACTTCAATGAGGTGAGAATTCCCCTTTCTGGGTGAAAATTAATTTTACTGTATATGACTCAATGTCCCTAAGTTGAATCTGTCACGCTCTCCCTTCATTTTCCATCACACTTGCTCCGTTCTGATTCAGGAACTGACAGGTAAGCCTGTCCCAAACACAGCACTGTCCTGCTCACAGGACTGGTCCATCCAGCCAGTCATCTTTCTTCCGAGGAGACGGGAAGGCTGCTCGGAGCCATGGGCTGCCCAAAGCCCTCTCCTGTCCTTGCACACAGCCGACAGTGAGGCAGCCGTGGATACCTCCCACCTAACTCCAACCACAAGACTGATGCCCCACATTCGAAACCCCCTGAGCACGTCCCTCCTCCTGCGCCCCATCCCTGCCCCTGCCCGGCCGGCGACCCACACTTGGACCCCAACCCATGGGCTGACCTTGGCCCAACCTCACCACCACGAATTTCCCAACTGACCCGAGTCTGGAGCGAACGCTATTTTACCAAGCCCTTCTTCTCTTGCTCTGCCACCACTGTTGAGTGCTGGAGATGACTGGGGATGCCAGAGGTTCTTCAGTTTCCCAGTGGAAAGATGTCAAAAGCTCTAAGGCACCAGCTTGTAGCTGTGGTGCCTTCCAATAAAACAAGACAGGAAATATGATTAATTCCTACAATGTATCAAAAAAAACCCCCTCCCCGATTTTTGACATGGCTAATCTGCCCTCGTAGCACTTTACAAGTCTTTGTATAAGACAAAAGTAGAAAGGACAATTACACAAACTGCACGAAGACAAGAAATAGAAAGTAAAAAAAGCCAACAACAATATATCACAAACAGCTCAGTAAATAATAGTGCAATTTTCCTAGCTAATAGAATGGTTTAACACCTGAATACACTCACACGCCTGATTAAACACTAACAACATAAACCCATGAAAGAAGATTATAAGTTGTAATATCTTTTTGCAAATAATAGCATATTAGCCACTGTTGCATACTTCTCCAATTACATCCCTTTAATTCTTTTTGTCTGGAAAACAGTTCACATTATAATAGTCGGCGTCATTTGTGTTTTAAAACAAGTGATTACTTTGTATGCAGTGTATATTGCCAAATTGCAGGTCTCTTTCTATATGTAAGTATACTCTCAAAGTTAATAAAATCAGTAATTGGTAATGCAAGTTATCTTTAACTTGGCTTTCTATGAAAAAACACTTAAACTTCAACAAACTGTTACTCCCTGTCACACTGGACACTTTTCCCAGGCCTTTTTCCTTTTTCTTACGGGCAGTTGGCAGGAGCATGAATTATGCGTAACAGCAGCACCCTCACGTTCACCGACGTGCATGACCCTGCCCAGATCCACGTCCATACAGCTTTGTTTAGCTTCTGTTCAGTTGACTTGAAACAAGTGTGAGGTGGCTGGAAAGAAACGTGGAAAGCCAAAGCCTCTGGTTTCAGCCACAGCAATGTCCGTTCACCAGCTTTTCTAATGAATCACCTCCATCCCTTCTCTTTTCCATCCACCTCCAGCTTCACAATTCACTGCCTCTTCTTGCTTAGACATTCAACAGCTGTAATTTACTGACCTTCAGGCTTGCCCTTCTGTGTGAATTACTTGGAAATCCCTGGTTAATTTGAAAATCTCCCAAGCGAGGCAAGAGAAGAGAGCCCCTGCAGATTATTCTGCTCCGGAGATTTAAGCTAGTAAACGAACCTTCCAACCCAACGGCAAAACACTGGAAAGGTGCAACTAAGTGCACTGTAGCATTCTACTGCTGGACCTTTTTAAGGACAGACTAAAGAAACATTTCTCAGGAACAGTTTGGGTATACTCCATCCTGTTTTAGTGCACCGAGTGAGGTTCCATCAACTGCTGCATTTCCATGATGCCTTCGGAGCACAGAGCGCTGTGGTAAGTGATGCCTGGGGCTGAGCCAGTATGGCAATTTACGTGTTTCAGAGGGTGTTCGAAGTGAGGAGGAAAATCAGCCCAGTCTCTTTAAACCATGCTGTTTGAAAAAAGGTGATACTCATTCACAAAAGGTAGCCTAGGTGGAAGTATCTGTTAAGAACAAAGGTAGTCTACTTTGCAGATAATGGCTTTTTCTTTTCTTTTTAATTTTATATTCCAGCTATTAAGGCATATAAAATTGTGGTCATGATTTATTCGCCATCATACAGGGAAGAGTGTATTTCAAATTTTCTCCATGCTCTTCTAAAACATCAGGTATTGGCTGTTTACAAAGACAGACCAAGGGTGTTCTGGACCAGTCATTCAGAATCGATATGGCTAATCCTAAATTTCCTACCAAGAAAGTTCAAATAGGTTAGATTTTTCCCTTTCACTTTTTTGACTCCTAGAAGTTTACAATTTGCAGGGTCTTTATTGTTAATCTGTCTACTAGTATGCCTCTAATTTTCTAATGGGTCTCTAATTTACTGATTTTCCAGTGGGTTTCACAACAAGATATTTTTAAACTACTCCCATAACTAAGTCAAAATCACTGTTTCTAGCAATCATTTTTTCTGGACTGTAAACTCTCTCTGGAGTGGATTATCCAGTATTTTCCTGATAGCACCCCACACACCTCTTACCAAAGAGCTCTTAGCGTGCCTTATTGGACAAAGTTTCCTTGGAGATAAAGTTGATTTAAAAAAAAGGAAAAAAGAGGAAATGTAAAGCTTGACAGATTCATAAACAAAGTTAACAGGTTTTGGTGGCCTGTGAAAGGCAAATGAACCTGATTCTGGTTCATTTCTACCACCTCTACAGGAATGAGGACAATTATCAAAGGAGACAGATTAGCTAGTTTTTCTCTCTTTCTGATAGAGAATGATGGATACTTACTGCTAGTTTATTTTGCAGTTTAGTTTTCTTGTGCAGAACTATGGGTCTGTACAGAGATGGTGTTGGAGTTGGAAAACAGGTATGACAAAAGGATGAATAAAAAAACAACTGAAAAAGTAGGAGAAGGCCTGAAAATAGTTGCCTGGTGTAACCTCACACCCAGCATACACCTCAAGAGTAACACCAATAGCTAACTGAGAGCTGCCACTGTCTGCCAGAAAGCTCGTCTGCCACGCACTTGTAGATGCTCTAGGTTAGTAGGTTAGGAGGGTCTTTTGCTGCTGTTATTATTAAAATAAGTGGCTACAAAGATGAGACAATTGTATCTACAGGACCCAATGAAAACGCAAATTTTGTTCACCTTTTGCTACCTGCTCAGCTGAGAACTGTTTTAAGCTTCACAGTTCTCTTAAAGGCTCTGGATGAATTCATGTTGACTGCAACCATCTTAACACTTATCAGGGTAAGCATGGACCATATAACAACGTACAGACTTCTGATCTAGTGCAGTAACTGAGGACTGGGAGAAGGATGTTTTAGAAATGCCAGTGTTGGGCTGGAAGGTGCCTCAAGAAGTCATCTAGTCCATTTCCCATGGACTGCTGTGAGGTCAAGATGGGATTTCCAGGCAGACATTGCTCAGGCATGGCCGGAGCATATCCAAATGAAGTGACAGCAGGCAGGAGTTTCAGACCGAGTGACCTACACCACTCCGGAGCCGAGTTCAACTTAGCTGTCCTCACCAGCGGGCCACAGTTTGCCAAGCTGGTCTGTTCTCAGAAAAATCAACTTGCCTAAATTATTTTAGAAATCTTTTCTTTACAATTAGCCAACAAAGCTTTTGTGGCAAATTAAGCTTCTTGACAACTTCCCACAGGAAGGACAGGATAATCATCTGTCCTCGTAGGTACTAAAAGACCGCTGTCATGGCAGTCTTCCTTGCTTACCTCTTGAAGTCTAGGGTGCAAAGCCAGTCATGGGATTCCACCGCAAGCTTCACCAGCATTTTCCCATGTCTTACGTTTGATGTTTCTTCTAAGACAACCCAGAATTAGGCTTCTGATCTCCTGGAAACCCATGATGTCTCCCTATGGTACTGCTACTTTGCGAGGTGATACATATTCTCCACATTTGTGCATCAATTTCTTCTTCTTACATGTAGTGTTATGCACGTCACATTGAATTTCTTCTTTTTTTAACATCAGGTCATCCCTTCAGTTTGTCAAAATCATACTGGATTATGAATCTGTCCTCCAAAGTGCTTGACAGACTGCCCCAAATTTCATCTTATGAAATTTTTATACTCATGTGTTGTCTTTCAATATCAAGACAGTTAATTGAAATATTGCATGAATGTTGACTGTGAATATAATAACTTGACAGTTTGAAAAAGCTGTGTACAACTTCAGCACAGGAAAGTCTACAATACGTATCTGTCCATATAGCTTTATGTAGCAATATGGAGCACTCAGTTGCCCTGACCATTTTCAGCAAATTCCAGCGCTTTTCAAGTTGCACTAATTAGTAGTCACTGACATAGAAAAGATGTATGCGAACAGCTTCCATTGAAAAACTCACCAGGAAGTTATTAAATAATAGCAGTGGAAAGGTTAAACTGCTCAGAAATCCTCAAACATGTTAAACGTGCTGAGTACTCACATCTCAGTGATCTGATTTTATCTTAGGTCTGCAACTGGCTTAGGGCAAGTCTGTGCCCTATAAGAAATCATTTCCTAAGCAGGTCTAGTAAAACATTGTTGTCTCAAACATAGATATTTGAGACCTGTTCAAAGCATATTGTTGTGGTTGTGGCTCTGACGGGTCCTGATGTTGCTACTAATGTTTTCTTCTACATGGAAATTAACTTTAAAATACATACCTTTAAGATGTATACCTTTTTTCACTGCACTCACTTGCACTCGTGCCAACATTGCTGGTAGCCTGGATAAGCTCCAAAGCAGATGACTGCAATGACCTGCACTGAAAATAAATGAAGGCAAGTGGTTCACCACACCATCCCAGCGATCTTTGTCGGGATTCTCTGGAGGGAAGGGTAAATACCCTTGCTCTGCCACAAAGACAGCAGAACCACAGGGCTGCCAAAGCTTGCACTTGCTGCTGGAGCAAGAATCACCCACACTTGGTAGTGGGGGAATGGAAATGCATGTGAGAATTAAGCTCCCAGCTGGACCCCTAATAGTCTTTTTAAAAAAAAAAACAACATCAAGGCATGGAATCAGAAGCACCAAATACTAATCGAGCTGAAAAGTAGGATTAATGATTCTTTGTCTAGATGGTGTAGTCTGGGACCCAACCAGAGCATATGCCTCTGCAGAAGGAAAAAAAAGAAAAAGATAAAAAAAGAAAGGGCAACCTTTTACCTGGATCAGTTGCTCCATGGGAGTTACCCTGGGTCCATGGCAGTGGGGAGAGTCAGGCAGCAGACCTGCAGTGTCTCAACTGAACCACTCAAAGTCAATGCATTAAAATAGAAAGCCTTCTGGCATGTTAGCAGCTTCCGTTTTATTCAACTCATTCCTTACAAATAAGCTTTGGAAGAAACATGGTATAATGATATAAAAAAGGAAATACATATACATACTTTATTTTTCATACATATACGGCATGCCTCCCTACTCTGGAGGTGGATACCGAGGGAAGGCAACACGGTAAGAGCAAAACCGTAAGTAGTCACTATTCACCCAGTGAGGATTTGAGCACCACTTCAAGCAGCTAGAATCTCTTGAAATGGATGGGGGCAGTTGCAGGCTAGAAGACTATCTTGCACATAGAAAGGCTGCTGTCCAGCCCACAAACTCTTCCCTGGGCCCTGCTCTCCACAGCCTTTACACGCAACATCAGAGCCCTGGTGACGAAGCAGTTGCATGAGCGTTCGTGCCCTTCCCGTTCGCTTCTTAATGTCATTTTTTTTCCCCTTAGGCTTCGTATCCTTGCCTTCTGTTTACCCTCCCGCATCGCAGCGGTGCGGCTGGCCGGGATGCGTTTCAGGCGTCCCCTCTGCGGAGGCGAGCGGGGTCCCTCCCTGTCCCCCCCCGCTCAGGGATGCTCTGAGAGCATCTGACCCGGAGCCCCCGGTGGGTGCCACGGCATTCGGCGTGGGGCCGGCGAGGGTGTCGGGTCCTGCTCCCCGCCGCCTGGTTGGTGTAAAACAAAAACGCGTCCCAGCGTCCGCTCACTGCACGCCTCGCGCAGCGTTTCTGTCGTAATTACAGAAAACGGTGAAAACAGTGTGTCTAACAAAGTGCTCGTGTGATGCAGCTGTATCCGCTCTTAATCCTTCATTAATGCCTCATCAAAAGAGTACTGTACTTTCCGTTTGTTTGATTTACCGAAGGTCAGCATACTTGGAAGCTATTGTCATACAGCATTGCAGACTTTTTACATATTTCCCTGGTATTGTTCCAAGCTATCGTGTACGCAAATGAGTCAATTGGTATGCAGATTGTCTATCATTAAAACCATTTCAAAATCAGCTTTGTCATTGGTTTAGCGTTGGAGCTTGCATACCCTTCCTGAATGTAATGCGTTGTTCTGCATGGGTGCGGTGAGGTGGTTGTGCCAACCTCACGCGGGACCAGTCCTGGTTTTCGTATTGGCAGGACTTCCATGGAATTCAATGGAAATTTTCCCCGGGGCCAGGCCTGCAAGCTGAATTCCTCTGCTTACACCGCCTTCTCTTTGCGAACCACGTAGGCTACATGTGGTCGTACCAGTGCCTGTGCCTTTCCCTCCTCTCCTCCTCTACTCGCTGGGTTGTGTTTTGCCTTTGTGTGCATTTGTTGAAAAGGCTGCAAAAGTTTTTCCGAGCCACCTTGGAAGAGCTAGGTCCCACGTTCCCAGCACGTGGCACATCTCCCGCAGCCACCAGCACTGCCTGTGCCAGCGTCTGCCTCGCTGCCGATGGCACTGAACCCGCATCATCATCCGAAAACGTCCCAAGTTCTCACACACCCATGGCAGACTGTATTGCTTTTTTTTAACTATAGAATTCGAGCTTCCAGCAAGAAATAGTGCTTCAAAAAATAAAGGCCACTTGCCTTTTCAATCTATTATCTTCACACAGTTATTTAGTGTTTCTTCTGGGGGTTTTTTTGGCAGTTCATATTCAGGTGTCACAAGCTCTTAGCGCAGAACCTGGATTCGCTCATCCACAAAAACTATTTTAATGACTTCTGTGTGGAAAAAAAAAAAAGAAGTATTTTTATTTGCAGCTGCATTGTAGATGTGTCAAATGGCATAAAAGTCTTCTCTCTTTAACAAGTGAACTATATAATCATAATCAGAACAAAATTAAAGTAAAAATTAAAAACTACATTTATAAAAAAAGATTCAATGACAGGAAATGTTCATTTTAACAATGTGCAATTTATCAGGGGGTTTAGAAGAACAGGAAATGTAGATATACAATTCTTACCAATAGTGGAGGAGAGCTGAGTTAGGGACCATCTGTACAAACCCAGTATTTACAAGTCTATGGGACCTGATGAGATGCAGCTGAGGGAGCTAAAAGAGTTGGCTGACCTCGTTGCAAAACCACTGTCATCTCTGAAAGATCATGCAGGTCAGGGAGTCCCAGACAAGTAGGAAAGGGCTAATATTATGTTCATCTACAGAAGGACAGAAAGGAAGATCTGGGAAACCACACAACAGTCAGGCTCACTTCTTTGCGTGGGAAAGCTGTGGATTGAGCCGTCATGAAAGGTATTTCCAGGCGAATGAAGGACAAGAAGGTGACTGAGAAAAGCCATATAGTGGGTGTCACTTAGCCTGCTATGGTGAACCAACTTGCTTGGTAGATGAGGGAAGAACTGTGGAGAACACTACCCTGATTTTAGCAAGGCGTTTGACAGCATCTCTCAAAACGTCCTTGTTGACAAGCTGGAAAATTATGGACTGGAAGATGGATGGAAAACTCTCTGAACTGCTGTGACCAAAAGTGGTGTTTAATGGTTCAAAGTCAAACTGGTAGCCACCCATAAGTGGAGTTCCTCAGTAGTCAATACTGGGTTCAACACTATCCAAAGTTTTACAAACAATGTGGATGAACAAGTTCATATGCACCTTTGCCAAGACTGCAGACGACACCAAACTGGGAAAAAGCCACCATACAGGTAGACATCAACAGGCTGGACACAAGAATTGTGTGAGATTTAAGAACAATAATTTTAAAGCCCTGCACCTGACAGAATAATCCCAAGCAGCAGTACAGGCAGGGCTCTCACTGGCTGGAAAGCAGCTCTGCTGAAAGGACCTGGAGGAAAGCAAGCTGAACACAAGCCAGCAGTGTGTCCTGGCAGCAAAGATCCTCCTGGGCTGTGTCACCAAGCACACAGGCGGCAGTTCCAGGGATGCGGTTATTCCACTGCTGTTGGCACCTGGAATATTGTGTCCAGCTTTGGTCGCCCTACTTCAAGAACGACATTGACAAACTGGGGAGGGTCCAGTGGACAGCCACAACGATAAGAGGGCTGGAGAACATGATATGAAGAAAGGTTGAAAGAACTGATTTTTCTTAGCCTAGAAAAGAGAAAGCTCAGGGGAGATCTAATCACAGTCTTCCAATATCCAAAACAGAGTTACAGAGGAGATGGAGGTGCTCTCTTCACAAGGATGCACATTAAGCTAGGAATAATATAATACAATAATCCCATAAACTTGGTCAGTGATAAAGTATTGGCCAGTCGCAGTAATTCTGACACTACACAGAGCAGAAGCTGTGCAAGTGATTTGCCCTGTGTGATGTTGAATAGCAAGGTCACCCGTGTCTTGGTGTCCCAGCTTCTCTTCCAGCTGGGCGCGTTGCTTCCCACTCTCTCTTTCTTGCAGAGCAGCGGGTACCACGTGGCCCTGCGGCATGGAGCCATCCTATCGCAGATGTCGGACCTTTGTGGTTCTTGCTTTTTGACCTCATACACAGACCCATTTCTTATCACAAGGTTATATTTTGCTTACACTCCCAAATACCCACTTCAGAATCATTTGCGGGGAGTTTTGTGCCATCTTGCCACTCTATTGCAAGCATTTTCACTGGTAATGACTACCGCATGCCCTTGAAGTTTCATTAAGTAACATATTTTAGGATTTGCTTCTCTGTCACAGGGGTCTTCTAGATGTACAAGAGACCCTTGATATACCTGACGCACATCCCTGCTGCTGTCAGTGTCCACACTTGTGTTGTTATGCTATTCCTGTAACTAAGGAAACTAGTACACCATTCCAGGACCATCAATTTATTCATAGATATTCTAAAATATCCTCAGTACGACACTATGGGAAGGTGCAGCCTTCTTGATTTCAGCATTGCAAAGGCATGCTTAATGTTGCACAATTTACTAAAGTAAATTTACGTTGGGAATAATTTCTGTACTTACTTGACTTGGGGCAATCCTACAGTAAAGTAATAAAAAGCTATTTATTTGAAAGAATAAAAATTTACTGCTAAATACTTTATACAGGTGAGATTTGACTTAAAATGTTCTCTTAAGACACTGAAAGACCAAATTATGAAGATGTAAAAGCAAAACCACCCAGAGGTGACCATCGAATGTGGCTGTTGGCGGTGCTTACAACGAAGCACAGAGGGGACTCGGTGAGGGGCTAGCTCCTTATTAGCTGTCACGGGACAAGCAGCCTTCCAGTTGCCCAAGGGGAGAACGACCTTGGGCCTCGGAGAAGATGCACAGCCAGGTCTGGGTTGCTGACGCTGGCAGACTTTGCCTGGCCTGCAGGCAGTCTCCCATCCCAAACGGGAGCGAGCCAGGCTGGCCCAGCCACCTTCTTTTCCACTACCTCTGAGCACCTTCACCAACACGTCAGAGTGGGATGCTACCTGTGCGCCTGCAAGGTGCGGTCCAGGTTGAAGAAACTTACCATGTGGAGATGTGATCCTCCACTGCTTTGGTGCCTCCATCTGCTTTTTCATTTGCAGGGACCTTCACGCTTCTCAGCTGCGTGGCTGTCAGAAAGCAGTCGTTGCTAGAAAAAAAATTGTTCCGCCCATTGCTCCAGTTTGAGGGTCCAGTACAAGCAAGAGAGACAGTCAGTGCACAGAGCCAGGAGCCGACTCACCAGGTTGGGTCCTGCTCCATGTCCTGTCCCCATGCAGGTTGCTGCCTGCTAGGCTTGCTCTCCTTTTAGCGTCTAGCCGTGTCCCTGGGGAATGAGAGCATTTAAAACCTGATAAAGTTAAGGGAAATAGAAGCTCGCGGTACAACTGAAGAAAAATGATTCTGCGTTTTAGCAAGCATGGAATTACAGCAGTTCTTGACTACTGAAAACTACTGCCAGCAAGACATATTTTTCCATCACAGTTTCCAAACACCAAAGTCAAAATAATGAGCACCAAGTAATTTTCCATTACTTTCAACTATTTCTTTTTCCAAGATTTACTGATGCAAGTCAGCCATTCATACGATATGATTTGTCAATGGTCTTTTTCTTGCCACCTCTGAAGAAATTTGTTAAAATAGATCCCCAGTCCAGATCGTACTAAAACATTGGCTCTTAGTTGCAAAGAGACTGCCTCCATCACTTGTCGGTGTCTGGGGGAGAAATGTCACTCTGACATCACTGTTTGTGGTGCAGGTGGTGGTTGGAATGCCCTTGGGGATGGTTTGCTAATGTGTCTTGAAGGCAAAGTTTAGCCCAGCCTTGGAGCGTGATTTCTGGTCTACTGAAGTTACATGGTTTGGTGGTTAGTCATCCCCATCTCTGTTGGATTTAAGAGCAATTTGTGCTTTCCCAGCAGACTGGCTACTATATACTGATTTAAAAGGGTACTTGCAGAAGCAGCATCTTTTGCACAAGTAATGTTTTGTCTTTTGATTTGTGTTTTAAAGCATCATTGCATAAAGGGAAATGATGATTCACGTTCTGAAAGCACTTTGTGCCCTGGTGTCAGTTAAATTCATGCCAGACAAAATCTTCCCAAATGAATCTTCCTGCTAGAGAAAATGGCAGTATGTTGTACATGGGCACGTGATGCCTGATGGTCCACTTCTCTGATGGAAACTTCATCAGTGGATGGATGCTGAATGCTAGCAAAGTAGCTACACCTAAACCTGAAAAAGGAGGAGAAAGAACTAGGGTAATCTACCCTTCCTGCTCCATTTCCACCTGACAGGCCTGAGAGGAGAGATCTACCTTCTGGTTCTCCAGACATTTTGAAGAACAGGATGAACTCCTTCTCTGTTGCCCACCAGCCGTCTCTACCTCCCTATGGCAGGGGGAAGAAAGGGGCTGCCAGGAGCTTCTACTAGCTCTGCCTAGTCCTAAATAAAAGCAATTAGATCACTTCAGTGCAAGGAGCAGCACCACCCAAACACACACAAAAAAATGTCAATTTATGATTTTCAGCTCCCATACGGCAACCCAGCAACTCGGGAGCCCTAGCATAATGATAGGCACCTTCTGCTCCTCATCATCTCTGGCCCATTGTGGTGTCCAACCTCATTTCAGGTTTTCAGCTGCAGTATCCGAGCTAAGTGGTCACCAGAGACACCATGAGGTCCATGCAGAAAATAGTCACCTCCAAGTGCAAGTCACCCCAACTAAAATACTGAAGTTATTCATCTTCCTTCTGTTTCCAAGATCTTTCCGGTTGAAATATTCCTCATATTTCACTAGGCAGAGTAAGTGTTTCCCGAGGTCATCCAGTCAAGACTGCTTGCCTATTAGCATGTAGACTAATGAATGAACTGAGTCCGTCAACTGCAGTGTGCTCTTCCTGCCCATCTCTGTGCAAGGTAGGGTTGTGTAGTTTAACTAAGTCTTACCTAATACAAGATGGGTATCATTTTGACCCTGTGGTCCTGTATTCCTTAATTTAGTAAAATACAGCTATCCTCATGCTGGTTTTGAAACTTTGCTTTGGGGCTTATAGTTGGTTTTATTCAGCTGAAAGACAGTAAACATTTTTCTATTGCTATATGACCTCAGCTACAGAAATACCAGGGCAGAATTTGTTGTTGTTGTTGAGTCATTTAGAATACAAGGAAAAGATCTGGTAAGGCAAGGCATGAGACTTCAGAATGAGACACTGCACAAAACCAATGGTCTACTTGCTGCAATAATTTTGAAATCCAGCTGTGCAAATTTGGTTTGAGAATTCATCAAACAGACCTTAAGAAAACACTTTACAAATTAAAGCTCACTAATGGGTCTAGCTGAGCAATATTTTTCAGCTGAAGTGTATTCTACAGAACAAAGAAAATTAAGTGCACTAATGCTCTTATAATAATAATGCAGTAAAAGCATATGATACATGATTCCCTCATGGAGCATATCTTCGGTGGGAAGCCTACAGTTTTTAGATTGTAGGTAGTAGACTATGGAGAGATGGGCAGGAACAGTATTTATTATAGGACAGAGGAAGGAGGAGCCCAGTGGAAATGCTGCTTATCAAGTCTCCCTCTACTGCATTGAGATATCTTTGTTTATACTCCGTTTTTTTACCCATAGAGATCCATTGTGAAGCTGATTTTTGGATGCCAAAGGAATATGGTATGTTGAGTATAAATGGCAAGGGGCTGGCAGCAGCGGGGTTGCAGGGGTGGCCTCTGTGCGAGGGCTGCCCCATGCCCCACACAGCCATTTCCAGCTGGCTCCAGTCCTAGTGGACCCACCACTGGCCACAGCTGAGCCAGTAGCAAACTCTTTATGGATAGTAATTATTCTTTAAGAAACACGTCAACCCAAGAAAAGGAGTACTATAAGGTCTCTCACTTCTTTCACTTTTGAAAATTGTTGAAAAGGGGAAGAAAGCAATACCAAAATTACAGACGGCATAGAAAGGAACAAGAAAGTAGGAAAGAAGAGATATGGAAAGAAGAATGAATTAACACGAAAGTGGAAAGGAGGGAACTTGTTACTGTAGTCTCTGGATTTGCAAAGCAAGGGTAGTGCTGTGTTGAAGGAATAGAAGTTGTACCAAACTAGGTAGGAAAAGGAAGATATTTTCTCACTTAAAACTGTCCAAAAATGCTTAAAAGGCCAAATATGGGCCAAGGGTAATCATGGCTTCCTATGGTCCTGTGTGAACAAAAGGAGCAAAGAAAAGAAACTTATCCTTTAGGCTGATGTTGGCATAGGAACATATGTGTGTAGGCTACCCATGGGAAAATTTCTTCTAACAGCTGTGATGTGCAACATTAAAGTAATTCAGTGGCAGATGTTTATTTCAGTGGGAAGAAACAGCATTCACTGCTCTGAGGGTCAAGATCACAGAATCACAGAATATCTCAAGTTGGAAGGGACCTATAAGGAGCATCAAGTCCAACTCCCTGCTCCTCGCAGACTACCTAAAACTAAACCATATGACTAAGACCATTGTCCAGATACTCCTTGAACTTTGAGTCTACTGATGGAAGAAGATCCCTTAACACGGCAGTAGCAATAGGATGGATGCACCAGCAAGCTTTTTCAAGGTCTTTCCTCCTACAGCCTCCCAATCTAGATGATAAGGTCCCCTTCGGGGTAGCACCTTGGAGCCCAGACTGCATATGCAGAGATTAAAAAAACACATTAAATACAACAGCAAATTTAAATCATTGGTGAAGCTTGGCAAGGATCCCTTGAATGTTCAAATTGCATCTCTCCAGATCAGTGCTTATTAAAGGCCCAGTTCCACACTGTTTAGTAGGAAAGCTTTTAGCACCTGACACGGGATGAGATATGTAGGAAGGCAGCGATGACTTCCCTTCTGTTTGACCTCTAACTCTGTGGAGAGGCTGTAAGGACAAGAGGGAATGTGGCTGCACCTCACTGAATCGGATCATTAAAACACTCAGAACTGCCATAGCCAGCAAAGCAGTTCTAGAGGCAGCCTACAGAAAGTCTCCAAAGCACGTTAATTTGCAATGTCTTGGAAGCTCCCTCTGCTGCTACTGAAATCAAGAAAACGTTGCTGTTCCGGGATTTTCACTCATTCAGAGACACTAACAAAATGAAAGAGAAAATTTCCTGTCAATGTCGAGACAGATTACACAAGATTACACAAGAATGTCAAACAGCCTGTGAGATTATCAGCAATGCAGGATCTCTCCCCCTAACACAAGGACTGCCTGAATCCCTCCAGGCAGGAGGAACACAAAGGCTGCAGATCGTAAGGGTGTATGGAAACACCACATAGCAGTCTCTGCGGCAGCCTCTGGTTTTGTATTGGTTGGGACAGTGTTGATTCCAGTAGTTACTTCGGTGATGGAGAAGAGAAAACAGTTGATTCCCCCCCACCCCCCGCATATAATCCTTTATTAGATAGTTGATATTAGCAATTAAGTGTTTATAGTTACAGTATGTTCACCACTGAACTCTGGAGTGTGACATTAGCTGTTAACAATACTCTACCAAGATCTGTGCTGTAAGGTGTTGGTTTTTTTTTTAATTGGCCTCTTAATTCATACCAGTGAGTGTCCTTTTGTGAAACATTTTCATTATTGCAGAGGACGAATAGTAACTAATACTGACACTGCCCGTAAAAGAAAAGAATCAAAAGCAGAAGAATACAGACAAAACTCAGGAATATAAGCAAAAAGAGGATGTGATTGCCATACAAAATGCAAACCTCAACAATAACCGCAGTCAGCTCTCTGTGACTGCCAGCAGAGGAATCCTAGGGCAATGGTATGGATTCAGCATCTTTGCAAGAGCAGCCTGTTCATGAGACATCCTACAGTAACTCAGCATCAAAAGCAAATGATGAGAAGACCAGAACTTCTGCAATTCTTCTGTACCCCAAAACCATGAGCAGCTTTCACAAATACCTGTTACCCCCAGCTGCTGTTCAGAAATGAAAACTTGCGGGAACCCCAGTGCCAGCCTCACAACAGTGGAGAAGTTGCAATCTCACTTGATCATTTTAGGACTAGTCATGTTGTACCCTGAGAGCTTAGCATCTGTAAGTTTACCTGGTGTGGTTGTGGCTTGGCCCTATAAGTGCTGAAAGTCAAGTTTTCTTTTGTAATCATACTAATGAAAAAAAAAGAAGTTTTTCTATTAGGCTTGGGTACTTGCTGATATTAGAACTAACTGCATATTAAGAGCATCTTAAGTACCAGTGAGAAATGAACTAACCAAATCTACTTTTTCCTCTCCAAAATAAACATGTCTGGCTAAAATGGAGAACATTCTCGGTGGCTGCAGTGATTTCTGTTCAGGTATTTGGGCCCACCAACATAGAACTTGTTGCAAGCCTTGGCTATATGAGATCAGTTGGTGGTGAATAAGTATTGGAGCTCCAGAGACACTTCCACAACAGTTACAGTAGCACGTACAGGGACCATTAAATTATTTAAACATGCCTGTAAATGAATATTGAGTTTTTACAAATGGCTAGAGCTGATGTGGCAACACAATTACTGTAACAGTGATACACAGAAAGTGCCTATACTGGGGAGCGAGCCAGTCACCAACCCTTCAGGATGTGTGCCAGAGGTCTGTAAATGCACTCGGATTTCCAGAGGCAACTTAATTTGGCAGTTCTTTAAACCAAAATCCTCTGAATCCTTCAGCTTTCCCTTTGCACACAAAACAACACTTGCCTCATGGACCAAATTTTCTTTTGGCTGAAATGCTGCCTGCAAGTGCTCCCATGAAGCTGCACTGGCAGGTCCCTTAAGTGGGACAGAAATAAAAACTTCACGTGTTTTATTTCACAGGAGTGAAGAATTCATTCCCTAAAAGATGTCTGAACTCGTAAGTGTAATTGGTGATGCCAGAGAGTTGCTGAAATGACTTAATAAAAACGCAAGTTTAGTTAGTTGGGAGAGAAGAGCGAGAAGGAGGCAAAAAGCCCGACTTCTGGTTTAAAGGAGAAACACAGCTCTAACTACAGCTAAAAGGAACAAAACACAGACCCCAGAAGAGAAGGGGAAGTAAGACTTTCTGAAGTCCATCCCCACGTCTCAGCTAAAAGGTTCGGGGAGGCACCAGCAAGTCCCGGGAGCTCATTGCAGATCTCCGGGGAGCAGGGGAAGAGCAGAGGGCTGTACAGCTGCAGGAGGGGGGACGTGGCAAGAATTCAGTTAAAGCTAGCTTAGTGAAGGGAACAGGGGGCAAAACAGAGGGAAGGGAGTGGGAAAAAAGACGCGAGAAACTCTCTTCATTAAACAAGCACACGACCTGCAAGCGACGCTGAAAGACGCGACAGTTCGGTATTACAGGTCTCCACCCTCTACACAGGTCACAGTTAGTTTTATCAAATACGTTGCCATAATGGATGTTTCTGCTGCAAAACTTGGAGATTTACACTTTATCTTGGTAAAGATAACTGCTTCAAAGCAAAGCTCAGAATCTCAGCACAGCTTACCTAGGTCAGGACAGAGCTCAGCCGTCCTGTAAGGCAGGTGAGGAAGAGGCTGATGCAGGGCAGGCTTCTCTCCTGGTAGTAAACCTGCTTGCTTACCTTAGAGGCTGACCTTTGGCTGCTTCAGAAGCCTAATGTCAATTTAGTTGAAGTTTATGCTACGCCAGACCTTTGCATCATCAGGGAGGTGCTCCTCCCTGGCCTAAATCGGTGATTTGGTGCTGAGAGATCACCAGCAAATTTGTGAGACAGCAAAACGACAGACAAACCAAACAGACCAGCAATGTAAATTGCAGCTCGTATCACCCAGATTCTTCGGGTGAAAAATACAGGGCACATTCTGTTGGAGCTGGGAGAAGGCAAAACCGTGTCTTTGCCTCAACTACAGAATCTGCAAAGTCTTGGTCAGCAGATTTATTTCAAGGGATTGGCAGCCTGCTAAAAAGTTAATCTGCCCCTTTTGACTTTGATTTAAAAGGCTTCCTCTTGAAAGTGATACATCTAATTGTCCAGAAGGAAAACGACATCGCGGCCGAATCCCCACCTCCCTCGCCCTCTGCCACCCCCGTTCCCAGGACGTATTCACCACCTGAACTTCAGCTCGTCCCTGCAGCTCCATCCCTCTTACACCACACAGTGCCATTGGAAACTCTGCGTCCATCCCACCTGGGACAGGCAGGTTACCCTGCAGGATAACCTGTGGGGAGCACCGCTTCCACCATCAGCAGTGTCTGGATGTCCGGAGGGCAAACCTCTTCGTCTGGACCTGCGGGTTTGAAGCATCGTCCTCGTGAGAGTTCGCCTCCATCGTGACTCCCAGCAGTCTCACCTGCGCGGCCTGGCAAGTGCCTCGGCTTCCCAGGGTTCAAGCAGAGCAAGGGCAAAGGGCAAAAGAGGCCACAGACCTGGTTTATTTGAGGGTATTTGTTAATTAACGAATTGCACGCAGCTGTAACTATAGTTAATAGTAGTACCAAAACCTTGTAATGGGTTTGTTCACTAGAGATATCTGTAAACCAACTGCACTCCGAACTGGAGGCTTCTCCTTGCTTACCCTGCTCAAAAGTCAAGTGTCTTTCAATTGCAAAAGGCAAAACAAGTGTTTGAAAGACAACTGCGTTTTAATAAGTTTGTACTTGTGGAATACAATGTATGGATACTTCAATTACCTGATATAATGACATCCTTGCAAACAAAAAAAAAGAGATTCCCTCCCCCAATATTTGGACAGCAATATATAAATAATTACAAAAGAAAAATAGGCAAGGAAAGAGAAATAAAGCACTCTTGATTACCCAAGCCATTTTCTTTCTAAGACATCGGATTTTGACAATAAACTATGCTTTCCCTCGAGAGGTTTTAACTTCAGTTCTTAGTATTTCATATGCAGTAAGGTCACTCCTGCTCTGCTTCTACAGTTTGCTCCTGTACAGTAACCATAGAATTTCCCTACTAAATGACTTTTATTTGCAATATTAACCTTGAAAACAAACACAGAAAAAAATTTAAAGTATGTAAGTTTGCCATAAATATATCACAGTATTGAAAATGAGCATAATTACATGCTTTATATAGCTTCTTAAGAGGAATGTTAGGTCTGAGTCCAAAACTCTTGGCTTTAACCAAAGTGATTTCAAATAGAACAAGTATATATAGAAAAAGAATCCTATTTTCTTGTTAAAAAAGGAAAGGATGCTTTCTTAAACAAAAGAACATGTGATTTCCTGGACACAGACCCAAGTTACAGTGGGGAGAGCTCAGAAGGCTCCAAATTAAATATCACATTCATTAAGGATGATTTAAGAATTTGATTGGAAGAAGTTCAATCAGCCCATTTAGTCTGGTAATTCTAGAAATGTCAGTGTAAAAAAACCCTACTTTTTTTCCCTTTCTGCTATACAGTGTCACACAATCACATGACTGAAAACACGTTGCCTGCAGAAATGGTAGACACCGATCACGCACGATTTGGTTGTATTACGTCAACACTGATTGCCTTGTCCAACAAGAGGTTCAACATCCTTCGGATACCGAGGTGCGGTCCTTAGCAGCTGTGTCACATATGTGAGCTTCGTCTGCCTCTAGCGCCCAACGACACACGAAGCCTTGGCTCTCTTGCTTTATAATGTTCATTGAAGTCCAATCTAAAGCTAAGAAACCGAAGGCTTTCGTCAGAACTCGTTGTCAGCAGGACCAAGAACTGCTGGACGATTCCCTGGAGGAGACAGAAAAACCCAAGAGACAGCTAAGAAGACATCACCGGTGTGTTTTGCAGAGGGATGCTGCGCGGTGCCCAGGCCTGGCAAGGAGGCAGAGGGAATCCGGCCAAAGGCAAGCACGAGCCTTTCTACCCCACCGTCGGCAAATCGGTCGTGCCGGATTCGTTCTTCCCGCAAAACCCCAGAGCTTCGTTTTACCTTCAAAGGTCTGCCACGCACGTCGGAGTCTCCGGGGCAAACAGCTCGGTCTTTTAATCCGCTCCCCCCATCTGCCTGACGGCTCCCGAGCTGCAGGGGGGCTGCAGTGGCGCAGTCGGTGCTGCTGACCCAGCTGGCTTCTACCAATTCAGAGCAAAACCCAACTACAGCCTAATCGCTGCAAAGAGCTCTTAAAAAAATTTACCCAACTTTTCCCAGGGAGGGAGAAGTGCAATATTGGGACCCAGATGGCAAATTTCTCATCGATTTAAAGCCCCCGTGTCAAAGTTCAGGATCACTACAGCCTCCAGCAAGGGTCACCAGTATTTTTTCTCCGGGGACACCGTTCTCTTTACCATTAGACCTCAATATGAAGCTCTGAGCTCCTTTTGACAATGCAGCAGTTCGTTCAGCAAGGGTATAGCTTAGCCAGGTGGAAACTGGAATTTTTCATGCTAGAATAGGCTATAATGTAATTTAAAATACCCAGGCGTTATGAGCCCCAACCTTATCTTAGAAAGCCATAGTACATAAGCAGCACACATTAAAACAGAAGTTACGCTTCGTCTGCACTTTGAATCAGAACTCAGAATTCGTACAAAACCCCCGAAGGATCCTGGACTATGAGGCCAAAGCAGAAAATGTGTCATTTGCAATTCTCCGCTGTCCTCTAAAGGCTGTTTCAGGAATTTCAGCCTCGGAGTTTGCATAGCAAATCACTTCTGCTCTGTGTCCATGTACTCAGGCACAGGCCAGGGGGTCGAAGAAAAATGGGAGGTTTATGCAGAGCTTCAGCTGGAGCTCAGCAAACCCCTACAAGAGATGGGTCTGACCAGAGACCAGGAGGGACCACGTCGGCAAGGTGTGCGACGCCGCATCGGCCGCATCCCTGTCTGCCCAAGGGATGGGATCTGCAGGATTTCTGTCCTTCTGCGTCCTGTACATCCTTGGAAGCCCCTCGGTATGTCTGGGTGCCTGCTGCAAGGAACGCTAACCTGCGTCCGCATCAGCTTGCCGGGTTGAACTTCAAAATTTGTTGTTGCTTGGTACCTACCTACGCCTTCATAAGGAGCTCTTGAGGAGTTCTTTATTTGTAATGGAGAAAGGTCAAGCCTTAAAATAAGCCTACAATTATATAATTGCCTATTAAGAAACCCTATCGTTCAAGCCACAAGCACCTGTAAACTTCTTCTATGCAGCTGTTTCTTCTGAGTCACTTACTGTATTGCCCTTTAATGGTCTTAATTAAGGAAATGTAACATTTATTCTTTTCTTATGCTGCCTGGCTACCATCCAATTACTCTTTCTGTAATTATTTCCTATTCTGTTATTAATGTCTGGTTTGCTCTTTTGGCTTGCAGGAGCTTTGATATATTTTAACTTCCAAAACTTTTTTGTCTGTGGAATATTGGAACCTGGGCACACATTCCAACTCCACGATACGTCTGGATCTGGCAGGTACCATTCCTCTGCTGCTCTGCCTCTCACAGCTACTTTGCTGCTTTTCTCCTAGAAGATGGGACATCTTACCAGTAAAGGTGTCTCTTCACGATGCCAAAACTATTTTTTTCCTGTTTCTTCGGTGTCCCCTGAAGGCTTTTTTGAAAATGCCTACCTGTTTCTATTGCCCACAGGGGCTTATAGAGTAGATCTCACCAGCTAATTGCTCCTGTGGGCAATGAGGTAACCTGGTTGATGGAAACATCAAAGACCTGGAGTATATTGCTTGTAAAGCCTGTACCATACAATGCTGGAGTACAAAGGGAATCTGAGTCCAGGACTCTTCAGCACCTGAATGCTGTTAGGAGGGTGTTGTGGGCAATTCAGAGCAGGTGTTTGCGTAATGTTGTGCTTACGATTATTTGTTTATTTATGGCTTTCTAAAGGATCCACCTTTCCTGCAACTCTTGACTAACTTCATCTCTCAAGAACTGCATTTATAAGATCCTTTGAACTCTCCTTCCTAATTGTATCAAGGATCCCGGAACTCTCCTAGAGTTTTGAAAGGGAGAAAGGAGGCTGGTGGGGAGGGAAACCAAAGTGAAAGGGAAGTTGTGACATGACTTATTTTCAGAATGTAGCTGTCTCTATTTCTCAGTCTTCTTTGAAAAAAAAAGAATGACAAGAGGTTTAGGAAGTCAAGTCACTACACATTCCCTCTTTAGTTGTTTTGGGAAACACTGATCTCCAATTGTTCTTGCAGCTAAGTTGCAAATGGCTTTTGCAGAAGCGCAGTGCTTGTTTTGTCTGCAGTGCTTATGAAACCCATTTTCTGCAGCGTCTAATGCCCTGTCTGGCACTTTGGAGAAAAATAGTGTTGGCTTACCCGTCGTTCCGCTGCAGCTGAGAAATCTGTATCATATCTTTTTCCTTAGCAAATAAAATGACATAATAATTATATTCCTATTGGTCTACTAGCACTTCCATTAATTATGTGCCATGTATTATGTACACACATACATATGTACACAAAGAGTATAAATTTATACTGCATTAGTCTCTTTTACAAGATAAACAAAATATTCCAGTTCATTTACAGTTGTTCTAATAACCTGGATAACAGCTGTCAGAAATATGTTCTGGTTTTGTCATAAACTTTAGTTGTGTTAATAAAAGTTGCAATGAATGGAAATTCTATTTCTTTTTGCATTTATCAAATACCATTTTCACCCCACATTTTATGTTCTATTTATGCTTTCTGTTCTCCGCTAAATGGTGCAGTTTTACTCCTCTCCATCTGATGGTTCAATTGTTTTCTAGAGAATTTTGTTTTCTTCATTTTCTGCCCATTATAATATGCTCTAATTCTTATTTTTACACACCAGGTTGTTAAAGGAAAGTTCCCATTTGCCTTTTTAGTTGCTGTTGTAAGCCTGTCTGTAATTTCCCTCTGTTTCTTTACGCCCTTCAGCACTGTTCATTAGAAACAAGAGGTAAAACTCAGTACAAATACCCTCTTTTAAGGAGTGAATGTGGTGCCTTGTTAGAAAGAAAAGCAGAAGACTGTGTTCTTTGCCTCTCTCCTGGCTATTTTTGGAAAAAACTGTAAAGGGCGATGAAGTGGCCTTGACTAGTTTTGGGAATGTTCCCACTGTAGAAGTGAGAGGGGTCCTAGATCCCCAACTACCTTGTTCTTGTGGTGTGTATCTCAAATGCAAATAATTGGGTTTCATTCTCCGTGGCACTGGATTTCATACATGGGTAATCACCTTGCGACAGCTTTTTCCTATCATACCTTTTAATATTCAGACTGATGGTAATAATCACTCCAATTGCATTTTCCATACTCTAATGTTTAGCTAACTTAATGGCTGTTCTGATGACTTCTGGAGGAAAACATTTAACAGAATTTGTTCCACAAAGAGCTAAAGTAAATTAACTGCGCAGTGATAGAAATTTCACCTCCTACACAGCTCAGATTTTTCTTGCTATGTTTTTCTTTCACTATTCTTTCCTGAGCATCTTTTTGGTCACCATTTGCTGTCTTTCAGGATCCCTGCTCTCTCTCCTCTGCCCTCCTTTCCTTTTGTGAGCGACTACCCATCACCCTGGTTTCTTTAACTTTCCTGACCTCTGTATTCTCTCTGACCCTGTCCACTTCTGTTCATCTTTGTCCTTTCACCTGCCTTCGAGTCCCTATTTCCACTCATGTGGCACTCAGGTTTTGGCCCAATGGTTTTATGAGAGAACATACAATATTGGGTAGTCAAAGTGTATTAGCAAAAAGCTAGCTTCGGAACAAAAAGAAGGAAAATAAATACTGAGGCACCTTTGCTGCTTTTCAGATGAAAGACAGTAAGCACCAAGTTAACCCTTACGAGTGATTCTGATGCCTTAAAGACTGCATTACTCCAAGCTAACATAAAGTAGTTAAAATACTATATCAGAGAGCCTGGCTTAATACTTCAGAGAGACCAAGCGGTTCATACGTTAAATTTGTAGTATTCCCTGTCAACATAAAACTAAACATTTTTTAAAATTGCGGCTCAGCGAGCCCTCAGAGTGATATATGACGAGTTAAATCAATGGCTGCAGAAACTTTTCATTCTGAACAACCGCAGGCTAAGAAGGAGAATATCTTACTTGTCCCTGTTTATTGTTATCTTTGGCACTGTAAGTAATTTTGGTTTGTTAAATTAGGTAGAGCAGGTGATGGTTACAACGCCCTTCTAGAAACCATACAGAATTATTTCCTCCGACTTCTGAAACAGCAAGTTCTTGTATCTGTCCCTGCTCTACTTACAAATGTTTGCACACCTCTTGCAGGTCTCCTAGCTTTTTCCCTCTCTCCAATTAGTAGAATCTTATTAGAGGTTAAAGTGATATTTTAGGTTTCAAGTAGCCAAAAGAGGATTCTCAAAATGAATTAGGCACTTCCGAGAAGTCTCTGAGCACCTTTCCGTACGTGCGAAATGTGCTCTGTCGTCTCTGAGGCTGCTCCTTTGGGTGAAAATTGAAATGAGCACAAGTGTCTACACCCACAGCTGGTTTCCACGGTCAGCATTAGGAAACATTCATGCAATGTCACAGGGGACTCCAATCGTTAAGTCTAGAAGTTTTAAAATGAGCTTCAATTTTCTGTCCAGATGCCTCCCTTTTTTTTGATCCTTTATTACATTTCAACTCTTAGTGTGTTTAAAAATTTACACGTGCACTTAAAGAGTGCCCTTAATACTGAAAATCATTGTTAGATGTGGCGTACTGGAAGTTACAGTTTCACACTGACCAAAGATAATTGGCCATTCTTGATAGAAATGCTATTTTAAAGGGTTGAAAAAAGTTCTTGTCCAAAAAATGGACACCTTAGATATGTGGGAGGATGAAGACAGAATCCTTCCACAACTAATTTTAACAAAGTAAATCATGTAGATTTAGTTTCTTTATAAAGAAAAGTATCCTCCTATGTAGAGTTGAGAGACCTTGGCATTTGTTCACTGCATCTGGTGTGAGAGGAGAAAACCCACAGGGTCTTGAGTGAAAAATAGAATCACTAAAATAAAACTGGATTATGATTATATTCTGTCCTTGATCACCTACCCTAAACCTAAAACTAATTCACTGGAAAATACATTATACCATGGGCTTCTGCACTTCCTAGTGGATGTTTCTAAGATATTAAATTGCATCATCCTGTACCCTGAGGCAGTCAAGCTGTTGTAACTTACAGAGGGAGATTAAATTTTCAGGGCTCTTTTTTAACATTTTCTTCTTCAGAGTTCATATTAGTTAAGATATAATTTCCATGTCAGTTACCAGAACAAATATCCCTTGTAATTTAAAAGAATAAGACATAAATACTTTTCAGCTCTTTTCCTTTCAATGTATTTATGATATTGGTAGCCCCGCGCGGATAGCCCTTCACCCTAGAAGAGTTCTGCATATCGTGTGACTTCCTGAGGTGGGTGATGATTTTATCCTCGATTTCTGCATTTCTGCTTTTTGCTGCAGTTTCTCCTAAATTTCTTTAGGCCTTGGCAACTCTGAAAAGGAGGGAGCCGAGCGTGCGGGGTCAGTTAGCGATGGCCCCGGGGTAGGATGCAGAGAGCAGGAGGAGCTGCGCCTGTTCCAGCCTGGAGACACGGCCCCCAGCTCTACTTGTATTTTCAGACATTGCAGCTCCAACAGCAAAACACTGAAATTACCAGCCAGAAGCCCGCATTACGTATCTTACAAAATGAAGAATAGCTTTGTATAGTAAATGTGGTGTTAAGAATGATAATCCTTAACATTGATTGTAGTAGATAAGCAGTTCAGTGTTAAAAAATAAAGCAAAAAGCTAAAACTCCTGTTTCTCTTTAGGAACGTACCTGAACAGTGCTGCTGCCACCCACTGCAAGGCAAGCCACCGGTGTGGTGGCAGCAGGAGGAGGTTGTCAACTTTTACACTAAGTCCGCACGTTTATGTAGAATTCAGTATTGGTCTCCAGGCACAAATGAAATGCAAGATCATTTCTCTCTCGCTTTTGTTAGGAATTGCTGAATCCAGCAGCCTGACAGAGGTGAGGCTGCCACAGCTCCACAGCCCCAGGTCCAACCAGTAGCAAGGCTTGGGATGCATCCCCTATAGGCACATGCACACACCACATATGTGTGTGTATATATATATATACATATATACACATGGCCAGCCGCACAGATCACCCCAGACAGACACACAGAGCGCTCGCATGAACACAGGCAGCACCAACAGCCTCATCCTGCTCCCCCCTCTGGCTGAGCTGGGTGGAGGTCCATTAGTGGGAGATACAGATGCATTATATATTAGTGGGAGATCTATATATCTGTATCTCCCACTAATATATAGAGAGTGTGTGTGTATATATGCATATATATATTCCTTACCTTTCTAAGTACAATGTTCTGCACCAGGAGGTCAGTGAGTGAGAGAGAGGGTGCAGAGTTCTTTCTGGATCTCAATAAGAAAGGCCTGACAACAAATGGCTTAAAAAACCAGCTGTTTTAACACGACAGAATAAAACCAGGAAAATGAATAGAATAAAAAGAGGAATACAGGTAGTGAGCAAAACTTATACCCCTTCGGATGCTGGAGACCCCACCTTTGTGCAGCACGGACGGAGCCTGGATGGATTTTCCCGTGGTGCAGTGCACAGGTCCCATCCGTGGAGGGTTTCCTTCTTCCCATGCCCCGGCACGCGGGATGGGCTGGCACGGACGGGACACTCCCATCAGGTTCCCATACAGTGGCTGCTCACGCTGACATTCAGGCTCCTCAAGCCCCAGGGACGAGGCCCCGTAGAGCAGACAGGGCTGTTCAACCTCCCTAAATCCTTGAATACAGCACCATCCGCGAGGCTCGCAGTACAAACGCGGATCTCTCCCGTAGCCAGGCTTACACACAGAGTCCAGCCAGCCGCGGACCCCTGGACCCCTTCACCTCCGGATCCGTACGTCCTCTCACAGCAGCGTCCGTGGTTGCTGGCACCACACGCACACCTCCCACCCGCAATCCCACTCCAGTTGCCGCACTCAGACCCCCATCACGGACACCCAGGAGAAGGGAGGGGGATTTAGTAAGGACAGGCAACAGGCTGCACTGATCAGGTGAAGGGTAGCTGCACCAGCAGGTCCTTTAAGGACACATGGTTAAAAGCCTTACATGTTTTATTTAACAAAAGCAAGGACTCCAAGGCCTGCACAATAACGGGAATTCTGGTGTCCGGAGGGCAAACTCGCTAGTCCAGGGCTGCAAGTCAGTGCATAATCCCCATGAGAGTTCGCCTCCATCGTGACTCCCAGCAGTCTCACCTGCGCAGCCTGGCAAGTGCCTCTGCTTCCCAGGGTTCACGCAGAGCAAGGGCAAAGGGCAAAAGAGGCCACAGACCTGGTTGATCTGAGGGTCATTGTTAGTTAATGAATTGCACACAACTCTAAGTATAGATCAGACTAGTACCAAAATCCTGTAATGGGTAGGGGTCTGTGAATCAATACTCTCCTAACTGGAAGCTTCTTTCTTACCCTGTGGAAAAATCATCATCTTTCAATTATAAAAAGCAAAACACTTGATTGAAAGATAATTGTGTTTTTATTTTTCTAAGCTTGCACTTGTGGAACATAATAAATGACCTGATATAATGACAACTTTGCAAAAGAAGAATCCTCCTCACCCCAACATCTGGACAGCAATATATAAATATTTACAATGAAAAAACAGGGAAGGGAAGAAAATGAAGTCAACATTAGCCAAGTCAGTTTGTTTCTACACATCTGATTTTGAACATCAATTATTTCATTCAATTCAATCTTAACCAACACTTTCCTTTCACAGTACTGAGGCTTTAACTTCATTTTTTAGATCTTATGTGCAATAGATACACTCCTGCTCTGCTTCTGTAGTTTTCTCCTGTACAGTAACCATAGAATTTCCCTACTAAATTTTTATTTCAGTTAAACAACAAAAAAATTAAATATAGGTTTATGTCTCCTGATACAAAGGTTCTCACACAGTCAAACACATCACAACACTGAAAATCAGCATAATGAAATGCTGTATAGCTTCTTAACAAGGACATTAGGTCTGGGTCCTAATCTGTTGGCTTTAACAAAAGCTCTCTTCAAATAGAACAAGTACATATAGAAAAAATAACCTTCTTATTTTCTTGTTAAAAAAGGAAATGGTGCTTTCTATAAACAAAAGATGCAATTTCCTTGACACAGATATAAGTTACAGTGGGGAGAGCTCAGAAAGCTTCAAATAAAACCGGCATTTGTTTAAAAGGATGATTTAAGAAGCTGATTAGAAGAGGTTCAATCAGCCCATTTAGTCTGGTAATTCTAGAAACGTCAGTGTAAAAAAACCCTACTTTTTTTCCCTTTCTGCTATACAGTGTCACACAATCACATGACTGAAAACACGTTGCCTGCAGAAATGGTAGACACCGATCACGCACGATTTGGTTGTATTACGTCAACACTGATTGCCTTGTCCAACAAGAGGTTCAACATCCTTCGGATACCGAGGTGCGGTCCTTAGCAGCTGTGTCACATATGTGAGCTTCGTCTGCCTCTAGCGCCCAACGACACACGAAGCCTTGGCTCTCTTGCTTTATAATGTTCATTGAAGTCCAATCTAAAGCTAAGAAACCGAAGGCTTTCGTCAGAACTCGTTGTCAGCAGGACCAAGAACTGCTGGACGATTCCCTGGAGGAGACAGAAAAACCCAAGAGACAGCTAAGAAGACATCACCGGTGTGTTTTGCAGAGGGATGCTGCGCGGTGCCCAGGCCTGGCAAGGAGGCAGAGGGAATCCGGCCAAAGGCAAGCACGAGCCTTTCTACCCCACCGTCGGCAAATCGGTCGTGCCGGATTCGTTCTTCCCGCAAAACCCCAGAGCTTCGTTTTACCTTCAAAGGTCTGCCATGCACATCAGAGTCTCCAGGGCAAACAGCTCAGTCTTTTAAACCGCTCCCCCCGTGCCCTGCTGGCACCCCTCCATCTGTCTGACGGCTCCCGAGCTGCAGGGGGGCTGCCCCTGCAACACCCCCCCAGGGACCGTACCTGGGACACCATTTGGGACCCGACCCACGCCAGCGGGAGACCTCCCCTTGTTTCCGTGTGGCATGTGCAACGTGGGCCAGGCCAGCGTTAGACCACCGCTTGCTTCAAACACGCGTATTTGATGCGGGTTATATAGCAGCAAGCAGCACCCCAGCACAGCAGGGCGCCTGCCCAGTAGTGCAGTCGGTGCCCTACAGACCCAGTAGCTAGGCTTTATGCATTTGGAGAGGTTTTTATGTGGAACTTGCACTCAGCAAGCGGGAAGCACTCTCCTGAAGCCCATCTTCCCACTGGGCTTTAGCCAAGGGACTGCAGGAGCTGCTCAGTATGCAGGAAAGGAGAGGACTTCAGGAGAATGGGAAGACTCACTTGAAGAGCTCATTCCTGATCTCCACTAAATACTAACGTGGACATGCCCTTAACTAGAGCACCCCATTACTTCCAAAGATGACCAAGGCTGGCCAGGTAAGTCCTGCATGGAAAATCTATAGTAGGGCTCAGCAGGAATGCAGTCCACACAGGCAAAAGCTACATTGTCAACTTGTTGCAATCCTGTAGAGCACACAAATTACAATCTATTCACAGCTTACACTGAAATAATTTGGCTCTATTTTCCTCTGGGAGGGAGAACTGCAGTATTTGGATCCAGGAGCAAATTCCTCCCAGCTTTGAAGTCCTCACATCAAAGCTCAGGATCTCTACAGCCTTCAACAAAAGCCACCAGTATTTTATAACCTGGGTGTACTATCCTGTTTTCCTTCAAACTTCCACGTGAACTGAACTCTTTTGACAACGCAGCACTACGTCCAGGGTAGCTATAAGCTTGGCAAAGCTATAGGCAATACAGAAATGGATCTGATGCAAACCACCAGAGAGGAGGACTGGGAAGTGCTCTGCACATCCTGTACAGGTGCTCAGTCACAACTATAATTGCTATAAAGAACAAGTTGTACTCTTACAAGGTAAAACAAACATATGGGTAACAACCCAGCAAAACCACTTCAAACTCATTCATTTACTTAGGGAAACAATGCATGCTTACGTATTTAGCATTTGTCTAAATGTGTATTTATGGATATTGGAATAAGAAAGAAAGATACAAGAAATATCAACAGCAAGAGGGAAGAAAGCAGGCCCTACAACTTTAAGTCAAACTCAGTATCAACATTATTAAAAAAAATCCTAACTTCAGGCATGCCAAAGGTGATAAATAAGAGAAGTTAAAAGGTACACTACACTATATCAAGAGTATCTCGCATATCAAAGTCAAGAGATGAGGTGGGATAGGATTTTGGTTTTCAGTTGACCCAGGGTCTAATCCTGAAAGGCTGCTGTGGCACCTAGTGCTGTGTCATTCCCTTTCATCACTTTCCAGAATGCTTTCCTTGAAATCTAACAGCTGTTTTTTCTGGGGAATGGGAGCTTTAGAATCAGATAACAAATTAAGAGAAAGCCAGAATAATTATCATTAAAGAAGACAGCCTGCGCACATTCGCCCAAACAGCTTACACATTGCCCACCTCAGTGCATTTAAAATCAAGTGTTAGGCCCTTAATAAGGACCCTTTCTGCAGTCTTTAATAGCAATGACTTGCAAAGATGGTGAGAAAAACTGGAATGCAGAAGGAATTTTTTTTTTTTTTCCTTCAGATTACACCAGAAGATAGCTATTATTTCCACTACTGCATGACGGAGAAGACTTACATGAAGAGACTATTCCCCTTTGTCAGGGGAACATACATGATCATAACACCTACCATCTGCTGAGGAACAGTGAATCTAGGCTTTTAAGTAGAGAAGCAAAAAATGAAGACCTAGATCCACAAACTGCACACAAAAATATGGAAGTTACACCTACTCAATATCTGAAATTGAGTTCTATATATCAAAGCTCAGCATCCATATTAAAAAAAATTGTAATCTAAGGGGCACCTGGTAAAAGTGAGTCAGTATTCGCAGCTGTGAACACATTTTGGGTATTGAGTCTTGAAATTCTTTCATCCTCTTGCTCTCCTCTTCATCTTCTGACGCAGTTACACCCCACTTGCCCTACACAGAGACCAAATGAGTTAAGAGGTCAGGTGTCACATGATGAAAGTTGCTAACTGGGCCACCTTCTGCCCAGCTAAACCACCACGTTTATGCAAACCAACCATTGCCATAGTAAGCCACACATGGAGTCTCTAGTATTGAAACCATCAGTCCCCTTGGTGGTTGTACAGCACATGGAAGAAATTCGGGGTTAGCAAAGCAGGCGAGTCTCGCACCAGCACTGCATGTCCCACAGACTGACAGTAGGGAGGCAGGCATGGAGCTATGGTATTTTTTTGCAAAAGGGTTCAGAATCTTAAAGCCTCTTCTATTTCCTTCACCTAAAAGAGCCCTACATTTCTCAGCCTCCAATGGCCACTAGAGAATCTGCTCACCTAGAGGTTTTGTGCAAGACAGAAATGAAAAACACCGTTCAGCAGTTTTGTTTGAATTCACTAGCTACTGCTGATGACTTTTACATTTGTTCCAACTACAATTTTCATTTTCGCTGTACCTCTATATAGTATCTAAAATCCTGACTATGTCAAAAGGCAAGTATATCTACCTCAATTAATTTTCACGTTCTAGTAATATCCCTACTGTACCTCAAGCTCCCGCTGTTTTTTCCTCTCTTCAAATTGCAACCTCAGCTGCAACTCCTCCAAAGCAGCTCTGTACATTGCATCTTGGGCATTCTGGAGCTCAATGATCTGATCAAAAACAGCTCGAAGTTGGTTGAGAAGTACCTGTGAGACAGTTAAGCAACAAAACAATGAAGCAGTTGTACAGCAAAAGAGTTTTAAGTTACTACCATTCTTCAGGACACGAGTAAACTAAATCTTCTCATGCACAGCTGGAGAGACTGTTTTGCAAAGCTCTAAGACAGCTGTTGCACAATCACACAGCTTCTTAGGACTGAAACCAACTGGCCCACATTGTCACAAGTTTTATAATCAGCATCTGTCACTGTGTCTGGGGAATATATACAGAGCCTACCATAATAAGGTCTTATATCAGAGGAAGAAAAATGACTTTTCCCCTTGCTCCTACAACCTAAGAGAAGGTGGTTCCTAATGCATAAGCCAAGATCAGAAAGCTACAATTTCATGCAAAGGAGAAGACTTACCCTGGAATCGCTATCCAGCAAGCACCGAGCTATGATTGTGTCTAGAAAAACTTCATGAGCTGCAATGATGTGATCCAAGTCCTGTGCTTGTTGGACCTTGTTCCAGAGTTCATCCCACGAACATTCAAGCACCTGGAGCAATGATTCAGGATTGTGCTGTTTTGATTTGCTAGATGGCAAGCTCTTTGGAATTTAAGACACACAACACATACAGAATATTAAAAGTACTTAATTTTTAAGCAACTAATTGGGTGGATAGAGTATACCTCAAATGTAATGTAATACTGCATTTGATGAATGAAATGGACCATTTCTGATGCCAGAACGTGACACTGATGCAGCACCCCAGAAAGCTCTGTAAAAAAATCCAAAGAGATGGCATGTTAAAGACCGCAAGGACAGGCACAGCCATCAAACCAGCTTGGTAAACTTTTTTCTACCAAATTGAATACTTCATAAAACAGCCACTAGTCTTGGGTGGTAGCAGCAATACTGGCTGGCAACAGATGAGCAAAGAACATTGCACAATTAACTCCTAGAAAATGTGAGCCACAGATGACACCAACTGCGTGCTTGGACAGTGCTGGAAACTTGCTGAGTATCACTAGTGAAAAAGACCCTCTCGGTCCCCAGAGAATAAAACACAGTTAATGTCCCATGCCTTCTTTCAGTTGAAAATCTGAGGCCACAGATTTGCAGTTGCTTCTGGGGCCTCTCACATCTCTTACCATTAGCCTTCAAACCACAGACAGCATATTTTTGCTTTACTTAGCTACAGTGAGACCAGAAGAGAGGGGGGGTGTGACAGGGGTAGGGAATTTGTGGCTCATGTGGTCCAGGTTCTATTCCCTGATCCACGACAGAGACCCACAGGCGAGTCGCTAATGGCCTCAGCTGCTCACCTGTAAGAGAAGGTACCTCTGTTGCAGAAGGGTAATATCAAGATTACCATCAACTGCCAAAATTCTCTGGAATGAAGATACTCGGCCTTCTGGAACCAGGCAAATATCCAGACAGAAGAAGTAATTTCTTAAAAGCTGCCGAAGTAATTTGCCACTGCAGACAAGCTGCAACACTTACAACAAAAGGAATTCTACATTTTCATATCTTGGGATGTTACAGGACCATCCAATGATTTGAAAGATATTGTAGCAAGCTACTCTTTTCTTCATTTCTTATGCCTTTGCAGGAAGACTATCCCTAACACATTATGTTGCATCAGCTTTAAATAGGATCAATGAAAAAAACCTCCAGGGTTGGCTAAACAATAGAAATTCTTCAACATTGGTGAGTTGGATACATCTGTATTTCTTCTTCCAACTACTGATAGGAAAAGAGCTAGCGTGCCACTACTGTCTAGAAGTACTACTTTAAAGCATTAAAATCCCTGGCTGTTAAGACTTTTGGGGAATTGTGAATATAGCTATCCTGGAAAGTAAATGCTACCTCTTTGGGGTTGAAAAACAAAAGACCCTGGCAGCTGCTTCCTCCTATCAGTTACCATCTTCCATTTAGTGCTCTGTGACTGGAAGGGCAAGGTACTGTTTTGGAGGGAGAAAGAGAAAATAAAAGCAAGTTCTACTACTACTTCATAAATCAGTGCTAGGGTGGACTCTCCATGTATTTCAGCTTCCAACTTAGACATGCCAGTGAGTAAGAAAGAGTCCTGTCCCTCCAGGCAGAAGGCAGTACAGGTTTTTGTAAACATACTCTCCTTTGTCAGAGGCAGAAACTGAGAAATACAACACTGCTCCTTCTGCCAACAATAGCTATAACAACTTGGCCAGCATTTTAAATGTCTGCGTTACTTAAAATGTAGCCAAAACTAAAGGCGACAAGCAACTGCAGTCTACAGAAGACTGCTCCAAGGCAAAGAAAGGCCTCCCAAAGGGGTGTAGGGGGTTTGTAAAAAGGGAAGAAAAAAGGAAGAAAATCAAACTTCCTCTTGAGAACACAAGAACAAATAAAACCCTAGCAATGGGAGACAGCTCCAGCCTGAAGACCCTCAGGTGATGAGAATAAAATCTGTTAACTGCACCCTAGTCTCAAAGGGAACAAAATCCTCTCTCACAGAAGCAGAAAGGAAACGTAATCATCCTGTACAGTTCCAGAGATCAGCCTTGTGCACTAGAGCATACTTTAAAAAAGCTTGTTTCCCAGCAAACTTCTGTGGCCCACCCACCAAACAGTTCCTATTTATAAAAACATAAACAATTTTTTGTAAATATTATTATGTCACAAAGAAGTGTAACCCTCAATAGCTATTTTTTACTGAGAGAAATGTAGAGGGGTAAAAGAGTCAAGAGTGAGCCAGTACAGATGGTCACAAATATGGCTATATTCTCAGCTGAGAAGTAGGATCAAAAAGTCCCAGTCTATTAAACATACACTAGAGCCACTACGCTTAAAGAGCCTTCCTCTTTCTTCTCAAACACCTCTTTCTCTCTTAGCTTCTTCTCTTCTTAGCTAAACAAAAGCATAGGGAATAAGTGAAGGTAAAACTAGTAAATTCAGAAGTGTGTACGTGTGAGACTTACTACTTCCAGCACAAGAAAGAGGAAGACACAGGGTACAGACAGGAAGGCATCAAGGAAGATGAGTAAAAGGGGATGGAAGGGTAACAGTCTTTTTCCAGAGACATGGGATGTTTCATTTGCTCACTGCTACAAAAACTCACAACCAAGGATTAAGTAAAACAACAAACAGGAAACTTCCATTTACAATAATGTTATTTTATCTTCATCATCATGTAACATTAAACAGTCAGTCATGAGAAGCAACAAAATATAAAATTCATCTGTCCCAACAGTCTACTTTTTTCCCCTCTTAACAAACAGTTTAAAATAAGATGCAGTCATCTAAATCCAGTTTACCAGTATGTCATCCATTTGGGCCTCTCTCACCTGGTATACTTTTCAGAAGCTTTGCATTACACATGTGCCCTTTCCATATATCAGTAAGAATATACTCCATTCGCTTTGCTCTCCAAAGGAAATTAAATACTCTAAGATAGTGGCTCATGCACTCACGTGTAAATACCTACAAAACAAACAAGGTATCAGTACAAATTTAATAGACTAATGTTCTGAAGGACCAGGAACCTCTTCACAGTCCATCTTATCTGACCCATACAGTTTATTGGTAAATATTGTCAAAACAAAACCCCTGGAAACCCCAGAGCTTTTGGAAAGATCCTCCCTCAAGGGCTGAACTGAGCTACCTAACATTCAAGTAGGCACAGGGCACTACAGGAGGTGTAAGAAGGGATGAACATGGCAAAGCCTAAACATTTCGCTCTTTTCGAACTACATATGATAAGTTCTTTACAAGTTTTTTTACAGAGGCTAAATGATCAATAGTGTAGCTATTTTCTTAGTAGTTCTAATGAACACTACCTATCAAATTTCATTTAGACAATACAAAGAGGTTCTCCTCAAATACATTCTTCAGTTCCTTGCAAATTATCCCAAATTAGCAGTTACAGACTAGCAATAATGGAAGAGGAGCACGCCAGTTATTAAGTACTTGCTAAAATCTCTGCTGGAACAAATGAATTACTGATTTTCAGTAATGATTGTTTTAAATGTAGCTTTTCAGCACTCACGGTCAATCTATAAGAACTGAGATTTTGGCTCAACTGTTTATATAGTCAGTGCATCCTAGATGCCAAAAAAAAGACCCTCTGATCTTACACTCCAAAACAAAGGTTATTTAAAAAAAAAAATTTAGCAATTCAATTCAGTATCAAGACATGTTTACAGCCAGCAGTATATGACATTACCGTTGCTATTGGCCCATCAACATGATAGTCCAAGCTGAAGACATCCCATCCAGTGTCCCCAGGAGATACCTGTATTAAAAAGATATGCTACTTTCAGTGTATAATCAGAGCATACTAGCGCTGAAGACCAACTCTTGCTTACTCTTCCATTCTCCACAGCGTATGAAGAAACAAGCATCCACATCAATATGAGTTACAGGAGTTCCTTGTTCAAAGTAGTAGATCAAGCAAAAATGAATCGAAGTTTGACACAAGAGTGGGATTCACCTCACCCAAATGTTGATGTTCATAATGTCAATGTTTTTCCATTGGAGTTAGTAAAGGAAATGACAGGAAATAAAAACTTCTTAGGCAGGACTCAGCCCAAGGTATACACTTATTTCGGATGCTACAGTTCATCAGTTAACTTCCATCTCTGAGACTGGAGCGTTCTCATTAACTCAAGTTTCTTACCAGAGGTCTCCTTCATGAAACACACTTTCATTGCTTCACTCTTTGTAACTACTGGTGACAAAGAGACTACCCCCCCAGATTCTTATAAGAGAAACAGCAGCAGGAGCTGTTTGAAGAACCTCAAATCAGGGCCACCAGCATCAATTACTGTAAGATTCCAAATCTCAACTTTGTATTGTCAGTGAAACAGCTGTAAACCCACAGCTTGAAATACAAATAGACAATAGGCAGGAAATAAGAAAAGAAGGGAAGACCTATTAAATGAGGTTTACATAATTCAAAGTAGACTTCAAAGGAAAGGGGGGGAAGGGTGCGTATTTACTATATAAACATATGAAAATTTTGTTTCATGTAGATGTCTGCACATATACACACACAAAATAAGTTATGTTTCAGGTCAGAGTCACCATGATGCAACAGACCTCCAGAAGTCGAACATCCAATCGTTTGAGAATCTCCGGATTATCAAACTGGGCATTAGTTGCCCTCACCGCTGTTTCAAGGATTCCAGTTAGATTATGCTGGTATAAGGTTGTAGCTGGTCGTGCAAGCTCTGGCCTAGTGGTTATGAAACAAACAGTCATGGCATATTACCAAGATATTCTGCAGCAGCAATTTGGTAGTAACTGCAGCACACAGTGAAACACTTTTCTGACAGACTTTCAAAACCTCTCACATTACTCTTTCAGTCTCAACCACAAAGAAAATCAATGAGCAAAATATTTCAGCTGAATATGTCTATTCATATGCAGCTATACACCTGAACATCAGCATGAGGAGTAACTTTACCCTCATTTAATGCCAGTAATTTGAAATTACCAGGATTGCTAGCATAACTATTCTGTAATTTGAGTTGCATTCATATCTAAAATGAGGCAGATTACATCATTAACACATCAAACCAATAATTTCATTTCAGTTTTGAGAGACTTACTGATAGCCATCTCATGGGCTTAGAAGTGCTGGCAGAAGCACAAACCCACCCCCTCTACCTAACTTAAACTTTCCGAAGAGCTGCAACATGCAAGTAACAAGCACCTTGCACTACTCCTCTCCCCCATGATCAGGGCTGGAAAGCCCCTCACTACTGCCTCAAATGTAATACCAACTCTGCAAACCAACCTTATTCTGCTTCACCCTAATTTTCACTTAAAAAAGCATGGTCATGTACAAATTGTCACCAGACAATGTTGATTTTGATTTACAAACAAGTTAATGGAAGCTCTATTACAAAGCCTGCCTTCTAGACCAAAGGAAGGCTTTGTAAAGGACATTTTTGATAGACTAACTTTCATCAGTAGCACCAGCATGTAAAAGCAGTGAGCTTGCAAATACACTACAAACTGAAACTGATACTTGTGGGTGCACCTGAGCGCTTAAAACAGAGGCTGGTGAGGCATCAAATAATTTTTGAAAAATGCACTGAGGAGTTTTGACAGAATGTTTTGGACGAAACACCTCCAAAATATAGAAGCCTAACGTTCACAGCAATGCTGACTAGTGGCATCAAGAGCAACAGAACTTTTCTGCTTAAACTTGCTGACAGGAGTGAGAAGAGTGCTAACATCCTCGAGGCTGATACCTATCTTAGTGCAAGTTTTCAAGACATTGTGAAATGCTTCTGTATGTACTTCCTACCAAAAAGGAAGAACAAATTTTAAGCCTCAGGGTCAAGAAATTAAACCCAAAATAGAATTTAAAAGTTGTTCAATTAAATGTTTGAGTAGTAAGATTCTTAAAGGGTCCCCTTCCAAAAGCAGAACAGTTTCTGTTCTGATCATGCACATTTGCAAGCTTCAGAAATTCAACATAGTTACCCTTCCTACTCTCTTACTTGAGCAAGTCCATTAAATGCCTGATAAAGTCTCCTTGACCAAGTAGTAAGTAGCGCCTCATGGCCTGCATGTGTTCCAGTAAATTGTACTTCTTATTGAGAACATCCAGTAGGTATTTGCTGGTCTCAAAATAAGCTGCATCAATTTTCTCTTGAAATGCATTTTCCAGATCTGTGAACAAATCAGCAGCTAAAACAAAAAACAAACAAACAAAAGTTAAAATTTAATCAGTATTTTTCCAAAACTGAGGCAAAGAAGCTTCGGAATTGAAACACAGAAGCAGAGAAATTGCTATTTATTCTGATCCACTATATTATACATTTGGCACAGCCAAAGTACAAACAAGTCTAAAGCAGCCCATACTTCAACATTACTACTTTTAATCTGTGCCCAGCTTGTACTTTCCAATAAGAGCTCATATTATTGCATCACTTTTACACAGAAAGTGATTTTGTTTTTTTTTTAGCTTGCTGAAATACTGCAATTTACAGAATCAAATAATTTGAAGGAGATCTAAAAGCTCAGAGTTGAGGAAAAAGCTTTGTTGAGGGGGTGGAAGAATCTAAATCAGAAGTCACTTCTAAGGGTGGGGTGGGAGGGATGGGGGAAAGAAATCTAAGAATCAGTCAGAACATTCAACAGAAAAGAGTTCCCACATATAAATCAGAATGAAAGAGGAGGCAATATGCTTATGTTATCTGAGGGACAGCCAGCAACCCAATGTTTTCTTCTCCACCTTAAGTGCATGGCAATTTGGAGGCAGAAAGTAGGACACTGCCCTTTAGTAGGACGTGTATTTCATTCTGTTGTACAACTACAAGCTTATTAAGAAAGGGACTGCAATAAGGCTGTTAGGAGATAGCAAGAAGTGTGGCCTCTTGAGGCAACATGGAACAAAACTCCAAATACTGGACTGCCAACTATCATAAGATTCAGACCTTCCTCAGCATTAAAGGACATGCTCCCACTTTGAATAATTTTTAACCACACAACTATTGTTCTAAAGGTAAAAAAAGAAGATCCAGGTACCAAAGTAGTGTAAGACAGTGCACTGCCTGCTCCAGGATTTGTTTCAACATGCACTGCAGACAGGAAAAATTAAAACCAAGTTTCATGTTGTTCTGCTGAGATTCAGCCTCAATTAATAAAATGCTTTTAAATTGAAGAAATAAACAGTGGTTCTAATACAGAAGTCACTCTTTAATGAGGGAAACCTCACAATGGCTGGTTCAATGACATTCCCTGAAGTTTCCAAACTCTCATTCAGTAACCTGTGAAGCTCTCCGTAAGACACCAGAAGTGCAAGCATATGCAGAGATGTCAAAGAGATGACACTTGTATAACACGTTGCTGCGCTCAAAATCCCTACACTAGGAGAATACTACTTAGTCAAGTAACATGCATCAAGCTTAGGAGATGTGAGAATTAATACAGCCTGTAGTAAGGAATCCTCAAAGTCCCCTTTCCAGTCACTGACAGCAAACCAGGAGAGACAGCTCACTAAGGTCTCTGCTCACTCTGGTCAAGGCAGAGATCTAGTGTGATCTGACAAAGCAATTCCTGCATTGCTCAGGTAAGGAAGCACGCAGCAGCGTTCCCACTGCTGGGAAAAATGGAAAAACATCAGTTTGTGCAAATGCACTTGTCTCACTAGTACAGGGCAACAGGGCAGTGAGAACATCCAGTCAATTCTGACTTTCATCTAGTCTTTCCCCATCAGCAGATCCTGTCCTCTTCACTGCTATCTTCAAAAGATTGGTTCAAGTGTGGCTGCTGCACACATAGTGGTACCAGCCATCTGATCTGCCACATGGCTTCACTGCTGGCTTTAGAGGAAGAGGGAAGAACTTCCAGACGGGGAGGAAAAAAAGCTAAAAGACGTGTTTCATGGACAGAACATGGCAAGTTACAACACCCCAATGATCTGTTCCTGCAAGTGTCTTTCCACAAGATGCTGCAAGCCTAATGAGCAAAGCAGAAGAGGGAACAAGCCAACCCAAAAAGAGTTATGAGCTAATACCTTCAGCTACTGGACGCAGAGGTTGGGCCTAGGACTGGCTTAAGGCACAGGTAAACCCCACAGGAAGCAGGGAATTGCCTAGTTTGCCTGTGCCTTCATCTCTGACTTCCCATTTTAATACATGTTCAGACAGTTTTTTACATCATGATTACTTCAGCATCAAAAGGAAACTGGGGAAACACGAGAGTTAAGGTTCCAAAGCAAATTAAAGAAAGAAAAAAATACAGCCAAACTCATGAAATGTTCAGATTTAAAATGAGAAAAAGCATCCAGAATTCAGGCTGGCATCCTAGCCTTCCATCGTCTTATTATAAGTCATTATCTGAAGGGACTCTCAGGATGTTGTCAGATAGCGCAAACAAGGACGACAGAATGCATTTCCAACACCACTGACAAAGAAAGTTCTTTCTGGATTGAATGGGTAAAATGCCCTAAATACAAATGCAGTTTCGTGCAGAATTAAGGCAGTGCAATACTATGAGGTATTTGGCTGCAGATTATAAGCTCAGCATGCCTTCAGCACATGGCAGATACAGTGGATAACATCCATTTCTAAAACTACACTTCTGCCTGAAACAGGTATTCTCAGCACTTAAGATAATGTACTTGCTTTGAAGCTCTCATCTCCTACATAATAGGGAATTTTTGCAGGTCATCCATTCAATCAAGGAGAGAGAAACGAGTGCAAATTAAAAAAAATATTGGAAAAGCATGGCCATAAACACTGTGTAAAGTGGTGAAAGTAGTGTAGCCAAAGAACGTTTTTGCCTTTTTCTGGAGTAGCTGGCAAGATGATGGTTCAAATGCATTTACAGCTATTACTCACTTAGCCCTGATCCCTCTCTGCAGTTTAAGCGCATCTTTGACTAGGCAACCACTGCACATGGTACAAAAATCACATTATTAGATTAAATATTCTTGCAGACATGAATGGGATTTTATTATTAGAACATCTTCCATGGAGGTACTCATGCTGAAAGTCCATGCTGTGAAGAGTTAATGTAAAAACTAATCCAAGGTTAATCCAGAGGGAGAGGAAAAAAAAAAAAAAAGACAATCCCACAAAACTAAGCTTCAAAGTTATATATAATAAAGTTATCTTTGAGTACAGTAATAACAGAAAAGATATTGTACAAGATATCAGAAAGTGCAAAGAAGGATGTTCTTAGAAAACTAAGTAAAGAACTTGACAGAAAAACAAATGCTTAGATAATTCTTCTCTTGGCAAAAGCTGGATATACTAGTAGGACATCATTACACTTCTAGAAACTACGTACCAAATAGCATCAGAGAAATTATCCCTGTCCTGGTTTCAGCTGGGATAGAGTTAACTGTCTTCCTAGTAGCTGGTACAGTGCTATGTTTTGAGTTCAGTATGCGAAGAATGTTGGTAACACTGACGTGTTTAGTTGTTGCTAAGTAATATTTAGACTAAAGTCAAAGATTTTTCAGCTTCTCACGCCCAGCAAGAAAGCTGGAGGGGCACAAGAAGCTGGCACAGGACACAGCCAGGGCAGCTGACCCAAAGTGGCCAACGGGGTATTCCATACCATGGGACATCATGCCCAGCATATAAACTGGGGGGGTGGGGGCGGGGGAATGGCCGCTTGGGGATTAACTGGGCGTTGATCAGCGGGTGGTGAGCAATTGCACTGTGCATCATTTGTACATTCCAATCCTTTTATTATTACTGCTGTCATTTTATTAGTGTTATCATTAACATTATTAGTTTCTTCTTTTCTGTTCTATTAAACCATTCTTATCTCAACCCAAGAGCTTTACTTCTCCCAATTTTCTTCCCCATCCCACTGGGTCGGGGGGGGGAGGGGGGGAAGTGAGTGAGTGGCTGCGTGGTGCTTAGTTGCTGGCTGGGGTTCAACCACAACACCCAGTGATCTACATCTTAACAATTAGACTCTCTTTGGTATATTAAATGAGTTCTAAAAAAGTTATAGTGGTAAATTATCACCTTCACTAGAAGAAAGCACGTTGTCCTTTCTCCCAGATGTAGCAGCATCCTATGCATTACCTTACCTTCTTTGCTTAGTATTTACGCATAAAGTCTCCTTGTTTTAGATGTTTATTTGCTATCTTTCATCATAACAATGTTAATTTTATTGCAAAGAATATGCCACCAAAGAATAACCGCAAATGGTATATAAATTCTCATTCATTAAAACTGAAATCTCTTTTAAATAGAAAGAAATAACCTGAAGGAATTCTGATAGTTAAATTTTGGTTTAATGTTCAACAGCTGGCAACCCCAATTTTAAGTAATCTTCAAAAAGAATTTTATTAACCTTCCATATACTCAATTTTCTTCAGACATATTAGAGTGGTAGAGTGCATTTACAGAAAGGCTTCTGTCCTGCCTGTTTTTACTGCCCATTCTCTTATTTACAATTAATTGATTATTTATTATTTTTTAATCACAGAATTAATTCAGTATTATTACGGAATTATATGATGAAGTATATTTGATGAGGAGGCACAAGTACTAAATTCTTACCGCAGCACTCCAGAATATCCCAGCCCCCACCCCAGCCCTTTCAATGAAAGTCAGCTGAAGGCAGACTGGTTTCTCAACAGTTTCATTCAGAAATCCAGTACGTTAACAACCATCCAGCAAACCTATCAAATTAAGAAAATTGCACATATGCATCTTCATACATCTTTTGTAAAATGCAAGTATCCATTAGAATATCTTTATTTCAGGTCAGTTGAGACTTTTGTACTCCTTTCCACCCCACTATCCAAAATGTCAGTTTACAGTCTAAACTACATACTGTACAGAGCTCAGTTCAAATATTGAATACTCTACCATCTTTTGAAGACTCTGCAGATTTTGCCACAGCAATCATCTTTGTGGATGGAGTTTGATCATGACAAACTTGATGCAAAAAGTTTATGGATTTTCCTATTAGGAGGACCTGAACAAAAAAGGATATTTTTTTTTTCAAGTGATTTGCAGATAAGAAAAAAAACCACCAAACCAAAAAGCCATCCACAACTACCAGGACAACAGGATATTGTGTCATCCCTGTGTGCTCTTAGCTTCACAATCCCAACCACAGCAATCCAGAACTTCAGTGCTAACACAAAAAGGTTTTAAACACAAACTTCTCTTCCCCCCTTGAGATCTCCTTAAACAAAGTTTATCAGTTAGACAATGGAAAGGAGAAACAGTCTTATAGTCTTCTTCAGCAAACAATTATAAAATTCTTAAGAGGATTATTTATTGTTAAATTTGGTCTCTATTTTCTTAATGGAAATCTAAACAGCAGCATAGGGCAAACAAATCATCAAAAGATTAATTTTTGAATTCCTACCTTTTTTGATTGCTCCATTGTAATAAAAGAAGGGATCATTGATTTCCTCAAAGTGTATTTGTCATGCCACAACCGATCAGTTTTAACTGTAGGATCTGAAGCTACAAAAAACTGTAGATTGAAATAAATATTAAAACCAAAAGACTAATGTAAACTCTCTCCCCTAGCGTTTCATTTCAGTATTTAGAAAACTGTAAAAATATTCTGAATTGTGCCTTTAACTAAAAAAGAAAAAAAAAATTTTTGCTAGCTAACATACAGAGTTGTCCTGGCAATTGATATGTAAATTGTATGTTGACCAATATGAACGCTGAAGAAAAAGTTAAAGAGCTCACATAACTTAATCTCTTCTATACATTATGAAACCTTGACTACCTCAGGGTAAACTGTACCATCTGTAAAACATCCGCTATGAAATACAGAAGCATATAGCATTTTCCGGCAATTTGTAACACAGTTAGGGTAGAAGATAAAGTTCAGACTATAAGTGTAACATGCTTTTGTTTTACTGATTCTATTTTTACTCAAGTCCCTTTGGATTTCCTATTTTAACAGATGCAGAATTGCAGAAAACAAAAACAAACCACAAAACAAAACAAGAAGAAATCCCCAAAACCAAGAAATCCCTGCAATTGAACTGGTCATCAAATGCTAAGGTCTCTCAACTCCATGCAAGAAAATACTTTCACTTGTAAGAAACTAAAATTACAGGATTACTTTTGTTAAAGTGACTTGTGGATTGATTCTCTCCTCATCCTATCAAACAAGATACTGATTTTTTAGACAAGAACTTTTTTCACTGCCTCCAAATACCATTTCCACCAAGAACGACCAATTGTCTTTGTTCAAAAACTGTGTCTATGGTATGAAAATTGTAGCTTTCAGTATACCACATCCAACAGTTATTTTCAGTATTAAGAACACTCTTACAGTGGCCACGTAAATTTTTAAACAAAAAGTTGAAAGCTGATGAATGATATAAAACCCAAAAAAGACAACACCTCACATGTCTGAGGAGTAGCTGGGAAAAAAAGTAAAGTCTATTTTACACTTCTAGCCATAAAGATTCATAGACATTTCACACAAGTCTCCTAATGCTGAGCTTGAAGATCAGCTGTGGGCGATATTGGTACTCATTTTAATTTTGACCCAGATGGACAGTTTCAGAAATCAGACAGCATATTTCATGCTCAAGTACAGTTACTCATATGTGTCTCAGAAGTGCTCAATTCATTTTAAAAAAATGATTCTTTGGCTTCTTGGAACCAAAAAAAATGTCACTTTAACAAGACTGTACTGATTGGAGACAGGAAAAAGAGTTGGGAGAGCTTAAAAAGGCATAAAAACATTTCCAAGAAGAAAAAGGACAGTTACTAGAACTTGCTGTTACAGAAGTCAGAACAAATAACTCTGTAGAGTTTCTAGAGGAACTCTGGAACCATAAATCAATCTCTTCTACCCAATTTGACAAACTGAAGTTATTTATGAAGCTGAGGATAAGAGTGGGTCGTCAGAATAGAGTATTCTGAACTTTAGAATGCAAGCATTGTATTTGGAATAAACAGCTACAAAAGAACTCTGCATACATTACTATTGTTACACTAAGCAAGAAAAGATAGATGACTTTGCCTCTCTTCAGAAGCAAGCATCTACTGCTAGCCCATTCTGCCTCTCTTAAAACAGACCCAGGATATGATTGAAGACAACATACTGCATCACTGCAACCTCCAAATATCACACTGACTGAATCCATGCAGAGTGTCACATTTCATGTTGTTATTGTATATGTTACTTACTCATAAGTTATACATTTCCATCACAGTCTGCTTTTCAAATTCTCCTCTAAGCTTCCCACAGATTATACTCCCACAAAGCAAACGAACAGAGAAAAAATATTTATTGTATCACATACGTTACCTCATGGTATGTATCCTCCAGCTCTCCATCATAAATCCAGCGATAAAGGAAATTCAGTACAGGATGGGATACTAGGCCAAGAATGTGTTGAACCAGAGATCTCATGTAGGGATCTCCTGTTTTAGTATAGGCATGAACTGCTGAGGCTAGTTCACCACCTTTTCTCCCTGTAAGATCATAGGGGAGAGGAACAGAAACATATGAAGGAAAAAACATACACACCACACTTCAATTCAGCAGCCATTGATTTTAGCAAGTTGTATGCCACTCAGAGCTTGCTGAACAGCAATTCTAAAATGTAGCAAAAGTATATTTTTTTAACGTTGATGGGGAACTCCTAGGCATGAATCATTCATCTTACTGAAGCATTAAGCACAGTTCTCTGACACCATATTCTGTCTACTTTATGGTAGCTTGGAGGAATGCAAATTTCAAGGCATCAGATCACACACAAAGGTTGACTTTATGCTTCTTTTCTTCCCCACTGCCCCCACCAGAATAGCATTAAATGAGTCTTAGTATGTTTTCCTTCTCTCCTGTACTTGACTCTCTCTCAGACGTTTTGTGTGCATACATACACACAAACACATCTTTCCTGCTTCTTGGTTATAGTTCCCCCCAGAGCTCCTTTAGGTAATACCTCCAGTGTTCTTGCAATTGAAAGGTAAAAGATTTTTGTTAAAAAAAAAAAAAAAAAAAAAGAACTAGTACTTGTTTTCCTGTTATGCTGCACATCTTAAAGGTTCCTTGCAGCACAGGCTGTAGCATTCAAAATTTTGATGAATGTCTTAAAAGTAAAGCCCACTTTTTTTTCTAAAGTTGTTACCAATTCCAATAATCAAGGTAAAACAGATGTTGTAAGCTTTTTTGGTTAAGATGCTTTTTCCAAAGGGTCACAATCTCCATTTATTTTCAAAGACAGCAAAGCTGAAGTACCCTCAGGGAGAAGCATAGCCTATGGGTCAGCTACTGGGCAAAAATTTTGGTCAGCTCCACCACCACCCCTCAGCATTTTCTTGTGGATTGACAGCACAGCCACACACTATTTGCAGATTTGTAAAGTTTCATGGTTTCACATGAATCTGCAGACAAGTTGCAAATGACTGCTTTATGCCATCATATATAGAGGAATAGCATAACACTCGTACATCGTGAAGAGACTAAGCCAACCATTTCATAGTGTATTAGTGGGTTTTTTAACAGTGTAACATTCTCTGAAAGATGACTAACATTGAATAATTGAAAACAGCTCAAAAAGTGCGTACTTAAAATTTGAAGGATTTCTCAAGCATGTTCTAGTTTGAAAAAAAGGCAAAAAAGTCTAAGTATATCAAACCAGCAGCATAATTCGTCAGTTTTTTGCCTAAACTAAAAGGGAGAGAGAATCCTCTGGATCAGCTACTTCAAATTTTCTAAAAAAACATAACTAATATTATTGATATCCACCTTTGGCATGCACAACTACACAGAGTTACAGAACTTCCCCAGAAATATTAAATTAATGTTAAACAGACCTTGACAGTGATCAACAAGTGCTGCAAGGGTCTTTAACCTTATTTTAGGATCATATGTCCAGACTAGAAGACGGCGAAGCGTTAAACTGCTCTCAAGTCCCAAATTCACGCCCTGATCATCTTCCAATTGCAACTGATCAAATCAGAAACAGAAACACATATCAAGGAACAGAACCGGCAAAACTGAAGCAGAACTGTTGTTTCATAGTTTTAGTTCTGAAGTTAGATTTTTACTAATACACTTGAAATACCCAGTATTATATGTTCTCTCATTAAATCATTGGGCCAAAATCCAAGAGCCTCACAAGTGGAAATAGAGAATCAAGCGCAGATGAAAAGACAGAGACAAGTGGAAGTGTAATAGGGCAGACAGAGCACAAAGGCCAAGAGAGTTAAAGCAAGCAAGGTGATAGATAGTCACAAAAGAAGAGCTAAGGAAAAGAGAGCAGAGATCCTGAAAGACAGCAAATACTGGCCAAAGAGAGGCTCAGAAAAGACTAAGAAAAACATCTAAAGGAAAGGAAGGGTGTAGGAGGTAAAATTCTTATTACTGCACAGCCAGCTTATTTTAGTTGAACATGGGACAAATTCTGCTCAATGTCTTCCTCCAGAAGCCATCAGAGTTTAAGTTAGCTCTCTAGTGAGATTAAGGAATTGCTACCATTGGAAAAAAAAATAAATTAAAAGCTATTATAAGAAAAATCTGTCACAAATCTTCCAATCTGACTACCACAAATCTTCCAACACCATGGGAAATGAAAGCCAAATATTTGCAGCTCAGATGCAAATGCACATCTCACACACGTACAGATGGTGTAAGCAGGACAAGAACACAACCTAAGAATACAGAAGCAAGTTCCTAGAACAGTCCAAGCAGATAAACTCTTAGAAAAAGATGCTCTGTTTCCTGTATGGGCAACCAATCCACTCCATGCTTCCGCATCTAGCACATTTTTGGCCAAATACTATGTATCAGTTAAGTTTAAGACTAGTGTCATCCACGTTAAGCTCAGCCTTAAAGCCAGATTAGCTTCTGGATGCTCCTGGGTCCATGTTCTTTTTGTTTTGTTTTGTTTGGAAATTGGCAATAAGAGAGATATATGAGCAAGAACCACCCTTTGTCTTTAGGGAAGAGACGATACATCATCATGGAAATGGATTTTTAAATGGGCTGACAATGTGAAAACAGTCTGCAAGGAAAAGACCTGAAAAGCTTATGGAATAGTACACAGTACACTCAGGACAACTCTTTCAGAGGCAGAAACATGTTTGGGGGAAGCTGTGAAGACATAATGTAAAGTTATAGAGAGAAAGACAGTACAGAACCCTTTGATGAGATTCTTATGTACTGCTATGCCTGAACTGCTAACTGGAACAGCAGCTAACAACTCCTAAGCCGGCAGCCTGTATGACCTGCTGAATACAGGAACGCGGCATGCACTGGATTCCAAGACACAATTTTCTACATGTTTTCAAGTAACTGAAATGTACAGTTTTGTAAAGAAAGTATCTTTCAAAAAAGTGGATTTTCTTTTTTCCTGTCACTTTTGAAAATAAAATCGACAAGTCACCAAGCTCACCTCTGGGATAATCTGGCAAAAGTCTTGAGAATGCTGACTTCTTTCTTAAAGATTCCTGCTCCATCAATTATGAACATAAGGAATGCCATCCTCTGTCAGAACGCTGGCTAGATGAACTACTGCTCTATCTCCAATAATGACAAAGGAAGCACTGTACAAGAGCAGCACGCAAAGCTGACCCCTCTCTGCAGTCCGTCCCCTTCAGTCTCCTTGCAGCCCAGTTGCAGTGTTCAGGACATCAGAGGATGCATCCTGGCTCAGCCCTTCTAATAGCAGTTTACAGATCTGTCTTCCAGGAATTTGTATAATCCCTTTTCCAGCCTGTTGGTACTCCCTTTTGCCATAACATCCTCGGGAAACAAATTTTGCAAGTTGGCTACTCTGTTTTATACCAACCTCCTGCTAATTTCAGAGTGCCAAGTCCAGCAGTGCGGACAACCACCTGCGAGGTCACCAAGGTTTTTCCCCAAACTGGGCCTGCTGATGCCAAGTCCAGCACTGAGGAAGCATGCATTAGATTAGCTTTCTTCCACATAAAAGACCTTGTACTTCCCACACTGAGTCTCCCCAGCACCGATTTGCTCACACACCGTTTCGTGCTGCTCTTTGCCATGGACAGAGCATCCAGAGTACCAATGCTAGCAAGCTTTCACTGACAGACTGGGAGATTTCACTCTACCTTACCTTCTCCAGATCATCAACATCAACTAAAACCAGTGCCAGTACCTATCTTTGGTGCACACTACTGACCCTTCCCCATCCTGCAGTGTGACCTTGTGCTTCCCAGCCTTCAAGTCACAAGAGAATCTCTTCTCCACTGCTGGATCTCCTTCCTTTCTTTCACAGCCTTTGGGGAGGAAACTTGCCGAGGCTTCTTGAAAATCCAAACATAACACGCCTCTGGGATCCCCTTCAGTCAGGTGCTGAGGGACATCCCCAGAAACTCCAGTCTGCTAGTGCAGCAAAACTTTACATTACAGACACTGTATTGACTGTTCTCTACCAGAATGCATTTAATTAACGTGCTCAATACACTCATGAACTCTTAACACTGGAGATTAATCTGGCAAGGAACATAAAGAGCAGCAAAAAAACCCAGTAAAAGGAAGACTGGGAAAAATGTGTGTCCAACAACTGAATGGTGCTGGGAAAGTGGTGACAGGAAAAATGGAAAAGGCTGAGGTACTTCATACCTTTTATGCCTTTTTTTGGTGAGAACTGCCACTGGGAATACCAGATGTCACCTGAGATCAGAGGGGAAGTCTGGAACAAGGAAGACTTACTCCAAGTAGAGAAGGATCAGGTTAGGGAACATGAAACAAACCACGTATACATAAGTCTATGAAACCTGATGGAATGCATCCATGAGTATTGAGGGAGCTGGCCAATGTCACTGCAAGGCCACTCTTGATCACCTTTGCAACATCATAGCAATCAGAGAAGGTTCCTGACGACTGAGAAAAAGCAAATATCACTCCTCTCTTCAAGGAGGATCCATAGAACTACACCCCACTGAGACTCACCTCATTCCCTGGGATGCTGACAGAGCAACTAATGTTTGGAAATGGTTTCCAGGATATGGAGGACAAAAAGGATTTCCTGGGAAGAAAAGCTCAGGGAAAGGAGGAGGAAGGGAAGACATTTGTGGTGATGGAGCTTGTCTTCCCAAGCAAGTGTTCAGTGTGCTGAGGCTCTGCTTGCCAGGAAGTGGCTGGATATCTGCCTGCTGATGGCAAGTAGTGAATGAATTCCTTACTTTGCTTTGCTTACACGCACAGCTTTTGCTTTCCCTATTAAACTGTCACTAACTTGATTGACTTGTCTTTTTGCCTTCCTTCTATTTCCTCCCCGTTCCTCAAGAGACAGGGGTGAGTGAGAGGCTGGATGGGTGTTTGGCTACTGGCCAGGGTCAACCCACCACAAAGGCAAATGCAGTTTGAAAACAAGGGATGCCAGAACTTTCCTTTCGTTTTCCCCTTACATGCTTCCCCTCCCACCAGACTCATCTCTTCTTTTGGAAGGTTTAGTGGAACAGAAAAGGTAAGAGGAAGCTGCATTTCACAGAAGTCATAAATATTTTCACGGTCAAGAAGTTTTAGAAGTTAGAATAAATCAAAGCTCCAACAAACCAAGAGAGCAAACGTATTTTGGACAGAGCAGGAAATAATTACAAAAAGAGTAACTGGATAGTCGCCAGGAAAAACAAGCCAAAAGTATGTATGGCAGGCATTCCGAAAGTCAAGAGTGTTAAAGAACTGCAAGTGAGACAAAAGGAATAGATGCCTTGAAAATGTTTACAGAAACCTATGACTTAAACTACAGATTTTTTTGAATGAATTTTAAATGGCATTTTAATTTAACTTTAGGTCAATTCTCAGACTAAATTTTTCTCAATTACAAATAATGAACTCCTTGAAAGTCCCATATAAAAAAAAAGTAAGCAGAAGAAAAAAAAAATCTAATTTTTATTTTAGAGCTAGCATCTAGGTGCACATACCTATAAATATTTGTGGACAAACTGCAACATTATCAGCACCAAGCTGGTCTATACATCACAGAAAAAACACACTGAAACATCTTACTCTCTCAATACAATGGAAGCGACAAGGAAAATGCACAAACTGCCCCAGACAGAACAAAAAGTTGGAACTGTTGTTACTAGCTGCTGAACCATGCATTGCTTGAAATACAGAAAGATTTTTTTTTCTCTCTTCAAAGATGTATCAAGCTGTTTGGGATTTGAATGATAAAGATATCGCACAAGATGAAACTGACAAAAAGGATGCAAAAAAGGGACAGAGGCTTAGAAATACACATTATATCCCTTTCTTAGGTAATACATCAAATAACAGTGAATTTCTAAGAGAAAAATATTCATTGGTACATACATCCAAAGAGTAAGAAATGTACAGGTTAGAAATTGTCAGTAGAAATTGCTGTACATCTTTCCCTTTCTAATGGGATACCTAGGTATACCTTTTAGGAGATGCTCAGATAATGTAAAGCAAAATAAGAAAGTTAAACAAGAACCACTTAACTTACCTGAGAATGTAAAACAGACAGAAGTCGGTAGTATTCTTTAAGTTCCTGATGTAAGGCTGCACAAAAACTCTGTAAGAGAAATAAGAGATAAAGAAAAAAAGAAAAAAAAAAATCAGGAAAAATCTTTCTGGTTTAATCTAGAATAACTTTTATTCTATCACCACACTGTGAAGGTAGTTAGAAATTTCCTAAGAGGAATCAAGCTACAAGTTTCAGCACAAAAGCCAACTCTTAGAAAACTGGCCAACGTATAAGTACTTCCCTATGAGATGCACAGGCCTTTTCCAAGAATATATACACACTGTCAAGTGACTTTCTGATTCTTGCTGTCTTAATTCTATCAACAAACTATGATAAGCATAACTCTCCAAATAGATGTGTCACCTCAATAAAGACATTAATAATTACCATAGGGATGTGCAAATCATAACATGACCCAGAAGAAATTTTCTTTAATAACTATGTAACATACAGCATGTAGTAAAGTAATAAGAGTTTCAATTTCAGGAAGGCCTCTAATAACAGAACACAGAAGTCAGGCAACCATCATTATATTTACAGTATAGACTATATGACATGAACAACAAAACACAATGCTCAAAAGAATACTCCCAGTAAGTGCTGCTGGATCAAGTACTCTAAATTTCTGGCTTTTTATCAATTGACAGTCATATATGATTCTTCACTTAACATGGAAAAAATGAATAACACTAAGTACATCCTAAGAAATCTATAAAATGTGCAGAAGTTAACAGGCCTGAACTAAACCAAAAATTCTTCATAAAACAATTCTAAGCACAGCTACTTTGGGTTATTTTAAAAATAATTCCTGAAAGAATACTTGGTTAGTAACAGATAGTTTTCCACAGTTTGGGGTCCTGGGGTTTTGCTTTGTTTTTGTAATCATCTTAACCTAACACACAGACAAAAAAAAAAAAAAAAAAAAAAAAAAAAAAAAATTCCTGCAAAACATTTTCTAAAACCGAATTAAAAATATGGCTCATTAATTCTGGACTGAGTTGAAAATTTTGGACTTTAAGCACTTTTGGGGGTTTTGAAAATTTTTTGGTTTTTTGAAAAGTACTTCTGTGCACACACACAAATTCTTCAGAACCAATTTCTTACCTAATGATTTTGATATCTATTTTAATGGACTTTTTTAAATAGGAAATTCCCCAGGACACTCCCCTCAACCCCTTTTAAAATCATCACAGTCGAAGTAATTTGGAAAAAATACGGAAAGCCTCACAAAAAGAGCCCAAGAGCTTAAAGTAAAATATTTATTCACTAGAGTGTGTAGAAGGGAGAAATCATTACTACAAGCACAAGGAGAAAATAAATCTTTTTTCCTGCTAAGAGGCTAAGAAGCCAAAAAAAAAAAAAGTCATTAATCTTGCCATTGTATCCTTTACAAGGAAAGACAGTTCTTTTCTTCAACTCAATGTTATAAATTAGAAAGAAATTTGAAATTCATTTTATTCCAGGGGATACTGAAGGGCAAAAAGAAATCCCCTTAGGTGTAACTCCACTTTTCATTTCTTCTCACTTGCTTCTTCAGTACATTTTTGAACCTATTAAAGTAGCACTTGCCAAGATAGAGGGCAGAGTAGAGCCTTCAGAAAAACATTCAAAGGCACTATACATCTACTCAAAAAGTGAGAACAGTAATCACTGACTTCAGTAGCCAAAAGGATTTAGGATCTAACTGGCCATCAACTTTTCAGAGAAGCCTTAGAAGTTAAAATTTACATCCAGTGCCAATTCCTGCATCACAAACTACAGCTTTTTGTTTCCCAAACTGTTACGGAAAACTGGACATTATCCTAGAATTCTGCTTTGGTCTACAGCAAAAGAGAATTCAGGAAGAAAACAGAATGCTTGTTCAAGAGAAAAAAATTAAAACGCCCACTACCTCAACTAGATTTAAATGGGCAAAATGTCAAAATATAAGGCAAGTTATATTTCATTGCTGATAATTCTTTTTGCTTTCTGAGGACAAAGTAGAACTTAGATACTAAGCAGCAAAGGCAGAAGAATATAATGTTAAAGTGTAGTATATTGTTATATCTCTACTCCTAATAATTGTCAATACCTGACATTTTGCATGATAAAAACAGCCACCAGAATCATAATAAAAGAGGTGACAGACATTTTATCCTACATGTGGTTTAAACAGGGGTTTACGCAAGCATTCTTTTAAAACATTAGCCAAGAGATGCTTTAGAACGCACAATATATTCTTGTGCTAAATTCTTAATGCACAATGTGCAGCACCTGAAATTGTCAGCTCTAAAAGCCGTGAAAAGCAATGGTATATACTTTTTGCCCAGATACTGACAGCAGGAGTAGAACATATGTTTTTATTTGTACACTTATGTCCTAGAAATATATATATATATGTGCTTGCCTCAAGCAAAATTAACAGCATTAGAGCTATGCAGATTCAGCTAGCTAACTGCACAGCCCTCTGCACAGGATCTGAAACCTGCATATGGTAGCTAAGATACTGCACATTTAAATTCACTGAAGAATTAAAGTTCTCCCCTTGCTGTAAACTTGAAGGTTAAAGCCAGAGACAGTAAAAATAAGCATAAGCAGGAAGCTACTAGATAAAGTATAAGAAACTTCACCCAGATATAAGGGGGAGAGTCTGAAGAAAATGCATATACAGTAGCACTACTATATAAAACATGGAAATCAGCATTGGATCACTAGAAAAATTATTATTTATGTGTAACTAAAAGGGTTACGTAGAATAAGAGACAGAAGGGAACAGAATAAAACATTAGAAAAGTAGGAAGCACTACAGTGTCTCTACTGACCTCTTAAGAAAAATTAGATTGAAGGGAGAAGCACTTCAATTTCTTGGCAGATTAGGTAGGATGTTATGGCTAGAGGCAAGGATAACATTTCTGTCGACTCAGAAGGGATAATATCCAGTTTTACAGAGGGAGCAAGTGAGAGGAAACGGGAATGCCTTAGCAGTAAATGTGGTTTTGGGTATTACAGCAGCTGTGAAGTTACTGTAGACTACAAATCATGATGATGAAACCTATAAAAACAAAAATTAATATTCTTTTGATGCTGTATTCAAAAGAAAGGGCAGAAGATAACGGGGTATTTGCATTTTATCTAAGTTAGTGCAGTATTAACACACAAACATCAACATTAGCTGACAAGAGTGTCTCCTGCATAGGTCACTAACAACTGAATTGGTGATCAATTAGCTCAGGGATGCTACCATCCCATTTAAGCAATATTTTTGTTTATAAACATGCATGAGTACTTAACAAAATTTAAAAAAAAAGGAGATTAATAAAAGAAATCTATGCATGAGACTTTCCAGCTACAAATGACAGGGACAACTCCTTCTTACGACCAGCACGAGCACATGCCTTTCCCTTGCCTTCGGACCATGACCCATACCAAAAGTGGCAGTCCATAAAAGGAGTAAATCAAGGGATGAATGATCCCAGCTCCAAAGTTTACGCATCATTCTAGTACTGCATTTACTCAGCAGTTTCTAAGGGAAACAAGACCAAAATATTGATCTTGCTACAATTTTTTAGCTGACCTACCTGTCCCACAAGTCCAAACGCACGATCCAAGCTTCTCTGGTCTGTGTATTTTCTTATTTTATTATGTAGCCATCCCAACTCTGCAAGTCTACTTGTAGTATCTCTGAGAGATTTGGACAAGCTCACCTACAAAGTTAACAGAAACAATAACTTGCAATTAAGTCAAATCTACCATGCCAATACTTGTTTCTTCACAAAAGCCCTTCTTTCTCATAAGACAAGCCAGTTCAGGAAACAATCATTTTATATTCTACAGCAGAATAGTGCCAAAAAAGCAGATAACCATGTAATTAGCATTACATTTATACACATAAGCATTGAAAAGGCAGCAGCAACAAACTACTAGCAATTTTGTGACCTTCCCTCTTGGAAATCTTAAAATAACAGTATTCATACACTCTTTTCACATTAGGTAATTATGGAATTAACAAAAAAGTCTTCAGAAAAAGAGGAAGAAATCTGTAATTTTATGATGCAGAATCACACTTCATCTTATCGTGATAATCAGCAAGACTGAAAATATTAGAGCACTAGAAGAGGAGTCAACTACTGAAACTAATGAAGAAACCTAGAGAAAATAATTAGCTACTACTACTTGTGAAACAAACCTTTAACAGAAGACAAATGACCCAACGCCAGACTAGGTATCAGGAACCGAAACTTACAGAATCCAAATTCCAAGTTTAAGTCTGATGCACCAGCAACAGATTTTATAAACTATTTAATCACATACCCCTCTGAGATTCCTAGTCTGCTTCTACTTTTCTTACACCAGGTATCTCGCTTCACCCTGCAAGCCTGCCTTAGTCCCAACACCGTATTTAACTACTACTACTATTTTTATCTGAATCAGCACATTTCTTCCTTTAAATTACCAACACATAAGACACTGTTCTTCCTTCTTGAGATTTGCTTCTACCACATTCCGTCACATTAACCAAAACCACCATCATGAAGTTCTCAAAAATTTATTGGACAAAAACCCCCAAACAATCTGACTGATACATAAGGCCAAGAGGCAGAAATTGGGTTTTGCCCACAGCAATTGTGCCTATCCCACCTCCACAGTCAATTTTAACTTGAAGACCCAGCTGGAACAGTCCAAACCAATGCAAGCGCACTAACAAGCTACATGGATTGCCAAAGAACTAGAAGTCAAGCTCGTTCATTAAGCCTTTTAGTTAGCAGTACAGGCATTCTCTAAGATAAAAATCAGATACAGAGTGCGTTAGCTGCAGCAGCGTGGGCTTGAACCAGGCAGCAGCATTTGGTTACAAGACCAGATTTCCATCCCTTGCCCTCTTCTTTAGCTACAGAGGCACAGCTTGAACTTCTTGAACAACATCTGTAGGATATATTCTAGCCCAAACAAGCATAATTGGACACAGTTAAATTGCCCACAGCTAAAACCAGAGATGACATAAGAACTATTTAGAATTCTGCAACTATGCAGTACCTGGCAAGCAGTAAGTACAATACACATCCTCTGGAATCAAATGAGGAACAAGCAAAATTGGCTTAGTGTTATTACATTTGTATCTTTTAGATCAAATCAGAAGCTGCTAGCTTATACAGTGCTAAATGTCACCAACAGACCTAATATTAACACTGACATTAGAAAACATTCAGGCAAGAATAACAGCTTGGAAAGCATGTTTCTTTCTGTAAAAAACAGATTATGTACAATGACACTTTGTGCAGCTGAGGGAAAACTACATGCTTTGACTACTATTTTGCTTAACATGCAGTCAACACAGCTAGAGGAGGTATGAGCTTGGTCCTCCTTGTTTATCAGAAAAAGTTCCAGCTGCAGCTCTAGTCAGTCAAATAATTTCACCTTCACTGGGTCCACTAGCTCACTACAAGTGCCAATAAGGAAGAAGGATGGAAGACAACTGACTTCAAAAAAGTAACTGAAGACACAAAGTTCTCAGGAGAAAGCATTATTGACCACAAACCACCTGAATAATCAAACTCCCTGTATTAACAGATTTAGGAATTCAAACTAAAACAGTTTTTCCACCTCAAATTAGCCTATTTGATATGAAAGCTACACAGAAAATTAACGAAACCCATAGTGCCAATTTTGCAATCACTGACAAAGTTTCCTCCACATTCCTCTCGAAAAATCTATTATGCTACCTTCCGTTTGGTATATATAATCTAACTATGTATATGGAACATAATTAACTCAGTGAAGGTGTTGAGGAATTACAAACTTTGCAGCATCTACACGTACAGAAGATGACATCCTTAAATCTTGTTAATAAACAGATTCTTAACTGATTTAACAAGATTTAAGTTTTCCATTTTTCCCTCCACTAAGCAGCCCTAAATGTCACTGTAAAGTAACAAGGGGAACAATTATACATTTCACTTTCTGCTATTATTACGGTGGAGAAAAGAAAATTAGTTCAGTTATCAACATTAAGATAAGTCTGCTGTGCTCTTGGCACATGAAATGGCCCAAAATCAATTCCCCACCATTTCAGGACTGTCATATTGTCATAGTATTAGTACCTTTCCCTCCACTTTATAGCAATTTTCAGAATTGCACATTTTGATGTTTTTGCCATCTATTCCCTGGAAGACATACAAAACATCTCTTACAAGGTTTGCTTCGGTTATTTCAACAGAGCCTAGAAAGAAAAAAAAAAACAACCAGTATTTAGATTTGTTGGGACAATTAGGCTTGAGTACAACTTCAAAAAGCTATTTAGAAGCCTAGCCAAAAAAAGAAAAGAGAAAGCCTGTGTTTATAAACTGTAAAGAAATGTTTTAAGTCCTCTTAACAACCTGACAGGAAAGCCAAGAATTCCCTTTACCTGCCTCTACCAATAGCTGGGATTCTCTCAGAGCAGGTCAGCTTGGATGACACAGGGCATGTAATATTTTAACCAACACTTCAGCCAGTTCTTAAACTGATTCAATCACCAGTGCAAGTTCTGAGGCAAGCATCACAATAACATTACCTTTCTTCAAACAAACAGCTGAAGCTGTTAAATGGGACTTACAGAATAATCTCTTCTACATTCAGCCAGGAAAACAACAGAGTTAATCCAGAAGGAAGAACTGCTTGTTTAATATTTGCTTTCAATCACATAGGCCACTGCTCAGTGAAAAGATTGATCAAAACCAGACTGCCAGCTGCATAACAGCTATAGAGCTGGCAAACAGAAAAGCGTAAATACTGTTTCTGAAGATAGATATACCTTTGATTTAGTAAAGTTTTTGCTGTTGCAGCATACAGTTTGCTTCTGGCTCATATTTCTAGTTAGAGGTTAGATTATGTTTGAGATTTAGGATATTTATTGATTTAAAGGAAACAGAAGATTGAAAAAGTGCTGTGCAGGCCACTGCAACTACACCCACCTTTTCTGGGCAAAACAGCACCATCTGCTTTTGTAACTTACATTTAAGATATCAAGAATGAAACAATTTCAACAACGACTGTCCAGAAACTGAGATGCTACAACATGCTTCTCCCCAAATTTGACAGCACTCTTACCTTCATCAGTTTGCCTCCCCAACAATCCACTTTCTCAGAATAAAAACAACAAAAAATAAATTCTACTCTTATTTTGGCAAAAGTAGCCATCACCTCAAGATGCTGTTTAAAACTCAGACTCCCCTCATAATACTAAGATGTGGACAAGAGTAGCTAGTCCCCTTTAGGAACTCTTAGTGAAATGGTAAAAGATTCAAGTGCACATTTCTTTAATTGGTAAATAGTATAACAGGTATTAATATCAACCATGCAATGCTCTTGATTATACTGTCTGTGCAGGCATAGCAATAAGAAAACTCCAATTAACAGCAACCAACTTTAGAAGAAATAAACCCAACCCTTTTAATTAGCAGAAATTCATATTCATAGAACTGTATCTTCTTGACAATAGCCTTTTATATTCTGAATGCAGTCCTACTTCTAGTTCTACATCAACAAGTGACTACATTTAAGACAACTGTCAGTCCTTATAACCATACCACATAAGAATCAAGAGTCACAGCTGCTGGCTGACTGACTGAAACAAGTTTCTTGCTCTTTATGGCAATTAGTACAACAAAAATAAGAGGCAGTGCTAGATTTTACTTTTTTTTTTTTCTGTATTTATATATATTATACCCATCATATATATAAAAAGAATATATACTTATGAATATTTATATACATATACACACATGTGTCCTCTTGCACGTCAACAGCATTGTTAATTAGGTTCTAAATGCCAAATGCTGCCCTCAGATATACCAGTATAACTCTGGTCTATAAGCTCCTGCTTTGTGCACTGTTACTCATAAAGATGCAGGGGCTGGCAGATAGGCTGTATTTTAGCTTCTAACTATCCACACTTCGTTATATAGGAGTTATTTAAAAAAACAAAAAAACTCCCAGCATAAAACCCCACATCTTCTTCTCTTTCTTTGCCAGAGAGTAACAGCACTGTAGGATGACATCATCTGCTGTTAGCTCTCTTATTTGGAAAAGTCTCCCACTTTTACAGTAAAAGTAGAGTGGGTTGAAACTTACACAATTGCCACAGAGATCATCTGTTAAACAATTACTCCTTAGCTACACTTGTGTAAATTCAGAATAGATCCTCTAGGCATCAGTTTCAAGTTTACAGCCACTTAATCAAGGAAATAAATTAGTAATATTTATCTAATTTTTATTTATCGACAATATTTTTTATGTCAATTGCTCTAAATACAACCACCATAAACAGTGTGCTAATATGAAGAAAAAAGTTAAGCTCTATATTCTAGTGTGTATTTCCAAATTTTAAAAGACAGAATCACAAATCAATGAGTCTGTTTCAACAAGATCTATTCAATGAGCTCCCCTTCTGACTTTCTAAAAGCAGTAGCATCTTCTGATCATCAAAAGACTGATCATTACTCAACAAACCACAATCATGTGATTCTGACAAACACTGCAATGAAGTCAGTCTTTTAAGAGGACCAGAACACATTATCAAACCAACCACTGCAAAAAGAAATTAACAACCAGCCAAAGAGATTGTGGCCAAATATACTAGTCTTGCATATTTGCTTCTATCCTATCGAATACATTCTAGCAAAACACTCAAAAAATTCAACATGCTACGAAACTACTTCAAAATCATTAAAAAGTAATGGAGGATATAGGTAACAATTGTAATAAGTTATCTTTAACATCTTTGCTCACCACTTGTATCCCCTTCTCGCCTTGACCTTGGCACACCACGGGAGACAGCATTTGAAAAGCCTTTTGAGGTAGTGCTTTGTAAAGAAGGCTGGCTTGCAGTTAGAGTCCATGCGAGACGTGACCCTAATTGCTGACGGAGGCAGTCTCCAACGCCTGGAGCTTGATAGGATTGTCTAAACAGACAAAAGGAAGAAACATCTTTAAAAAGTTTGATTCTATACCCATCACCTGGGTTGGGGTATGCAAATTCTGAAAAATGCCCCAAACTTGAGGTGGGGGGGTTTTATGGATGTTTTGTTTGTGGGTGGTTTTTTTTAATGAAGGAACCTTAAAAAGGTGCAGAACATACAAGTAATTTATTGCTTCCTATAAGCCTACACTTCAACCCCCCCCCCAACCTGTATAAAAGAAAGGAGCTACAAATTTGTCAAATATGATTTCATATCAAAGATTGGCTTTGTTCACACTGAACTGTGTAGACATGCTGAAATGGATTAAAAGTGAAGTTACAACTATAATAAACAACAAATATTGAAGTTCTGTTACTACTTGAAACTGTAGTTACATGTCAAAGAACTAAAGGAAAATAGAGAAGGAGGAGAAAGTTCATTTTCCTGCTACTCTACTGTTTAGGATAGTTTGCATCAGGTGCCTGAAGATGTGATCAAGGAGGGAGTATCTAGACAAGCTCCGATTTCCCTTCCTCTCAAACTTATCAATTCTTCTCACAAAAACAGTCTTAAATGTAAAAAACGTTAAGACTAGAAGGTAACTTTCTGATTATTTCTGTATAATGACAATGAAAAATAAAGTTGAAAATATTTGCAAGGGATTTTTGCTGCTGACCGTTCCTCCCCTCTCCCCCAACTGATTGTAAACATTTGGAAACGAACACATATTTAAAAAAATAAACTAATTCCACAAAGCTGTGAAAGTAGTTGCAGGGAGAGATGGAACAAGATTGCAACACAAATGTCCATGTAAAAAAAGCTGAGGAGTGCCTTTCCTCTCTCAACCACCACATCGTAACTCATGGGATAGTCACACATTGTACTTATATGATTGTAGCTAGTGAACAGAACACAGCCCGCAAGACAGAGCAACTCTGTTGTGCTTAGCATTTGTAATGCCTCAACTAGAGTACAACACTGAATTTAGGCTGTTACCCTTCAAGAACGTACTCTAGAAACAAAGGGAAACATGTATAAAGAGAAGTTCAGGAGGAATGAAGCTCAAAGAAAGATCTAATCTGGGTTGCCCAGCTCACAGACTACAGGACTAAAGAGAGAGCAGTGAATTTCTATAAAATGGAACAGCCTGAACAGGTCAGACCAAGAATATGTCAGGAACAGGGTAGGTTCTGCTGATATTTTTAAGCAAGTAGATATATGAAATAACCTCATTGACATACTGTTCTATACTGTATCAGGATTATATAAAGGTTGAGGTTGGAAGGGACCTCTGGAGATCACCTCCTCCAACCCTCCTACTCAAAGAGAGAAGGTTACCTGGTGCACTGCCCAGTCATGTTTTGAATATTTTCAAGCATGGAGACTACACAACCTCTCTGGGCAATCCATTTCAGTGTTTCACAACATTCCCCCACCTTCAAACATACAGCCCACCTCACTGCAAAAGAAAGGTTTTTTTCCCCTTATGTTAACTGTAATTCCCAGTCTCACAAGTTTTGCCAATTACCTCTTGTCCTTTCCCTGGGCACTACCAAGAAAAGTCTGTCTCAGTCTTCTCTACTCCCCTGGTCAGGTATAATCATGTGGGTAAGATCCCCTGAACCTTTTCTCCTCCAGGCTGAACAGTCCCAGCTCTCACAGCCTCCCCTCACATGTCAGATGCTCCAACCCCTTAATTAGTTTAGTGGTTCCTTCTCCAGGCTCCCTCCATTCTGTCCATGTCTTTTTCTGTACCATAACTGGACCCAGCATTTCAGATGTGTCCTCACCAGTACTGAGCAGAGAGGAAGATCTACCTCCATCAACCTGTTGAACCACTCCCTCTCACAGGGATGTTTATTTTCCCTCCATAGAACATAAATTCTGTGAAGTGCATCTCTGTCAGGCTTTGTAGAGCTACAGGGGTAATACAACATGATATCCCATGGCACAAGGACTCAGATTTTGAGCATGTCACTTTCTGTGTTAGCTTATTTAACAAAGTCAACACTAGGGTAATCATCTTATGGCTTATAATGGCCAGGTTTTACCTATAAAAAATCTGAACTATTTGGTATTTTAATGTTTCACTTCCAAGTGTAGATTCACCTTGGTATGAACAGACAATTAAACCACTGCTGAACAGTAGGTGATTTAAGATTTTTTTTCCTAATAGCTAATTTTTTTTAGTCAACTCTTGTCTAATTTTTTTTTTCCCAAAAAAACCCTGTCCACTCAAGATGTGAGACAGCTTAATACAACAGCCAACCTGCTGTAAGCATGCTTAAAAGAAAGTCAGACCATGCAAGAAAGGCCACCCATTTGAAAATGGAGGATATTAAGTCTACTAATCTGACACTGGCTGAGGAATGCTTTGTAAAAGGAACTTGAGTGGGGACTTTAAATCCAAGGTTTTTATGGAAGAAAGATAAAGACTATTTTAAAGGGTTTCAGAGAACTGAGAAATTTGGAAAAGGACTTGGCACTAGAATCCAAAGGAGAGGATCCAGTAAAGTATCAGCAGTTCAGCAGATAGCTAAGTTTAAGAATGTATATGCTTGGCCAGCCATTTATGACTTCATATAATCATATAACAGCACCTGATATTCAGAACTGTTCAGCTAAGGAACTCGGTTTCTATGCACCTACAGTAGAATTTCCAATGGCATACAAATGGGGAGGGTGGGGGAACGAAAAATGAGAGAAAAAAAAAAGCAACAACAACAACAAAAAAAAAGCAGATCATCTCTACCCTTCTCCAAACCTATTTGTAAGGTAAAACAGTTTAATTTACCCTGGAAGCAGTGACTGTGGAGTTGGCGTTGGCCCATTCAGGGCATACAGGCTGATGCTGCTGATCCCACTGCTCCCCATGCTGCCAGAACTCTGGGCAGACTGAGCACTGCGGTCCTGGTAATTCAATGGAAGGCTTTGAGGCCTGGCATAGTAATAAGGGGTTGAGTGAGCATCCCGTGGCAACGCTTGAGCAAAAAGCGTGGCATAACTTGATACCTGAAAAGGAAAGGATTTGAAAAGGGAGGAATAAAACGAAAAGATTTGTGAGTTGCTTTAAGTCATGTCTTACAACAGGAGTGTAATATTCAACAACACAAAAAATAACTGAAGACCATATTTATGCAAAGAAAAATTTGTTGTTACAATTATAATGACAAAAAAGCAAGTCCCTTACAGTGAGCAAAAGTACTTTTCGCAATACAGCTTATTTTTGTCTGCAAATTGTCATTAGCAATAGCTGCAAAAAGCACTTTGGTGCTAGCAGAACTGCAACCAAAGGAGGAATTTTGCTCTCCCTATTCCATTTCAAACTCATTAGCACATGAGCAGACATTACACCACCAAGCAGAAAGCAAATAAAAAAATCCACCCACCTAATAAAGTCACAACTTCAGCTACAAATGTTGGACAGCTCATATTTCTACATTTACTTAGCACAGAAAAATTACACAGAAAAAAACTGCAGATACTTAAGTGTGTTCTTCCTTTCAGCCTCACAAACAAACACAACCTGAGGTGTTGGTTCCAAGTCTAGATAGTGATTCTTAATGACATCTAAAGTAAGTGACACACATTGACCGTTTCTCAGAACTAACAAAGGTCTCCTCACTTACCTTGTTAGACTGCTTACGTGGATCTTCACTAAGGCTAAGCAGGAGGTAGAGTATTGACCATTTATTTTTCAAAATGCCCTTTAAAAAAAAAAATTAAGACAAACAGAAATGAGTTTGGTTTAACTCTTGATAATGATGTATTTTTTTTTATTATCTAGCCTACTAACATGTACACATATAAATCAATTTTCCACACAAATAAGACCAACTCAGAGCCACATTCTTGAGAAAACTGGGAATGTGCAGTGCAGCCTCTGTATTGCTAATGTTATTAATTTTCTCCACTGTGTTCAAATCATGAACTCAACCTGCTCTGAGATCAGCAAGTACACTCAGTTTAAAATTCATAGCTTCTAAGAAAGAGGTTTATACAGAGTTGAACTTTTACCAGCATTCCCACACACTCTGACCATTTAAAACATCTCAGATCGGGATGCTACTGTAACCTAAAGGTGAAGAAGGAAAATTCTTGATACAGTCTTAAGCAAAGAACTGTCTTTTCTCCACTTTCCCCTTCACTGTCCTTTACAGGGAGGCTTCAAAAGTTTGAGGGTTTCAATTTCTATTACTTTAAATGCCATTTAAGAGAGCTACCAAAATTTTCACAGCTTAAGATAGACACGTTGTTAATGTGAAACTTGAGGTATGTGCAATATAGTCTCTAGCAAATAGACAGATACATACAGACTGCTAGAATAACACTCGCAGCAACTTTAGGTCTCAGCAGAAAGCTTAGCAGCAGAAGACAGAACAATGCTAAAGCCCAAGCTACAAAAAGAACACTTTGAAGAGAAGAGTTATGGCCAATATCAAAATGTTTTATTTTAGATAGGCAAATGTTTCTAGATATATTACTCCATAGTTCTGTGACACTCATCCTTGCACCTGAATTGATCAGGGATATAGAACCTCATAATGGACATTAAGTAGTGGAGTAAGACAAAGAAACTCACACAAGTTCCCTCACAATATTGATCAGGCTATTGTCTGGAATACTAAGCAATGCTGAATATAAAGAAAACTTCAGTCATACCAAGATTCAACAAAGAGTCTGTCCCTTATGAAGCAACGTAATTCAGTGCTATCAGTCTTGCAAAAACCACTTTCAAGGTCACTTTGAAATTCTCTTTTTTAAACACATTTTCACTCTCACCTTTTTCTATTTTTGCTGTTTCTCTGCAAATTATGCATTTTGCACATATATGTTACACGGTATAAGAATTTTGGCCATAGAACATTTCTTTCTTCAGGACAGAGCCCACTAACTAAACCTACCAAAGCTCTACATTTGTCATAAAAGCATAGAAGGAGACATTCTATAATCATTATGTAGAGCAGAAGTTTATTGTCTTCTGCTTTGATCTCAACAAGAAGCAGAAAGTAGAGGTATTGCATCTGTTGCAAGTAACTAATCCAGCAACTCATTAACAGCTGATGAAGAAGGAGCAGCAACATTACCACTGCTTCTGTGGGCCAGGACAGAGTAAGTCTAAGTGCCTCAAGACGCATGGTTTGCTCAACTGGCAAGCTGCCACTAAAATAAGCACTGACCTCCTTTTCTCTTTAGAGTAATGGATGAAATGAAGTTAAAACAGATTTACACAAGCTTTTTTCTTTCTCCTAGTTGCTTTCAAGAGAATTGCTGGAGGAAGAAAAAGCCTCATTGATTCAAGAAACGCATATTCCTTCTGTGCCCTTCCCTAAGCTCATAGGGAAAGGAAATGATTGTCCACCATTAGTAATAAACCTAACAGCAGATTGAATAATAATTGGTAGTATGAATTTCAAAGAAGGCAGTATTCAGATGATACCATTTCATGTACAGAAGATGCTAGCACAGAAAAAAACAATACAGAAGGTAAAAAGAACCTCAAACATTTGAGCAGGCAGCAAAATACAAGGAGATAGCTAATGTAAGCTTGTATTACATTCGGAAGAATAACCAAACTGATACAAACACGGACAAGGCATTTTGTTTCCAAGTTTACAGCCATCATGCTCTGCAGCTATGGTGCTTGTGAAATGCAATGGCATGGCAACACAGTACGTAAGCTACAGAAACATGTTACAGAAAACCTATATTAAAAGAACAAGATCACATAATGTAATACATGCAAGAAGAGGCTGAAACAAACGGCTGAGGTCATCAGAACAGGTGTCTGCAAACCAGTGACACTTGCTCCATTGTACAAACCAATGCAAACAATATACAAACCCACACGATAAGGAAAACAGGAAAAGTTACACAACTTCAGCTCCAAGCACTAACAAACTAATGGGTAAGTTAAGTGTGGATGAGGGGAAGGGCAGAACCGAGTTCTGACTAGTCATACTCTCCACAGAATCACTTTTTTGTCATCTTAAAATCTTAGTATTGTCCCATAAAACTCAGCCATGATCTATACATAAATTAATGAATAAAAAGCAGAAGAGGAGAGAAAAACATTTCTCCTAAATACAAAGGGCAAAATAAGGACAAATTTTCTGTGATATAGAAAGCATCATCTTTTACATTAACTGAATTTTCTTGTCAAAAATCAGGTGTGTACAAGTGACAACTGGGAATCTTATTCTATTACTGCCCACCACATTCTACCTTGCTAAATACTCAATTTTATGGAGAATCCAGAACAGATTAGCAGCAGTCATTTTTCACCTACATCAGCTGAATTTCTATCCCCACATCTTTCCCCCCTTTCACCTAGTCCATCTTCTTGCATCATGAGCTTTCTGTACACTAACATCTTTTGTCAGAAGATCAACATGCAGTATTCTTTGATTAACACTAGGGTTAGCAGAACCATCAAAGTCAGCAAACTCTTAACCTTCAACATTAAGACTTTAGAGCACTTAAAAATTCAGAAGCGTGAGGACTGTTTGAACCCTAGATTAATAAAATCAATATACTTGTAAGGCATTGCTGTAAAATAAATGATGAGAAAATTCATCAGTTTTACATATAAAATGAACAGTTATTTTTACAGAGTTCCTTCCTTCATATGAAGAGGCCCGTCATGTAACTGGACTCAAACTAAAAATGTATCCTTTATTCTCTTCCAATTTACAATTAAATCCAAATTAATTTCTAATTAATAGCAAACAGCTCATAGTAAAAAAAAAAAAAAAAGTGACTTGTAAACTTTTTCACAGAAATTACAAAATGCTTGATGTTGGAAGGCACCTTTGAAGATCATCTAGCCCAACCAACCCCCCTGCTCAAAGCAGGGTCGTCTACAGTATGTTGCCCATGACTGTGTCCAGTCAGGTTTTGACCCTCTCCAAGGATGGAGACTACACAACTTTCCTGGGCAACCTGTTCGAGTATCCAACCATCCTCTCAGTAAAAATATTGTTAATGACCTGAGCACTCTCCAGAACAACTCTATAACATCAGAAGGATGCATGTGTGTGCCTTCAGTTTCTTTACTCTTTATACAATTATTACACTACCTGTGAACTGAGTTTTCTGTAGAGTTCTGAAAACAAAGCAGCATCTGCTTCCCTTCTTTGTCGCACAACTATTAAAAAAAAAAAGAAACATGGATCAAAAAATTTGAAAGAAGTATAAGAGTTTTCCTGTTTTCATGTTATCTGCATTCCAGCCCTGAAAATTCTTGCATCAGAAGTGATGCAATGTAAGTACCTGTTTTTCTTAGAGCAATCAAAATATACACCTCTTAAATAAGTGCCCTTTTAAAGTCTAGTCTGCCATTCTGTAGGTTTAGGGAATTAAAACATAACTGAAAGCAGATATGTGTTAAAGAATGCTATAAAGCCCTTCACAAAATTAAGTGTAAATGTTCCTATTTTAGGCAATCAAAGCAAGAAACAAAAGTAGTAATGCCACTTGCTCAAAGTTAAGCAGAATTCCAAGGTCACACGCTTCTATATATTAAGAAAAATAAGTCTCAATCACTGCCAGTTACATAACAGAAGTCTTTGCTCAGAGGAAAAACATCTTCGAGCTTTAAGAGGTCTTCAGAAAAGCCTTGTTATATCAGAAAGAACCAGGTTTAAAAAAAAGAAGAAAAAAAAAGAAAGATAAAACAAAAACATCTGAAGAAACCTTAATAATAAAAAAATGCTGTTAAATGTTAGAATTGTTAATTAGCATCAAAAGCCACTGCTAAGTACACTTTGCCAAATAAGTCACTTCCTGCATGGTAACTCCAAAATATGTGTAAATTTAGAAGGATATATCCAGTCACTTGTTACATGAACACTAGCATCAGCCTACGAGCTGAAGTTGGGGAGAAGGAAGATGATGGAAGATTGCCCTCTTCAAAACTCCTGGCAATAGGCCCAAAGCATGTAGCAACTCATCATGCAGAAAGCGTATACTGTAGATTCCAGTGTTTTGGACTTGCATCTAGAGACATTCTAATGGGCTTATTTGCCTATTAGCAAGATGTGGAACCTCTGCATTAGGAAAAAATACACATGTATTTTAAAACAGTTACAACCACTGACTTTGGCCACCCTAATTCAATCTCCCTGACTGAATAGTCAAAGCTCAAATATGAATCTTTAATTTAATTAGTGTAGTTCAAGTAACTGTTTCTGGACATTCTCCTGTAGAGCAGACAATCTGCTGAAAGCAGTATTTGGCTTTTCCAGAAGAATGCATCACATCCCCATTGGATTCACACAATGCAACACTTGACTCAGAGCAGCATACAGCACAATGGAATGTAATTGCAACATAACTTACACTGTCACAGTCTAATGTTTTAGTTTTGAGAAGGTGGTTGCAGAAAACTTGTAGAGAAACTGAAGGCAAGAAATATCAGGTAGGTCACATAAACAATTCCACCAGTTCCCAGGATGCTCATTCAGCAAGTTTCACGCAGGTGCTCATGAAGTTAATTGCGCCAAAGTATAATATTTCTAAAGTGCACATCACAAAAATATAAGTCTTCTAAAAAGAACTATGAATTCGTAAAGTCTGAGTACTATTAAAGTGAAAGGAGTGCAATATTAATTGTTCTTTATTTTCATGGTGGCTAAGATACAAAGTCAATGGCAGCAAGGGAAGTCTAAACTGAGCATTCAGAAAAATCTGAGCTGTGAATACAAATAGCTACTCCGGAATACTAGCTAGGAATTAACGGAATTTCCATGATGATATTTTCAGGGATGAGTATTAATAACAGATAAGACAACTATCTGTGAGGCAGAGTTGTCCCATTTTCAGAGGAATAAAGTGATTAAATAACTTCTTGAAGAACTTCCATTCCTATTTCTAAGAAAGAAACAAAGACGTGCTTACGCTCTTTCTTGATTTTCTCCGCTACAAGAAATTCATCTCGTTCAACAGTGGGAGCAAAGTTGCTTCCAATAACTCTCACTGCATACTGAAACTGCTGGGCTGCATCAGCTGAAAGAAAAAAGGAAAACCATCTCAGTTAAGCAAAGTGTTAAAGTTCTGTTAAAATAAATTTTAAAAAAAAAAGCGTAAACGTACCTGGCTTAGATCAGGTAACATTATACTATAATCCTTAGACACACTTCTAATCAGAGGGCAGTAAAGTCCAGTTTACTCATGAGCACATTATCAATGCTATATGTACTTCAAACACACTCACCTGTATACACTCCACAAAATAACTGCGCTTAAATTTGTGAATAAGCCTTTGCTATTCTGTGCTGACAGAAGATACACTTATCCTACCCAGTTATTAGAGAGCATTAGCATACCTCAGCCAGCTCTCCCCTTCCCCACAGACTGAAATGCTGTGGGACTTGGCACAAAGTCACACAATTTAGCTCACACATAGGAACAACATAGCCATGTTTGCCAGGCACACTCTCCCACCAGGCATCCAAACTGGATTATCCTACCTGTGGATCTTTACTTAGATATCCACAACAGTGGTTTTACCAGTTTGCGTGTTGGTTTTTGGTTTGGTTTGGTTTTTAAAACAGTTTACATGGTTTCACCACTTGGGTTCAAAGCTAGCTCAGAGAGATCAGCATCATCTCCTAATGCATAATGTAAATACTAATGTAGAGGTCACAAGCCAGTGACCTCCCTCTACTGCTCCTTCCTCATGCAATAACTCTATTTTTAATATTGTTGCTGAACAGTACTGGTTTAGTGCAAGTTATCTCTGCTTTCTGGGAAGATTAATAGTTTGGTAGTGCTGAGTTAGGGCCAGGTTAGTATTAATGCCTCTACAGCATAGTCACGTTCCCATTTATTGACCTGAAAAAAAAAAAAAAACCAATCAAACAATAACCCCACAGATGTGTCAAGTGCCCTTACAAAACATCAGGTAAATTCCTACTCCTTGTAAAGGAATAACTGTAATAACATGAGGGGAAAGGTACATAAGAAAAAGCAAGTGTAAATGCGTTGTGTCAGCTGCTTGAATCCTCACACTTCCTGACTTCAGGAAAAAAAAAAAATCTAAGCAATTCTGCATATTAAGTTTGTTTTGTATATAACAATTATGTGTGCAAGTGCATCAGACTCTCTGTGTTTTATTTAGTCAGTTAAGCAGTCAAACTTTCAGAGAAAATTGTAGAGTAATGCAGCAATGATTCAGCCAAGGAAAAAGCAAGGATGCTGGCTTGGACAAATACATACAAAAGGAACAGAAAAACAGAATAGGGTAAAAGTCCACTAGAAGCAGAAATACTTTAAGCATTGAATCATCTCTTAAATTAACTAATATTTACAACTGAAAAAAAAAAATCACTTGGGAGATACGAGTCAATTGTTGATTAAATGCATTAAAATATCCAGAAATTGATGGAAAGGAGAAATTTGAAATCAGAACGTACTACATTCTTTCTGAATGCCCATTTTTTACTGTCTTGCGATATAAATGCCACCCACTGGTCCTAATCTACTAGAATACAACTGTAGACCAGCAAACATTAACCAGTTCACACAAAGCAGTACTTCACACAATCAGGAAAAAAGCCTGCTCAGACAGAATCATTAATATTTAACAGTATTTGACAATATTGGTCTACAAAAGGAGCAAGGGTATCATTCTACTTCCAGGGAAGAAAGTGCCAATATCCAGACCACTGTAAGGTCACAAGTCTGCATAACTTAAATGCCTCCCAGAAAGAACAGTTCTACTGTTAGACTAAGCAACCTCTCATTTGCAACAGGGACTTGAAAATACAAATATAAAAGAATTTAATAGTTCATCTATTGATAGCTGAAACTGAACTGATGAACCAGGTGGGAAGAGTTAAGTATGAGGAAGTGTTTCTGAGTAATTCTTAGGTATAATACATGTCATTGCAGAACAACTCAAGATTTCCAAAAGTATTCTGCAAGGCCAGTTGAAGCCAAATACTGGCACTGAGTTATCCCAAACAATAGTAAGAGTTTTATCTTCCGTTAATTCCTCAACTGTCTACCTAGCAGCAGTTAAGCAAGAGCTAGGCTTTTCCAGTAATTCTTACGTATTTTTGGCATGTTGTTATAGTGAATTAACGGGGCTACAAATTAAAAATAAAATTGCTAAGAGAGTTCCAGGTCAAGCATCTAGGATGAACTAAAGTCAGGAGGAAGGATCAAGGGTACTTTATCAGTTATGACTTGTGTCTAGATTAAATAATAAACTCCCTCACTGATTATTCACTAATAAGCAGGAGAGAATGGATCTCCAGTAAACCAGTTCAATACAAGTTATAGAAAAATACAAAAAGAAAGAAGCAATTAAAAAAACATAAAGAGATGTCATCTTAAAAAAAAAAACAACAAAAACAAACAAACACATGGACACAAATACCCCAACCACAACAAAGCCACAAGAACTTCCCCCTACAGCTCCTCCTCGCTCATTAGATGCATTACCCTCATTTTCTAAGGAAAATTATGCTCTGAAATTAACTTCTATGTCCACCTGCATCACCCTATCCCTTAGGGATTGCCTTTTTTACTTTTTTTTTTTTTTTTTTTAAAAACCAAATTTGATAGAGGTCTCGGGGATACCAAGTTAAACAGGTTTCATAGAAACTGGGGACTGGTAGCACAAACATCCAAACAACTCTCCCTGGGGGAGAGAGTGCACTGAAAGCTCAGTGGTTAAGTATTCCCTCTCGTTTGGCTGCACAGAACTGGCAGTATCAGGTACTGCCTCCTGCCCCGACCGTAGGAACAGAGACCTGGAGGGCGAGGGAAGAGGCATTTCTGAATAGAGCTACAGGGAATGAAAGTACAAGCTGGCGGTATTGCAGCTGAGCAATGCAGGGCATTTACTGAAGAGAAGATTTGCAACACAAATCCACAGGCAATAAAGACATATTTAACTTTACTGAACGAACTTGTTTACGATATACTGCAAGATCACAAATGTATCACAGTATGTTATCTTTTAAGAGGGCTGAATAACAAAATATGTAGTTGATTTTAAAAAGAAGTAATTCTGCTATGTCTGTACAATTGAGCGTTATTCATTCAGCTGCTTCTGCTCACTTTTCAGTAGATGCTATGATTTATACTGCGATTATCAGTAAGCTTAATGCTTGGAGAAAAATATAAAAATCAGAGCATTATATTTTACACTGAATGACAATGTACAGTTTTTCCAGTAAGCAATGCTATAAAAAAAATGAATAAACACAGTAAATAAATTCTTTGGTTCTGAACAAAATGTTTCATATCAGTGTTTCAAAAAGATTTAAGTGCTCTGTTTCCTCTCTGTTGTTCCCTGTGGCTTTGGAGGTTTAGATTAAATTCAAGTGAACCAAGATCTACACAATGAAAAATCAAGTGGGTTTACTGTCTTTAGTCACCTGATGAGATAATTACAAAATCCAGCGAAGATGTGTACAAAGCCTCTAGGGACACTCTGGAATTTCATTTCTCCAGAAGAATTGACTCAGAAAGATGGTTATACATTGCCAAAGTTTGGGGGGGGGGTTTCTTCGTTGATGATGTTGGAATGGGGATTTACCTCAAAACAGTAGGAGAAAATCATGGACTTTGCCATTTTTGTGTTTTCCAACCTGCCTCTGACGCTACAGCCTTTAGAAGACTACCTGTGCTTCTAGTTCTGTTGTACAAGGGAATATTGATGGCAAGAATAAGAGACAAAGAAACACATGAAAGTTTCTGGACAGAATCCTTGAAGATTTAAACCTCAATCAAATAAAAAACACAACAGATACATTATTAATAGCAAGTAGCAGGATTTTTTCCTGTAATGGGGAAGTTTTAAGAAAGATGTGTAACCTTCTATAATAAACTTCTATTTCAATACCAACCATAGCAAGACTAGTTAAAGCACAGAAACTTAGTACAGTCTTTTCCATACTGCCCTATGAAAGCTCTCTAGTTGAGAGACTACAATTCCATCAAAAAAATTCTGATTATTAAACCTGTTACACTAGTAACAACATGGAACAAAGTTATCCACACTGTACACATACAGATTTGCACTGGTAATTCAATAGCCTTGAAGCAAGACTGGTTTTATATTCTGTTTTATTCAGATTTTCATGTTTTATTCATATCAAGTCCAGCTTCTCTTTTACAAACAAAACTCCCTGCTGTGGGAGTTTCTCGAGCAGATTATTTCTTATGAGTCTGTAAAATAGCTTCAGTACCTAAAGTGATTAAACATAACTTAATACGGATATCTGTCAGTAAAATAAAGATTCACACAGTTTATAACTAATGGACACATTTAATTGCTTCCCTCCTCAAAGAACAACCATTATCACAGCAGACAGGCTTAAAATACACAGCTGTCTACGTATGTGTACCTCCTTCTTCATCAAAAAGTGATTACAGCATGACTCTCTTATGTAACAGTCAGCTCAACATACATGATGCATGAAATGGATGCAGCTATTTGCAGGGTAAGGGGGGAAACAGCACTGATCATGGCTCGTTTTCCAGAGGTCTGATCAGAGCCGTGAATGCAGGTAGAGACAGCCACTCACCCTTAGACTATATCCCTCAAGTAATACACACATACATACACAATTAATGACACTGGCAAGCTGCCATACAGCTGAGCGAAGAAACAGCACTTGTGAATCACCAAAAAAAAAAAAATTAAAAAATGTCTCCTTAGAGCAGAGCAATCTATCAATAATTCAAAGATCTATACTCTACTCAGCCATTCAAACTTTCCTACAAACAATGCAGTACTAAAACTGAACTACTTCAAAAGGCAGATAACAGCATTTTAAAGCTGCAGAAAAAACAAGTGTAGCACATGGAAAAAATACAGAAGCAATGCACAGGAAGAATTTGGTTGTAAAGAAAGCAAGGACAAACAGGACAAAACATAAAGTTTAAAGGAAAAGTTCAAGAGACAAAGATACAATTGGCCAATATACTTCCAAGAAGCCAGTATTTCAGAGGGAATGCTGAAATTGAGCAAGTTTTTTGCTAAAAAGAAGCTTCTAACATTACCTATAACTTTAGGAAGTGAACCAAAAGTCACTTTACAGTCTTATATTCTTTCAACACCATTGGCTTCAGAGATTAGCAAACTCTCTCCACTATCTCTTCCTCCAGTCACCTGTGTGTCATCTTAGACAAAAGCAGATATTCGTTATTATAAAACAATTACACTCTAAACTGCATTCAGTGCTCTAAGGGCGGCGCTGACTGGCAAACCCTGAAAAACCCCAAAATTCTTTCCTGTAACAAACTGTTTGCTAAACACCTAATGCACTACTATTGCAAAACTGTAGAACTCAAGAACCTTCTCACATATACCATGAGCAGATACTGTATTTATCAATATAGTAATGCTGCTGTATTTTCTCTGTTTTAACTATATCAGAAGTTCTACATCAGTATGAATTATTACCTGGGGAAAAAAAGCAATTGCATTAATATGATGTCATATACCAATAAACTAAAATACTAGTCCAGAATGTCATTAGTGTTACTATTTTGGTTTTGAAGAGAATCTGCACACATTGTATGCAAAACTGCTTGTTCCTGTAGAAAACATTGTGTTTGAGAAGTGCAATTTTAGGACTAGAGCAGTTATGAAGCAGTCCTGAAAAAAATTTAATTTTGTATCAGTCTTCTGCTTTAGTCAATGATCTTAAACTTCTCTGTTGTATGTTCATTTCTTTCAGAAAGAAAAATAATAGTAAAAACAAATTATAAAATGTAAACATAAAAATATTCTGTTCATGCAGGTTTTTTATCTGAAGCGTTTTAAGTTTATTCCTAATTAACAGTCTTTCCAGTCTCCACACTCCTCTCCTACAAAGGAAAAAAAGAACCCAAACCCACCAAATAAAATCCAAACCACACACACTCCCCTGTCTTTCCTTACTTCGAAGTTGTCCACAAACTTTGAAGCACAGCACAGGAAACATAACTATTCTTTAATTCTGTTAATATTCCTGGCTCTTGTTGTATTGTCAGTAAACAGATTTATAGTCCCACTGGACTATCAGCAACATGGTCAGACAACCTTCTCAGAACTTTCCCTCACTCTTAATTTTTGCCTAACTTGCCAGCTTGCATTTGCTTCTGTTATTGGCATAGGTAAAAAACCCTCCACATCACCTTTTGAATGAACTCTATGCTTTCCCCCCACCGTGAAATTTTAACATCTATTCCAATAGTTCAGAGCTTAAAAATCCCAGAACAAACCACAATAACAAAACCGCCACTCACGTTACATAGATTAACTGAAGGCCTTAGTATGGACTTCAGGTAGCAAACTGCTCTCTGAAGACTGAAATACTACTTTCTAGAGCATGCACACCTCCAGAAGTACTTTGGCACACAAAAATCTTTTTAGGATTCAAAACCAAATAGATGTAGCTTGATTATTTACAGCAATACCATTTGATTCCATTGGAGGCACTAAGAGTTCTTACAACTGACAAGCTTGTACAGCAGTCTACAAAGTCTCTAAGATTACCAAGAGGTTTGTGAAAGACAGCCAAGAACAAGAAGCTTTTTGTCAGAAGGATTAAATTCACTGCCCAAAGAGAGGCATGCAACCCTGTATAACTGCCAGAGTCCACAAATAAGGGAAGGGGGAATCATAGAAATTACTGCACAGGCAGGCAAGCTCTCTGCAAGATCAGGTATTAGTACAAAAGCAAAGCAGATAGCCTGGACAAACACAGAAGGATTGATAATACAAAACTAGACACTAGTTCTTAGACACTATGAGGACATGAGGAAGGAAGAGGTCAGCAATGGCTGCAGCCGCAGAGCGCAGGGATCCCCAATTAACCGCAGTGGGTGACTGTGGACACGCAGTGCCATGGGAAGCTAGCTTTAAGCCCTTACTTGGGAACTGGCTAAAGCACGGGAACAGAGATCTTTCAAACCTTAGATCCACCAAAAAAAAAAAAAAAAAGCTGAGGTAGATTTTTTTTTTTCCAATAGCGTTCTTCCAGGTAACTCAGCAGACCTTGTAATGAATTTCTCAGAGGCAGAGCTGTTTGTGAAAAAAACCCAGTAACTAGGACTATGCAGCTGACTGATTTTGGAAACAAAGCCAGCCATCTACTTAGTGGATGGTCCCAAAAAAGGGAGAAGAGAAAGAGGATAGCCCCACCACTGGAAGCCTCTGCAGCCATGTTCCATCATAGCACAAATTCACTTCAACATAAATCTTTAACAAGTGGGGAAGATGGAGGCCATCATGGGCAGAAATGAAAGAATCCTCAGTGGAGCCTGTTGTCTGCTGGGTTTATGGAGGACTTAAGGCATGGGATTGCAGAATGGAGACACGGATGCAGAATAACACCGCTCATCCCACATGAGCTGTAAGTGCACTGTTGTGATACAGACATTATATAAACGGAATCCTTCAGCTCCTTCTGAAGCCATAGCTTCCTCACAAACATAACAAAACACAAGTGCTGAGAAGGAACATAGCCAAGCAGAACAAACATTCTGAAGTACAAACTCAGGGAACGTACAGGCAGGAAGAACCGTTAGATTGTCAAGTCTCAACTCCTCTCTATTATTTACCCATTACATTTCACCCAATTACATTAGCACCTTGTATTTTACTAGACCACTTACTCCAGGAAGGTTTCAAAAGCTAGGATTTCAAGAAAATCACAGCAGGCTAACTACACAGATGGTTAAAGATGGCTGTTTGTACCCAGCTTCAGTCTCTTGTTACTAATTATTACTAGGAATTTCTCTAATGAATTTAAAGAGCTCTTAAGTATCTGAGCTTTTTCTCCCCTAAACTCTGTAGAAGTAATTGAACATTATAAATTACTTACCAAAGACTAAACTGATAATACTTGTAAAGTTTGCTTCAAAAAACAGAACACATATACAAAGCAGCCTACCTTCATCACTACACAAGGAGAGGAGAAGCTGCATGTAGACCACTAACCACACAAAAATACCATACTTTGAATTTATCCTGGGCTGAAAGGAAATTAGAGTTACAAGCCTGAAAAACAGTAAGATGCTAAATAACTTGTCTGGTGGTTTTCTTACCACCAAGGGATACATGCATCTACCTCAACACAGAGGATGCTGGTACTAACAAAATTCCCTTATTGTCTTTGTTCCTTGGACATAGAAACCAGGGAGGGGAACAACCACCATACACACCTTTCATGACTGAGATGTCTTTCACAGACTGCACAGTCTCTATGCACTTTGAATCAATAGCTGAGCTGATGACAAACTAACACAGGTACTACAGTTGAGTGTTTCAAGAGAAGTCTTACGTTGGAAGGGTGAGCCTTCAGTGCTAGTCCCTCATAACACAGGAGTGAAGAGCAGGGTAAGGATGGGCTTCCTATCTGTCACATGCATAAAAATACACGTAATGGTAAACATGGCAGACAACTCACACTATTATTTTTAAGTTATTACTTCAAGGGAGTCCTCAGATAACCCACAGGCGAACAGATGTAGCAAGCTACAGGTTGCACACAGCAGCTTAGCACGATTTTGAGCAAAATTTCCCCTTTCATTAGTCACACACAAAAGAGATTTTGTTTACATTGGTAGAATCCCAGCGTACAGGAATAGGTCCAACATTTATTTAAAAAATAACAAAAAACAGAGTTCTCTTGCATGTTTTTGCACATACTGCTTGCAAATAAGCTTCTTATTCCAGTCAAAAGAGATGGAGATGTATAGAAACTATGGCTTCAAAAAGAAGGCTAGACCCAAAGTTGGTAGAAGTGAGCCACTTCTCCTCAATACTCACACCTTGATTGATAAACACAGAGGTTGCTGTTTCTATTCTCATGCTCTATTTAAGTTTTATAAGTATCACAGACCTAGATGAGATACTCAGTATCAAGAAACAAGCTTAGATTGAGTTTAGATTGCAGTCCCTTTCAAATCTAAGAAAGAGTCATGAAGGAAACAGGATTAGGCAATATAGAAATAATGTCCTCACAGAGGCCTCCACTATTCCAGTAAAGCAAGACAATACCTTTTTCGATTTTTTTTTCTTGTTTTTCTTTTCAGAAGTAGAACTAGCACAATAATTTGAGGTTTCTGGTAGCAAAAAGTTTGAAGTGCTCTTAAGTAAGAACATATACTAACTGTATTAGAAAAAAGTTTCCAAGGAATGTTAAAAGCAAGAAACAGCTATAAAAGCAGAACTATAATAGCACCTTAGAATTGTAGGCTGATGTGAAATACCCTTTAATATAGTTAAACCAGCTTCTAAAAAAAAAAAAAAACCAAACGTGTGTGGTTACATAAAAACACAAGAGATATTAAACAGTTTAGAAGCTACTGTTGATTTGGGGGAGATAGGGGAAGAGTAGAAACTTGCCACATCCTGATAACATCTCACATCAGGAATTCCTGTCACAGAATTATTATAAATTGACATTTCTGGAAATGGGAAATTTATGGCCTTGCAGAAGACTTAAACATGCAAAGGAGAGGGAAAGGATTTTAGAAAACAAAACAGAACACAGAGGTCAACAGCTGTTGATCATAGAATCATGGAACCCTTTAGGTTGGAAAAGACCCTTAAGATCCCTGAGTTCAAGCAATCAACAGAATGTTTCTGTGAAGGGGTCCCTACTCAACATTTCAGTGAAGACAAAGAAATTCCAACTTCTTACCAACTCTTCCAAGCTTCTAAGATAAATCACAGAATCACAAAATGGTTTGGGTTGGAAGGGACCTTTAAAGACCATCTAGTCCAAACCCCCTGCCATGGACAGTGATGTCTTCCACTAGAACAGGTTGCTCCAAGTCCCATCCAACCTGACCTTGAACACTGCCAGGGATGGGGCATCCACAGCTTCTCTGGGCAACCTATGCCAGTGTCTCACCAAGCTCATCATAAAAAAATTCTTCCTTATGTCCAATCTAAACCTACCCTCTTTTAGTTTAAACACCATCACCCCTTGTCCTGTCACTTCAGGCCTTGGTAAAAAGTCTGTCATTCTTATAAGCCCTCTAAGTACCGAAAGGCCACAATACGGTCTCCCTGGAGCCTTCTCTTCTCCAGGCTGAACAACCCCAACTCTCTCAGCCTGTCCTCACAGGAGAGGCCATCTTCGTGGCCTCCTCTGGACCTGCTCAAGCAGGTCCTTATGTTGGGGGCCCCAGAGCTAAACACCGTACGCCGGGGACGGGGGGTCTCATGAAAGCAGAATAGAGGGAGAGAATCACTTCCCTTGGCCTGCTGGCCACACTTTTGATGGAGCTCAGGATATGGTTGGCTTTCTGGGCCATGAGCGCACATTGCCAGCTCATATACCATTTTTCATCCACCACTATCCCCAAGTCCTTCTCTGCAGGGCTGCTCCAAATCCATTCACCCCCCCAGTATGACTAATATTGGGGTTGCTCCAACCCAGGTGCAGGACCTTGCACTTGGCCTTGTTGAACTTCATGAGATTCACATGGGCCCACTCCTCAAGCCTGTCAAGGTCCCTCTGGATGGCATCCCATCCCTTTCCTCAAGCATACCAGCTGCACCACTCAGCTTGGTGTCATCTGCAAACCTGCTAAGGACATACTCAATCCCACTGTCTATATCATTAATAAAGATATTGACCAGCATCAGTCCCAATACAGACCCTCGAGGGACACCACTTGTTACTGATCTCCATTTCAACATTGACTGCAACTCTTTAGATGTGGCCATCCAGCCAGTTCATTATCCATCGAATAGTTCATATCTTTCCAATGCAGAGACAAGGAAGGTGTGTAAGATGATGAGGTGCTGTCTCCAGTAGATGGAAACATAATGTTTGAGAGAAAGAGAGAGACAGTAAGTGGGTTTTCACCTTGTCACTCATTTTCTAGACTTTTAAGATAGCAGTAGCTGACATTTAGGCCATGTTTTAGTCAGTTTCAACCCAATTCTTTACAAGTCAGTACTCAAAATTATTAGTTACCGTCATGGAAATACCTAAAGGTAACTGGGAGTGACTTGCCAGAAGAGAGTGGCATGGAGGGAGAAAAGAACACATAAAAGACTTTATAGCCACTACTAATAAGGAAGAAAGCCATCTCTCATACAAGAAAACATGTACAACAAAAGCTATGGCACAAATTTGTCTAGCGAGCGATGATTACAAAGACAGCAACTTAAAAAAGGAGACTTCGCAGATGCACCTCTTCCTTTCCACCCTCCAACTGCTTACTAAAAACAGTCTTTGCCTTGATTGCAACAGATAGAAACTTACACAAACAGGCAAGAGATTCATTCCCTTGCTGGAGGATCACAGCAGCGTCAAGCTATAGAGGACCTAGCGGATGTCAACGGCTTGAGCAGACACCGGAGGAAGGCGGAGAGATTCCTGAACGTGCAGACGAGCCACTTTTTGCCCCAAACACCCCGGCAGCGCTGCCCCATCCCCGCCAAGA
>NW_010972931.1:2189165-2228160 GCF_000737465.1 Haliaeetus leucocephalus
GCAGGGCTCCGTTTTGGGGGTCCAGGCAGGAGGGGGGAGTCTGAGGCAACACGGCTGTGACCAGGCCTGTGATGCGTGCTAGCCCTGGCCAAAAATATCCCTCGAATTCCCCACAAAATGAAAATAGAAAATTCCCATTCTGCAACAGCTTTCCATTGTTGGGAAACGTCCTCCCACCTGTCCCTCAAAAACCCCGGGGAGATCAGGCTTACTGATTCCTCTGCCGAGAAGAACAAGCCGGGCGCAGGCCGTGGGGCGGCTGCGCTTGCTGTAATTCACTGCCGAGGGTAACTTTTCCACACAAAATAGTGAACAAATCAACACGGATCTGGAAAAAGGTCGAGATCCTCAGCCCACACCTCCCTTGCGCCCCTCAGCCCACGGCCGGCCGGGCAGAGCGGGTGGCCGGGCTGCGGTGCTCTGGGTGACCCTCTCCCCAGGCTTGTCAGCCCCTAACGTGGACACTGACTTCCCAAGATGTCTTGTCTTCAAATTCTTTTATTCAGTAAATTCATGCTGGGTCCGGCATCTTTAAGTAGCAAAATAGAAACGCCTTTATATACAGCTTTTCCACTATGTGGAACCATAGAATGGTTTGGGTTGGAAGGGGCCTTAAAGATCATCTAGTTCTGACCCCCCTGCCACGGGCAGGGACACCTTCCACTAGACCAGGTTGCTCCAAGCCCCATCCAACCTGGCCTTGAACACTGCCAGGGATGGGGCATCCACAGCTCTCTGGGCAACCTGTTCCACTGCCTCACCACCCTCACAGTAAAAAATGTCTTCCTAATATCTAATCTGAAGCTACTCTCTTTTAGTTTAAAACTGTCACCCATCATCCTATCACTATCGGCTGTGATAAAAAACCCTCTATCTTTCTTATAAGCCCCCTTTAGGTACTGGCACGCTGCTCTAAGATCTCCCTGGTGCCTTCTCTTCTCCAGGCTGAACAACCCCAACTCTCTCAGCCTGTCCTCACAGGAGAGGTGCTCCAGCCCCCTGATCATCTTCGTGGCCTCCTCTGGACCTGCTCAAGCAGGTCCACGTCTCCTTCTTATGTTGGAGCCCCCAGATCCGGATGCAGTACTGCAGGTGGGGTCTCACCAGAGCAGAGCAGAGGGACAGAATCCCCTCCATTGACCTGCTGGTCACGCTAGTTGGGATGCAGCCCAGGGTACAGTTGGCTTTCTGGGCTACAAGGACTCATCGCCAGCTCATATGCAGTTGTTCATCCACTAATACCCCCAAGTTTTTCTCCTCAGGGCTGCTCTCAATCCACTCATCGCCCAGCCTCTATTTGCGCATTGGATTGTCCTGACCCATGTGCAGGACCTTGCACTTGGCCATGTTGACCTTCATGAGGTTTGCGCAGTCCCAACTCTCAAGCCTGCCAACGTCCCTCTGGATGGCATCCCTTCACTCCAGCGTGTCGACCGCACCACACAGCTTGGTGTCATTGGCAAACTTGCTGAGGGTGCACTCAATCCCACCATCCATGTCGCCGACAAAGATGTTAAACAGCACCAGTCCCAATACCGACCCCTGAGGAACGCCACTTGTCACTGGTCTCCACTCGGACATCAAGCCGTTGATCACAACTACTCAAGTGCGACCATCCAGCCAATTACTTCTTGCCCGGCCTGACGGATGGAGGATGCAGGAACTGAAGGTGTAAGGGACAGAGACCTCTGGAAGTAATGTGGGAAGTAGTCAGAGGCAGAAGGGATGCAAATTGCTGGGAAATAGAGGAAGCTAAGCTTCATTAGTTCTGCTGCTCACAGAACTCCTTGCTTTTTTCTTAATGAAAAGAATTAATCCTGCAATCCTGTCTTAGAAATGCTAATCCTGATAAGGCAGGTTGCTAGCGTATGCAGGTTATCGTGGTTCTACCAACTCCAGTACAGCTATGATCACATAAATCAGCTTAAGATATCCCCCAGCATTTTTATGGACATGCAGAATCATGACTTAATTGGTTTCATTTTTGAAAAGCAAGAAAGAAAAAAATCTCAGCTCTTTTTTCTTACTGTATAACTATAAGCTCAGTTCACCTTGCTGCTTGGCCTCTGAGCATTGAACAATAAAAAAAAAGTAATTGCCATTCAGGTTTTTCATAGTGCAGAAAATCCATCAGTTAGCATAGTTAAATGCATGCTTTTAAAAGTATGACAGTGACTTACAAGGGATTTAGTTTATCCACAGAAGCTTTAAGAGTCGTGCGTTCAGAGCCACTACATAAAGAACATATTTCTGATAGTAAATAGCTTTATAACAGAAGAATGTACAATGAGATCCAGCAGGAGATGGAAGCTGAAGCTTGGCAAAATAAGGCTAGAAAAAATTACGGGTTTAATTCAATAAGGATATTCAATCAGTAGAGAGATACGTTTAAGAGCTTGCCACTTTCTCCATCTCTCAAACATTTTAAATCAGCCTTCCCTTACAGGCTTAGTGACCAGATACAAACTGACACAGAAGCTACTGAGTTGTGTGTACGCTGTGCACAAAATCAGACTGGAGGGCATCATACTCTCTTTTGGTCTTCAGTTTTCTCAATCTAAGCAATAATGCTAAGAAAAGATTCTTACCCTTATAAAAAAACTGAGGGTTAATTGCTCTGGTTTCCTTAACTCCTTTATGGTTATGTCTACAGGGCACAATACCTTAGATAGCTCTGGCTGTTGGTGGGACACACCAAAATCAGTAGGGCATTGTGCTGACATCTCCAGCATTTCAGTGTGCCAGATAGACATAATTTTTGTGTGTCATATAACCAATGTCAAGAATTATAGTGGCTGGGGACAGCGGAGGACAGTGTCTGTGCCTTACTTGGGGTACGGCAGCCCTGGAGGAGCAGCAGCTGGGTCACTTCTGGCTTCAGCACCATTTGACTTCTGTACCTAAGCATGTATTTTCGACATAGGCAACCCTGTAATGGCCTAGAGCCCTGCTACGCTGAGTTGGGAGTATTAAAAGGTTATAAAGGTGCCCACAGATCTAACCTTTGAAAGACCATATGTTTTAGGATGAAGTGCTGTGACTTGATTTCAGGTAGATGTTTTCCCTGTGCACAAGTAGGGCTCAGATGAAAAGAGTTTGATCCAAACAGTTTAACTCTCCCGAGTGCATTAGTTCTGCATCGCAGCCTTCTTGTTGTAACTTTCACAGTATTCCTACCATCCCTCTGTTTTCGAAACTCTTCACTTAAGCTGTTCTGCTGACTGAGGAGGCTGAAGTGTGTTCCAAAATGCCATATACCTACAGAAAGTCCATTGAACTGGCATGTGTATCAAAAAAGAAACCTGTGTTTTGAAATACTGAAGATGTGCCAGAAACTATGACTTAAGCTATATAAGGGCAAAATGAAGGACATTTTCTTTTTTTTTTTTAATTTTTTTTTCAATATTTAAGGTAAAATAACAATTTTAGATTAATAATACTAGCTATCCTATAAACTGGAAGTAGTACTGGTGTTTTGCTTCTTAGAACAGTTGTCTTTCTTCTGGTGGTGCCTCCACTACCTGTTAAGTTTCATTTTTATCAGCCCAGTGCTTCTTAGCCATAAACAGAATTCCTTTCCAACATGAAGATATACACACACACATGCACACGTTGAGTCCCACTCAATATTAAATCTTATTGATCACACAGGGATGGACAGCGTTGTATATTTTTCTAATGAATACGATAACTGCAGCCAGCAAACACGCTTTTCAACAAGCACAGTAAAACTACCTGACATTTTCTAACTTCCTGTGCTGCCCATAGTATCGCAGTCATGTTACATACATGGAGCTGCAGTAAAGAAATCACATCAAATCCTCTTCTACCAGAAAGTGATTTGGTGAAAATGTTTTGCAAGAACGCTTCTGTTTTGTCAAAACCCCCCAAAATGCTGTCAAAATATTTTCGAAAGTTAAAGCCACTTTATGACAACTATTTAATTTTAAAAAGCAGAGCAATAATTTTGGAAGGGAGCCTGGAGAATGAAGCTCTGTAATAAAACTGAGTTCGTATTTCCAAATGTTTCATTTTGTATACAGCATCAGCTTTTCAATAGGAGCTTTGACCATATCTGGCTCTGGTATTTTAGAGCAAAGGCTTTTGATCTTTCCCAGCCTTAGACAAAGTGTGTGTGTGGGAACTATCAAAATAAGACACTCAATAAAAAAATGGTATGTAGCAGACCAATAAACAAAGATGTACTAATGTATTTGCAAGGAGATTATTTCTATAAGTGTGATAATATCACTAGGCAAAAGTAACTCATTAAATATAGCATAAGTCAATAACAAAGCTCTACAAAGCATTGCAATATTGTGCAAGCAGGAATGACAAGGTAATTGGAGTGTTTGGATCAATTTTCTTTTTTTGGAGGGGGGTGTTGTTTTAGCTAACTTCATTATAAAGCAATAAGGTCAGGGAGTTTTGTTTTGTTTTGTTTTATTATTTTATTTTATTAACCTTACTTTGTTTACTTATTTCCCCAGGTGCATTATTTCTCCTGCCAATAGCAACTCCCACATCTGTGTGAGCTGAAAGCCACAAGGTCAAGGTTTGGGTTTTTTCCTTATATCACAAGGGAGAAGAGACAGCAACCAGTTGGCAAAGGAGGAACCAATTCTTCCTATGCTTTTGTTTTAAATGTCAAAAATATTCGTAAACTGATAAGCAAAGTTGTCTTGTGATTGTATTTGAACTGGCAATTTTGTGACAGTGTAGTCTTTAAGGGGTCAGTCTGAAGATCTCACTCTATAATGCTTTTTAAAGTGTTTATTGATTTTTCTGCTCTCCTCTCAGTGTTTGGAGAGTTTTTCTGATACTAATTTTTTCCTTTCCAATAAACTAGTCAAGAAAATGATGAAATTAGCTATATCTCTAGCTGTGTTAAGTGAATAGGGTAAACAATTTTAAAAATAGAGGAAAACATAGTCATTTTCTTTCCTGAAGCTTTGAGTATAGCAATTAGTCACTTTGTAACAATATGTATCATACTTCCAGACAAAAATGACTGCCAAGGTAACAATATCCCCTGCAGAATACATCTTGAGCTTTGTCTTCCTACAAATATTGGAAGAAAAATTGCTATTCACTTTAGTGAACCATCCATATTCATGAAGCTGATCATCCATCTCCTAAAGTCCGCTTCATACCAGCCTGAGCTTTTTTCCATTACAATTCTTGAAATTACTGACTTCATTCACAGTATTAGGAGAAGTCTGTGTATATTACTACATATTTGTAAGGAAAGACATAAACAAATTTCAATCCGTAGCCTTCTTAAGAGAATAAGAACAATTCCTAGTGTTCCTGCCTGCCACATTCTAGCCTGACGATTAATATCCCATGTATCTAAATTAGTCGATACCGTATTTTTCTCTGCTTCCTGCATTAAGCTATTAAATCATTTTGCTATCCCTGGTTAAAAAGTTACCATATTCTATTAAGTTAAGAGGTGCGATAAATTGGTCTAACAAAGTGACTTTTAAGGCCTGAATTTACAAAGGGATGTAGGACTTTGTGTCCCCATGGCTGTTAAAAAATTGATGGGTTTTAGGCTTGTAAATGTCTTTGTGAATCCAGTCCTACATTTCATGCTCCCAGATGCTCAGATTATAGGATGCTGTAGAATTTCAAAGTACAGTTTATTATTATCACTGTTGAACTAGTAGCAATAGAGGGGCTATAGACAAAAAGAGCAGCACTGGAGCTACAAAGATTTGCCAATTCTTAGGTGTGTGATTTAGCAGGGGAACCACGTTTGGCTCCTACCTGCAGGAACATTTCTTTGTCCTGTGGCCGGGTAGTTTTTCTGTAGGTGACTTCTTTGTGTTATACTGTTCAAAGGGTTCTTAAATATAATAGCTGGTGGATTAGAAACTAATCTCAACACTTCCTCCCTCCTGCAATTCTGTGGCAGTTAAAAGCATTTTCTAGGAGAGTAAGGCTCCCAGAGACAGACATAAATACACGAAAGATACAATCAGATAGTAACTGGAGCCTTTGAGAAAGAGGTTTGTTGACTTTATTTCTTGGGTTTCCTCTGTGTGATTAGATCAGCTCTTAACTGAGAGCCTATGTAGATGTATCCAGTGTTTCCATTTATAATAACAGTCAGATAACACCTTCCATCTCAGGATGTCCATCCCTGCACAAACAGTTTTAGTATTCTCTGAGGCAGAAAAGGGTTAGAATCCCCGTTGTATACAGAATAAAATATGGAAATGTGGACAGGCACAGATGAAGCATTTTGCCCAAGGTTATAAAGGAAATACCTGCCCAGCCCAGGAATATAATACAGATATTCTCTTTTTCTTGTACTTTAACCACAGAATCATCTTTCCTTCCTACTTAGAATGCTTTCAGTGTTTTTAAATGCTGCAATTATCCTTTGACTGCTTTCTATTTAAAGACAGGGATATGTACTCAGCACATCTCTAGAAGGCACACCACCAGCATACATTTGTTACAAACAGATTGTTCAGGTTTCCTAAACCTGCAGAAAGAAGTCATTATTATCTTTCTAATGCCAAAAGCATTTTAAAACTCAGAAAACCCTCTTATCTTCAGTATAAGAAAAAATAGTGAACGCTATGTTCCCAATGTTTTAGAAAGAATAGTTTTTCTCATGAAGATTGGAATTCACTGGATTATGATTGCAGTTATTACTATTGCTTTATGAGGGAGAGAGTATAATAACAGTGGCATAATCTTTGTGTAAAAGTCTTCTAATAATCTTGTTTAGGAATACCTTTTCTCCAAAATGAGTTCCTGGTAATTTGAAGAAATGAGATTTGCCCTCAGTTGTTTCTGATTTCTTATAGAACTGAATAGCAAGGATTATTGTCCTGCCTTTTACAGACACTGAGACAACCAAGTATGTGATCAAATAATCAAAAAAAGCAAAGTCCACCCAGGATACTGTGCAGGTTCATTTCATTTCCCAGTTGCTTCCTCCACTGGACAGAAACACAACAGAAAACAGACAGAACTGTTTATCAAACAGTTAAGATGGAAAATATTACACTGAGAAATTCCAACACAGTCTTTGGGAAAGAATTTCAACAGCAAACCTTACATGAGCTAATACTTGAAAAATCAGTGTTAGCTGAAAATCAGAAATTTTCCTGAATTGTCTAATGTAATATGAGGCACGTAAATTCAGTTGCGGGCACCTTAGGATTCCAGGTGCCTGGTTATGTTTGCCTAAGAGAAAGGTAGTCATGTTTATCGTGGGAGGACTTCACAGTATCCGAAGCTGTTGGGAAAAAAAGAAAGTCTGTGGCTGTGTAATTATAGACTGCCCTGCATACATGAGGCAGGAGTACTGCCACGCATTCAGCCTTGGCTCAGGGTTCTCAATTTCCATTTGCTGTTACTACACAAGGCCCTATATCATAGGGAGCTGCAGCAATTCTTCAGCGACGATAATACACCACCACCACTGCATTTATCTAGCCCGTTCTTACTACCTGTATTACACTGGTGTCGACTCTTTAAAAGGTTGGGTAAGTAGGAGAAAATGCACATTCCCTGATGATGTACCACAGTGTTACAGCCTTACCTGTGCTTATGCGTTGACGTTTGCTGCAGCAGAGCTGTACAGCCTACTGCCAGCGGGCCGGGGGTGCTGGTTCCATGTGAGCAGCATCGCTCACATCTGGGCCCCGCACGTTGCCTACTTGTACGTGGAAAGCAGGGCAGGGGGAGGAGGCTCCTGGGTGCCCAAGGCTTCTTCCAGTACGGAGTTGGGAACCGGGAGGCTTATCCTTGTGAGAAGTGACCCTTTTTGTTACATGTCAATGTAGTTATAATTCCAGATGACGGACTCCACGTATCTTCAAACAGAGCAGTGGAATGAAGTTCTGAGGAGGCTGTTTGAAAAAATTAATGTAATAAGGGAGCTACTATGTTAATAAGTACTGGCTTAGCTAACATATTGTGTGCATCTGCTAATCATAAATTTTCTCTGATTTAATCACCCATTACATTTTAAGGATAAATTAATCATTGTTTGGAAATGGGCAAAGCTGTCCAGAGAAAGCTAACATTTTTAAAACTACAACTCTCAGCTGGAAATGATAGAAAGAGCAAATAATCAGCAAACTCTGGATTTCTGATGTCTAAAACAAAGTTGGTCTTGTATAAGGTAATTTAATAAAAACATGAGGCCATTTGGCTGCATGATAAGAACAAGTTACAGACTGTTGGGAGAGATCTCTCCTGGTGAGCTCTCCAGATTATATTTCTCCCCAGCCTGGCTTCAGAAGATGCAGCTGAACAAGTGCAACCTGAGAACACAAGAGTACCAGAGCAGAGAGAGAAATGGGACAAGTAAAACACAAACACTGAGACATGACATTTGGTAAAACAAGCACCAGGATCTGAATCTAATATTGTCCTGCTGTAGAAAACAGAACAACGCTGAAACAGATCAGAGCTCATGTCTGATCGCACAGAGACCTTTTCTCTCTTTGACACGGCAACTTATTGGTAAGCTGTGTTACAAACCTGCCACTGCTTATCAGCATGAAACAGTAAAATTGGTAATGTTAATATTAGTTTTGTTATAAGGAGGATGGCATAAGAACGTGAAAGCAGGTTTATATGGAATATCCAGCTGAAGTTATCTGGCCAGCAGAAAGGAGGAGAGCTTCAGTTAGCAGGACCATGTGCTTTTCCCCCAAACACTGGAGATCCCTCGTTGTGTGCCTGCAGAAATGATGCTTGCATCCATGCAAAAGGTCGGCCAGGGCCGATCCTTTGGGCCTTCAGAAGATCGACACGCAAAAGATCAGAGGGCCTTGTAAAAAATAGTGTTTGAAATTCATCCCCGTTCAAGGAACCGACACCAGGTGGCACTAGAGAAGGCAAAGAAAATTGAGCAGTTACTAAAAAAACCAGCGCTCGCTCAGGCAACCTGTGTCTGCCCCACCGGGATCCTCTGCCAGGGGCAGGGGCACAAGCTTGGTGGTCCTGCCCTGCCGGGGGCCATCACCAGTTACTTTATCATTTATCTGAAGGAGCTGTAGCGGATCAGCAGAGATGATTAATAAAGGGCCTGTACGGTTTGTTGGGGGTTTTTTTGAACACAGACTGCATCTCACACTTGGAAGAAGAGGGCTGCTGGGTTTTGCTTTGCCGTTACAGCATGCATTAACTGTTCACCACATATTCCTGGTTTCTGCCCACTGTCTGAGACTGCTGCTGTTTGTGCGTACTCTAGAGACAGTTCAGACTTGTCCAGACACCAAACTAACCTCCCTACGCACACCCTCGGGCATGGGCTCTTCCCAAAGCTTTTCAGCTCCTGCTCAGGCGCTTAGCTCTGCAGGCTCACGCTTAATCATCTCAGCTGCTAAAAAAAAAATAAAAACGTGTGGTGTGGCAGACAGATGCCTGCCTTTCCTTTCTACTATTGTTCATCTGAGGGAGGAACACGTGTCATCCCCTCATGACTGGCCCAGAAGCTCAGTCCCTTTCTTTTCTCCCAGCAAGTGAAGCTAGCGAGACAGAGCAGACTGAAGACGGGGAAAAATTCTCTTTAGAGTGAGACTGCTTTGAAAGTTGAAGAGTACATTGGAAGGGGAAAAGGTCTTCCATCTGTACAGCTTGCTCAGGGTTCTGCATTACCCTGTCTCACCAGCCAAATCACTGCTTTTAAGGCAAAAGACAGATTTTGTGCGGATCACTAAACAATGCAACAACACCCGGGGACAAAGGATATATGAACATGATAAAGCAGGTCATTATACAAAATGTGTTACTCTCAGTGTCTCTGTAAATGAGTGCATAGATCACACTGAAGTACAGCTTCAAAGATTCAATATAGCTACAATCTAGTTTTTGTACCGTTAGTGCCCATCCACTGTATCACCTCCCAGCCAGCATGGGAGAAACAGGGAGGTGATGGTACCCCTCTTCACATGCCTTCCCTTCCAAACCTTCCCCCACCCTCTGAGCCCATTTACAAAATATCAGATCGAGTGCTTCATAAATTCATAAGGGAATAGTGAGTTTTCTTGCACCAGAAGTGTGGCCCGCTGACCTGTTCTGCCTATGTGACTCTCCCTCCTAGGGCACTGGCTTCCCACATTTCTGAGGGTTTGGCTGGACAGACCGCTGCTGGACCACACGTGCTCTGCACGCCCTTGCGTTCTTCTGCTCCCTGAAGGCATTAAATATGGAGCAGTCCCATCTGCCATTCCGTTCTTTTGCCATGTATAATCCAGAATAACAGGACTCTGCAGCAGTGGGGGAGGAGAACAGGTTGTGAAAAGAGAACGAGCACAAAAATAAAATTTGAAGGATTAAAATCTGTTCAGAATCCAACAAACTGGCAGTGCTGTTTCAGCAGGGATCTGAGATTTCAGCTTGTGACATCGGTGCTGGTCAGGAGAGACAGTAACATTCAGAATTTAAATATCAAGAGGATGTTCAGTTTCAGACACTAAGAAAGGGTTTGCAGAAGTCAGATCTAACTATAGAAAATATAAAACTGTACACCTCCTACATCTGTTTCCTTAGATGCCTGACAAAATGACATGCTGCTTAGACTGGGTTGATCCCTCGAGTCTATCAGCGCATCATGTCCCAGCCCGTTGGACATGCAGGGGAGCTACAGTTAATTGATCTTTTTTTTTTTTTCCTCCTAGATAAACAAATTCCTCAAGAGCCTGAGAGGACATGACACTGTCAGGCATGCCGAAGGAACTATGTCAAATGAAAAAGGCAGCCTGTCACATCAGGGTGAACAAGACGAGGTATGCAGGACACCTGCTTTCACTGCTCTGGTGCAGGAGAGCCTGAGGTTGAGATGATGACCTTCAGGACACCCTGCAAGATTCAACTGCTTACCCAACTCTTTCTGCAGGTGTGGGGAAGGGTCGCATGATTTATTGCACACGTTTTGTTGAAGCTGGTAATTTTTTGGTCTGCGTGTAGCTCACCCGCAGGATGAAATGGGTCTATGAAAAGGCAAAGTGTATCATTGCTTTCAGATTATGAGTTCCATCTTGTAAGTTATAGCAAATTTTTTTTTGCTACAGGTAAAGATATAAACCAGAACTGCATTTTATAACTTTTGGGCTATTATTTAAAAATTTATTTTCATCTTATGTCTTTTTGTACATACTTCTTAGAGACTTGATAATATATTGGAATAGAATTTGTAGGATCATACTTAAATTAATATATTTATATTTTTATTAGTAATAGAAGTGATTTTGAATAAAAGCAGAGAATTCAGTTGGCTGCTGTTACTTAGACTAATCTATAAGTATTCAAAAGTGGTAATAAATTCCAGAAAAGTCATAAAGCTTAATAAAAATAAGGAAATTAATACAAGAATCTAATGTGAAAATTCATTATTTATGATACACTGTATTTTTCCTGTTTTGAAGTGTATCATCCAGTCAAGAGGCAAAGTATGTAGCTTAGATGATTAAATACATATACCAAAGAATGGACATCAAGATATAGAGTATAATAATATTCATATACTGAAGCCTGTTCGGTAGGGAAAACAAAGCACAAATGCTAAAGAAAATCTTTTATATTACAGCAAGATGATCAGGAGCTTCCAGAGCTCATTGCAGGAAAGCACTAAGAAACAGTTAGCTTAATTAACTCTACAACAGAGAAAATTAACATTAATTTTGAATAGGTATATTTCACTATTATTCACTCAACCACATCATGCATTTTTGAAGGCACAAGCATATTTAACTGGGACATTTCACACAGAATTAAATGAACATGTCAATTAAACAGTCCTTAAAACATCTTACATCAGTGTAACTGAGATCAATTTTAGGTACAGCTGTCAGCTAAATAAAGGAATCAAAATTATTGACAGGGTTTACTTTGTAATTCGTGCAAGTTCATTTTCCATTGACTTTGCTGTCATCTGTGCATCGTTGCTACTTCTCTTTTCCAGAATATGTCTTTTCTGTTCCAACATCTTTTGTGCTGTGAGATGCCATTGTAGAGCCTCAGTATTCTTTCCAGTAAACAGATTCCTCCAGCTCAATAACACTTTTCTCTTGGTTTGTTTGATGAGGCCGAGGTCAGGAAACAAAAGGAGTTTGTTCTCCCGATACTGGATATTGCATTGCTAGAGTTGCTTTCAGCAGTCTATCCTGCTCTCCTATTTCAAACTTAGGTGAAATAAAAACACTCCCACTGTCATTTGCAGTCACACTCTCCTCACTGGTATTCTACAGCACTTTTCCACACAAAATTATATCAATTTCCAGAAGTTCAGCAGGACTTCTAATAATAAACGAAACAGGATCTATCTGGCCTGTACCAGAGGGGAAACGAAGGCTGTGCAGAACTTCCAACCCTGTTTGGTTTTCAGTTGCTTCCTCCCTTTTGTCGGGTGACACACATTTCACAGAGGAATATAGGCAACTCAGCCACCTTCTCCACCTTCAGCCCATGCAATTTTAAAGGCACTTTCAGGCTCTTTACCTCCCCTTATCATGGAAATACAAGCTTTCAGGAAAGAAGTGGAACAGATGGATAGGGGTGGAAACTATTTAGCTATCTTACCGTAATCTGCCCACATTCAATGGTATCTGAACTCAGAGCTCCAGAGTGTGGGCACACGCTTCCGACACAGCCCAGACCATACCACAGAGAGGCCCCAGTATGTCCTTGTTATCTAACTCTCTGTGATAGCTGGTTTGCCAAGGACTTTTAAAAAGTGATTCATCCAGAAGCAATTATTTTCATACCATAAGTCTTTACCAACAAACTGCCCATTAGGAGAGATAGAACCAGGCTTTCAACATGGTGATGCACAAAATCAAATCTATAATAGTTTTACACAACATTTTAACTGTATTTCCCATATTTTTCTTAAAAGACATAGTTAACGCTAACTAAAAAATGGTCAAAGGCAACACCACCAACCACAGCATTTGTAATTTTCTAATTTTGTAAACATTTGAGAATAAAGAACAATCACAATATAATACTTAATTTCTCTTCATAAATATCATCTTCTTTTCCCATTACAGTTTGACAATCGGTTACTGTGCTCTCTGCGGCAAGTAATCATTGATTATAACCTTCTATCAGCTAATTGCAAGCAAACCCTTCCTTAAAATTCTTGCCAGGAGTTCTTGCCAGAGAAGCCTCTGTAGCAATCATGCCAGATTTAGCTCCCTGCTAACAGAATTGTGCAAAGCAGAGTATGCGCTGTATGCATTGAGAAACAGGTACATGCATCTCAGCAGAGATCACAGAAACATGCGTAGTCGGTCTGTACCTAGACAGCACAGGCATTATCACAGTGAGCTTCAGCAGCAACACTCACGCTTCCCACAGGTTAAGTGGTGATCACATCCCAAACTGTCGATACAGCTGAGGTCTCTGACAGCAAACTTCCTTTACATTCAATGAGCCTGATGTATACATGGACAATCTGCCATGTACATGTTTCTGCTGCAACATTCTGTTGTTCATTACATGATCAGGACAAAACAAATTTAAATGAACAGTTATGATAATCCATTACCATCTCCAGAACTTTTAGCAAAGACATAGGCTTTTCATGACAAAACAGATTCATAATCTAATGTTCCCCTGCAGGCAAAGACTTTCTGGCTGAAAAACATCCCTGGCTTCCAATTGGAGAAGCAGGCAGGAAGGCAAGGAACATTTTAGTTCCCTTTTGTAACATACTGTGTCCTTGTGTTAGTCTTCAGATCCACAAAGCAGTTGGAGAATAAGTCCTTTTAGACCATCATCAGCTTCTCCATCACAAGATTTATGACCTTTCCCCTTAATCTCTACACCTGAAGTAGGGTTAACCTTTTACGTATATCAGTATATAAAAATGGTGGATTGGTTAAAAATAATTTAATTTCTCAGAAATCTAAAGCACAACAGCAGCCTTTTGTCTTTCCCAAATCTTTCTTTTAACATGCATGCTAACCCATAGCATAAATACCTCAGCATTCAACATCACTGGAAATGTCCTTCTTCTCATGTGAATATTCAGACTGCTGGGCTGAATAACTTAGGTGAAATGTTATTTTAAGATCTGAAATGATCATGTTCTGAAGAGCGGTTGTGTGCATGCATAAGAAAAAGGAAAAAAGCTGACCGATAACAATACCATTGCAGACAAAAGCTCAGGAAGGAATTCTTTTCTCAGATCCTCCCTGTAAAAATAGGAATACATTTTTCTGCATATGTATTATTATTTTAATTATTTATATATACTTGTTACATTTTACTAATAGGAAAAGTAGGCAAGAATAAGGACAAAGAATTAAAAGACCTTCAATCAGAAGTCACTGACAGACAAGTTTTGATGACTCAGATGCAAGATGAGCAAGTTTATTTACTGCTGGGAGGAGGTTCTCATCTGTTTTGCATAATTGAGAGCTGTCCTTATAAAGTCCTTGGCTATTTTCCTGGGAATGTACACCTGCTGCCATAAAGACTCTAGGTACATACCACACAAGTCTATTTTAACTTTTTATGGCACTGGGACTCTACCTCATTTTGTTTCACAGGCTACATTTAATCCTGAATCAACTCCGTGGACTTCAGCATAGTTTTTCTCACTTATGCAAAGGACAGATATGGGTCATTCTGTTTGATTAAAATTCTGCTGTGACCTAGTCGTCCTGTAAGGAACACCTCTGAAGATATACACATGTCCTGGAGTCTCCACTTCCATTCTGGCCCCTACTGATGTTTCTCTTCTGCAGCTTGGCCCTTGCTGCTCCCTGATGATACTGATTAGGGACCAGTCACTGGTAGAACAACACCATGGTGACTCCAAGGACAGTGAAAATGCTTGCAAAGCTGATTCTGAATTATGTGCGTGCTTCTATATGCTGGGAATCCATTAGAAAACAACCTTAGAGTGGTCAGAAAGACACCCCTTGTCACAGGGGGCTGAATGAGAGAGAAGGGGTTCAGATCGCTTAAAGAATAATCTCCAACTGTATTAGCAATAGACAAATGATTTAACAGAAATTTATATGAGAGTGCGACTTCACAGAATTCCATGGCAAGGTTCGCTCTATTACTTAGTACATGGATGAAATGCACTCGGGAAAATTAAGCTAGAATCAGACTAAACTTACGTATATAAAGACCGAAATCATGATAGGATAAAAAGAAATATTACAAAGAAAAATCGAGTTAGAATTAATTTATTGTGATTTGCACAAAGATTGGGAATGTGGAAAAGTAGGGGAGACCCTCCCGTTGAGTCACGAGGTTCAGAGAAGACCCCCTTGCTTTCTAAACTCCTGTCAGAGACTAGGTGCGGCTGGATCAAGGCCTAGTCCTAGACTTGGTCAACGGTTTATATCTAAAGGGATTATGAGTATAATAGCAGCCTAAATTCACTCACAGTTGAATAAAATTCACGACAGTAATTTTAAGTATGAAATTGAAAGTAATAACTTATAATATACTTGCTATAATATACTTACTATAGACTATTCAGTTTAGTACATGCGCATGCAAGAAGACACTAAGAGATACACATAGAAGAGAGTAAAAGAGAGTAAAAGAGGTATATCTGTTAAAAATTCCCCTTGAGGTCAGTGAAAATATTCACATTGAATGCTTTGGCATCTTTCTCAATGGGCAAAGGGTTGAGCCTCAAGGAGCGGAGAGTATCAGCCCAGGTCATGTTGGCTTTTGGTGACAGACCTCTGATTTTTGCAAACCAGAAAGCTTGCGAGCTCTGAGAGGCCTGCCGCTCAGAGGGAGATGCTGGTTGCAGCCCTCTGTGGTCCGGGAGAGCTCAAAGGGCCTCACTTAGTACTGCTGTTTATAGATTAGGGAGATCATTGACTTTTGCAATCAACAAATTGCTGGAATCTCAGCTGTGCTGGAAAATTCCGAGACTGAGAATAACTTGAAACATAGATATGGGATGCTCCAAGGCTGTCAGGGGAGGACTGTGATGTCTCAAGGTTGTTATGAGAGAGCACTGGCTGCAGGTTGTTATGAGAAGTGGCTATCTCTGCTCCCGTCCCCCGCCTCTGCTGGGCAGCAGGAATCCTTGAGACACACAGCGTATCTCCCTGTCTTAGCTGTGCAAGAGTTCCTGGCACAGCCAAGGGTCGCTTCACTGCCCAGCTCGTTACACTTACGCGAAGGGCTAGCAAGCCTTCCCGACTTCGTAAATCAGCCTGGGGAGGGGGTAAGAAGTGCACCCCCACAGCCCCATTACCCCAGCATTAAGAAAGCAGTATCACACAATGTCAACCAAATATAAGACAATATATTTCTGGGATTCCTACAAACTGTTTAGCTGATAAACTATAGTCATGCTTTTGTCTCGTTAGAGCTAAGAAAAGACTGGGAGAAGTATCATTAAGCTTTAATGGAAAATTAAAAGTGTTTTGAATAAATCAAGGCATTGTTATGGATAGGCTTTAACTGTCATGATGTGGCTATGGGAGAAACATTGTTGTACAGATATTTTTTTTCACCATCTTGATGAAGGCTGACAGTGCTAATGGGGTAGGCTGTGAGGAGAGAAGAAAGGACTTTAGCCCATCCCAATAAATCTGCCTCCGAGCAATTGTGAACAGACAATCTCTAACTTAAAGAATTAATCAAGTACACTGTAAAAATGCTTGTGTATTAGACATGCATCTGCAAACTGAGTAAAGTCAAATAATGATTCAAACTACCAACAGAAGAACCTTTGCTTAAGTTTCATTTTGAAACATATCTGAAAACAGTCCGTACCAGCTAGGATTTCTTAACTGCCAGGGGTGACAGGAATCTATTATTGATGGAAAAGATGAGCTGTAGCAGAACCATCTCTTAATATGGAAACACTGATCCACATTCCATTCATTTAGAATGAGAATTGCTCATACAAAATGAAAATGTCCTGCTCCAGCTGCTACAAGTCTGAAACTAATAAGAAAGATTTTGCATTAAATTAATTCTGAATGTCTTTCCATGACTATGATGACAGGATTTTGAAAGAACAGATATCTATTTTATATATTTTGGAAGAAGACATGTTAAACCCTCTTCTGAAATATGTATTCCTTCCTGCCCTGGCCACATGCACACCCACACCCACACTACTCTAGGGCAGTTACATTACTCAGAAATACTTACCTCGGTCTGAAAATACACAGAACAAAGCCTATCAGTGAGAATAACTGTATTTTATGATTCAGATCTAGAAGAAAAATGTAGTGTGTCTTACACAGTTCTTCCTATATGATGATCTAGCAGAGATTGTAGTTTTCCATGCTTAAATGTAAAGATATAAGTAACAACAATTCTTAAATTTGGAATATTTTAATATTATAATACATCAGGGTTAACTTACTTTAACACCAGCACAATTACATTTTCTGAATGACCTTATTTAACGTCACTGTAAATGTGGTGAAACAAGTTGTCAACTCAGCACAGATGACTTGTAAGACAAGGTGGAAATTCCTCAAAGGACCATGTTGTTCTTTTTCACTAAAGGGAAAATTCTGTCATGGGAGCCAGGACCTGCAAGAGTTTCCCCACGTTAAATACTTTATACCCTTTTCTGAAGGAATAGCAGTACTGCAGGTAAAAACACGAGGTTGTAGCTCTCCGTTTCCACAGAGTCTGTGGAACCCCATGGAGATCCTGCACCTTTGTAAGAGCTATAAGTCTTCTGTAGCTCTTCTACTCCTACCTAAAAACACAGTTAAAAGTACCAGCTATCCACTATAGACATATGCATAATGGCATGCCTTTAAAAAGTTGCCAGTGTGGAAAAGGTATCAAAGGAAAAAAATGCAGCATATGGTAATTTTATGGACCATTTTCCACTGTGTACCAGGAACAAGGTGAAACACATTCTTTTTCTACTCTAAAACCATATTCCCAAGATAAAAATTTTTGCCAAATACAGATCGAATCAAGGAGTTAATGTGGACTTTGAAAAACTAGTTTTAGTCACTTATGCAATTCCTGTACAGTTAGTCCTTCATAATATCTTGAGATTCAGTTCTTTATATTGGACCTAATTGCCAATAAACCAGTAGCAAATTACCCATATTTCAAAGCAGAAAATCCACAAATTCAATATACAGGATTATTTTATAGTCCTAATAGTTCAACAGTTCCATATCAGCAAATGGAATGCATGTCATTGAATTTATTGAAGTGAAATGAAGGTGACCATAACTGTTACTATCCTAACTCTTGTGCCTAAAGGTTCTAGCGAGGAGGCGGAACCCGTTTTTGGCCCTGTTGCCATAGAAAGTCAACAGTTCTTGCAAAGGGCTTCTGAGCCTGCAAAGTGCTATCTGAGTGCTCAAATTATGTTAATTGAATTTATTCATATACTAAACAGGGAAAAGGTGTAAGAGGGGAAAAGAGAACCATATCATGTTAATATGAAATTAATATCAAGATTCACTTGTTATGTTAGTGGTGGCTGTCACTAGTAGTACATGTAAAATCATTCTAAGCAGAGCTGTCATGAACGCTGAATTTAATTCCTCTGTATTACATTTATGATTTCCTAATCACCTTCACACAAAGGCATTGCAAGGGTCAGTTGAGATGCTTCTTTGACATGATGTGTATAAAACAAGTATGCTACTGTAACTCTAACATTATTTGTATTCAACTTTTAATCAAGCTTTCAATGACTTGCATTTAAAAGACGTGTAGAGGTGCCACTTAGGGACATGGTTTAGTGGTGGACTTGCATCGTGGTTTAACCTGGCAGGCAGTTGAACACCACACAGCCACTCGCTCACTCCCTGCCACAGTGGGCTGAGATAAGGACAGTGTAATAGGACAGAAAAGGAAGGGGAAATAATAATAATAATAACAACAATAATAATAATAGAATTAGAATATACAAAAAAGGTGACATACAAAGCAATTGGTCACCACCCACCCACCTATGCCCAGCCGGTTCCCGAGCAGCGGCCCCTGGCCAGCTTTCCCCCTAGTTTATATACTGGGCATGACGTCATATGGTATGGTATATCTCTTTGGCCGGTTTGGGTCAGCTGTCCCAGCTGTGTCTCCTCCTAGATTCTTGTGCCCTGCAGCCTACTCGCTGGTGGGGTGGCATGAGAAGCTGAAAAGTCCTTGACTTAGTATAAACACTGCTTAGCAACAACTAAAACATCAGTGTGTTGTCAACATTCTTCTCATCCTAAATCCAAACCACAGCACAATACCAGTTACTAGGAAGAAAATGATCACAGCCGAAGCCAGGACAACTTGGCACTGTTAGGTTAACAGTTGGACTCAATGATCTTAAGGGTCTTTTCCAACCTAAATGATTCTATGATTCTATGACTTGATTACAGCTAGTAGCATTCCAGGGTGGCTTAGCCTTACCTCTAGACTTACAAAGATTTACAATAATTTTCTTGGTTTGTGTTAGTGTTTAAACTAACCAAGATTTGAATTACTTCTCAGTGCAAGAAATAAAAGTTGCCCTGAAGATGTCTTGAAGGAGCACTAACTTGGGCAGAATTGAATTAAGTAGAATGCCTTATCAGGGCAATAACTTGAAGCTGTTTGATCTGTAAAACAAATTTTGTGTATGTGACAAACAAATACCTAGATCATAAATCTGTATGATTGTATGCAGCTCAGTAATACAGAACATACATCTTTATGATAAACAAGGTGTCTATTAAGAAGAAGGCTAAAGTGGCAAATATCAGCTACAACATCAAGTAACAGACTGACATTTAACATGAATTAAAGTGCAAGATAAAAAATTCTCCTTAAAATATAGTTACAGCAGAGCAAATATTATAATGGCTGTTCTATATAGTAGTCTCCTTTAAACACTTGAACGGGTATTCATATGAAATTACAAGTAAAAATGAGTACTCACTTAAAATGCATGGTCAAATTGTCACTTGTCATTGCATTATTGTATAAAATGAATTAGCAGGCTCCATTAGTTTCACCATTTTGGCATAGCTTTCATAATTCCTGGATTTTTTTAACTGCCACAGATGTCTATAGAATATTATTCATGCTAGGCAGCTGCATAACAGCTGTAGTGGACAGGACAAAAACTTAAATAATTTTACTGTATTGAAGTAAAATTATTAAAATTAATTAATTTTGTTGCATTTGCCATTGTGTTGGATTTCAAGTCCTTTTAATGGGTATGGCCAATTTAAAAAAATATATCCAATAAAAGATAAATAATACCAGCTGTCTGTCATGGATGAGGAATTAAATCTTTTTATCTTGTTAAAAACAATATTCCAAATAACCATGTTTATTTTTCCTTAAAAAAACCCACCACTCTCTCAAATGTCAGTTTATATTTTATAATACAGGACTGACCTGACTTTAATGAAGAATTATATTTGATATTAGATGCAAAATTAATTGCACATTACGTAACAACAGACGTCATTATTTCCTACTCTATTCCATATCATAGCTTTTCAAATAAAATCCTTTTCAAATATTAGGAAAATCAGCTTAACCATCTGAAACATGTTTGGCCGCAGCCTTTACAATAGCCCAGCTTACACATTCCTATAGCAACAATATAGATGTTCTCTCTAAAAAAAAAAATTCATGATTAATATAGCAGATAAAATCAAGATGCCTTGGCCCAAGACTCTATAGCAATACCCTGTTATGCATATTACAGAGCTTCTATCACATGAAACTGATTTTAAATCCAATCTCCAGTGATCTAAATATCTATTGATTTCTGAAGTAAATAGAAAAATCAGTGCTGACAGCATGAAGTTACTTTGAAAATGGATTTAACCTATACTTACCCTGCAGGTTTATACCTCTTTGGGATTTAGCTTCTTCTGAGGCAAATATGATAGACTTGGTCTTCTAATCCTAGCCAGGCAAGCAACCCAGGAAATAATAGTTTTTACATCTCTTTCTTCCGTAACTGAAGACAGGGAACTCCATGTTTCTAGTGCTAAGCGAAGACAACATTTCCTCCTGTACAAAACCCAGAAATCAGTTAGACTTGATCGTGACAGTAGGGATGCATTTATGTAGAGGTGCAGGAGGAAAAAATGGTTATGATGAGAGGTTTAAAAGTAATACTTTTCCCTCTCAGTAATTAGGGCATCAATATACAACCATCACTGAGAACAAATCAGTAATTACACCTTTCTTAATCTTTTCTAAAGTTTCAGGTATATTCCAATAGTGTCCTGTTTAGGCAAGATATAAAAGGTATTTTTCCAGTAGAAATTAAACGGAAACTGGCAATAATTTTGTCTCTCTTCCCTCTCCCTCACCCAGCATTTTCTTTTTGAGACAGATTAGTGCTCCTTAATAAAATGGCAGAATTCAAAATGATTCCTGTTACAGTGAAAACAGAGGTAAAGAGTTAACAGCCACTTCAAGTTTTGTTTCTTAATCTCATGTTAGTGTACTAAATTAATGTACTTCAGAAAAATAAAAAATATTCAGGAGACACTTTAACATGGATGATCCAGGTGTCAAAACATTAGCCGAAGATTTGAGATACCAGAGTTTGTTTCTATTCTGCCTCAAAGACTTCCTACATAACCTGTAATAATTCATGTGGAGACAAAATCCCAAAGGAGTTCAGGGCCTGCCTCCCGTGGGATCTGGTCTGAATCACTCTGTTTAGGTCTCTATTACCTCACAGGGCAGAGGGTGGGGTAACGGCCACAATACTTCCTGACAGAGTTTCATTCCTTCATCTGCCCAGCTCACGACTTGGCCTGTGACCACCTCGTTCAAAGGACGAGGCAGCCTGAGCTCCGGCTACCTACAGACCCCAACTGTCTGTGCCGCAGGTGATGCAGGGCCACTGCACCTTCCACACTAGCCACAGAGTCATTGGCTGACGTGTCCGTTCTCGATCAGCCACGCGACGCACTGAAAAGGGACGTTGCTGAATATTGTGACGGACTCAGCCAGGATGCAGTGATGCCACAGTGATGCGCTGGGGGTTGCATTAAGGGCTAGCCTCGTTCTACCTTTTCCCCCTTACCTGGGGCAGGGTTCAGCTTGATCAAACTTTAGGTGTCTACAGTAGAAATGTCCACAGTTCAGTTAAATCAACAAGCCAGTATGGTCAAACACATGCAGAGCAGAATTTATCTCATCCTAAGGGAAACACATTTGGTCAACTGAAAGCCTCCCTGAGTTCCCTGCCTGCACTGACTAGCTCTCTATTGACTCTAGTAGGAGTTCAGACATTTTGTGGAGATTCTTATAGTGCAGACACTTAAACTTAGAGCAAGTCATATTGCACTCCTAGATTTCATGCCATGGTGTACACTTGCATTTAAATAATATGGAAAGTCTGAGCTAAAATCAAGACATAGGGTAACACATGAAATGCACCACGGATGTTTGTTCTCAGCTTCCTTTGGCAAGTGAGGAGAAATGTACTTTCTCTGCCTTGCAGTGCTGTTCTAAGACAAAATACATTCCAGGCAATGATACACACACACACACACAAAAAAAAAAAAAAAAAAAAGGGGACCATTAAAGTGCCTCTTTATAGATAAAAGGGACAAATATTTTAGGAATTCATTGAAATTGCTAGTATATTTTCTTAGTCTTTGCATGCTAAATTAAAGCTCATATAATGCAGATTTGGATGAACACTATTGGTTACCCTTTATCGATTTTTCCATTAAAAGCCTATTCTTGCTTGTCACTGCTAGCAGAGACAAAGCTAGCAGTCTAGCAAATTTCAATGCATTCTTGAGAGTATTTTTAGTATAATATCCTGTGTTAGTGCTAGTTAAACCCTTATTTATGTCCTTTAGCCCTTGCTCTTGTAACAAGATACTGAAGAGAGAGCACTTTTTTGTCTATTGCTTTCTTGTCTAATGCCAAGTGGGAGGCACCAAGGTTTAGCACCTAAGGTTTTAAGAGTTAATGTTTTAAGGTCTAACCCTGTTAGAAATTGAGTGCTGTTTCACCCCTGAAACTGTTCTACTTGTAAATCCAAAATACAAGAGTATGATTCAAAGTTTGCTCAAGAGAATGTTTATTAAAAGACTGAAAATCTTGTTAGTTTAGAAGAAGCAGTAAGCAAAATGTACCTATTCTGAGCTCCATAACAATTGAGTAGGTGGTTAAAAATTTGGATAATTTATAACATAAAAACATTTATCTTACTTCCCTGTGTCTTTCTCTTGGTGGTCTATCAATTAAAAAACCCCAGTCTTTTAGGCAACTTTCATACTTGGTATTCTGACCCCCTAGGACACTTAGTATCAACCAAAAGAAAAACCCTACGGCCTGTGGTATCCAAAGACCTTCATATCCCAGTCCTTTATACTCTGTGAATAATTTTGAAGATGAAGTTGTGAGAGACCTCATCACCATATCAAAGGCATCAATCAAAGATTCTTCAGAATTTCACTAATGCAATGTTGACTAAGAAATATCATTTTGGTGAGGAAAAAGGTGTCTAGATTTTTTTTTTATCACTGTGCCTTTTGCATTCTTGCCCATCTCTCTACTCAGGGTCCTCTCTGCCCTTCTATAAGCTCTGGACAAATTTCCCAATTTCCTCTCAATAAAATCAAAGGTTTTAGGGGCCTCTTTGATCTTGCCTGCACCTGGCTGAGCATAAAAGAGCAAATGTTTTGGATCCTGATTTGCATGTCAGCTATTCCAGCATGACATATCAGACAGTATCAAGTTCACTCTGCCTTTGAAGCAACAGGATTTGAATTTTTTTCATAGTTTAACTAGATGTGAACTGACAGACTAAAGTCTATCTGTCACAGCAGGTCAATGGTTAGGATATAAACGTATTAGAACTCCTCTTCTTCTTTGTGCTTGGAGTGTCTGGCCTGATTGGCTTTAAGAATTCCTTCCAGTGGGGCTTCACCTGAATTAACACACAGAGGTGGGCCTGACTTCCTTCTGTGTTACACTGGAGCTTTGCTGGGAATAGCAGTTCCTGGTCCTGCTTTTTCAGGCAATCATTTACAGTATTACTCTTTACCAAATTGTCTGTGTGGGAGGAGGGAGCTCAAGAAAATGAGACTCTGGCTCTCACAAATACTAGGCTAATTACAACTCTGACCTCTCCTGATTTGCTGTAGCCTTCACTGGCTACAGTCCATGATCTTCCCTCTTTCTATCTGGGCTTCAGGCTGCTGTGTCCCATGCTCAACCCCAGCCACTCCAGCCCTTCTAACAGGTATTTGGTTTCTCCAGTTTGCTTTTCTCTGGAAGATGAAACAGCAGTACATAAAATATTTAACATGTATAAGTAATGGAACATGATGGGAAAGGAAGTATGTAAGAGAAAAGTAGATTTTAAACTAATGAAGATTTTGGACAGGTCATACGTATCTTCCCACATGGGGATCCTTCTGGTCTACATCTTTCAGACCCTCCCCCTGCTCAGACCTCTAAGGGTCTGGGCAATATAATCAGCTTTCTTAGCATGTAAACCAATTATCCCCCTATCAATGTAGACCAACAGGGCACTGGAAGAGCATTAACCCACAGTGAAGTTAGTAATTGCATTAGTATCTCTTTTGTTTTTCTTTATTAAAACTAGGCATATTTAGTTATGGTAAAGAATACTTGTTAAATTGTTACTTGTTTAAGCCAAAGTGCAAACAGACATACAAATCTGATGAAATTCCAGGCAAGGATTGTTACCCTGAGTTTCTTGAAGTGTATCTGTCCTGTATGACATGAATTTAAACCTGCTAAACATATAAAATCATACCCAACTGAGAGAGGAATGATGTGGAAAGGTCACAAAAGTTTAAACTACAGCCAGAAAGAAATTAAAGGAAAAGCCTCAATAGTATGCAGAGCAGTGAAGATGATAACTCTCATTTTGCTGGCAGTACCAGCGTATTTTTAAATCAGTTTCACTAAGTTGTAGTTTGGCTGAACAAGCAGAAATTTCTGAACTGAATTCAGTTATCTAATTTTAGTTAAACACGGTTGAAATCAAGCCATATAAATGAAACACAGCCAAAAGTTGTGGGTTTGGTACATCTGGACTCGTGGATTCAACGTGAGACACTACAAAATAAGTTACCTTGAAGGAAATGGTCCCCTAATAATCATAGAATCATAGAATCATTTAGGTTGGAAAAGACCCTTAAGATCACCAAGTCCAACCTTAACCCAACACTACCAAGGCCACCACTAAACCATGTCCCTAAGCACCACATCTACATGTCTTTTAAATACCTCCAGGGATGGTGACTCCAATGCTTCCGTGGGCAGCCTGTGCCAATGCTTGATAACCCTTTTAGTGAAAAAAATTTTCTTAATATCCAACCTAAACCTCCCCTGCTGCAACTTGAGGCAGTTACCTCTTGTCCTGTCCCTTGTTGCTTGGGAGAAGAGACCGACCTCCACCTCACTACAAGCCCCCTTCAGGTAGTTGTAGAGAGCGATGAGGTCTCCCCTCAGCCTCCTTTTCTCCAGGCTAAACAACCCCAGTTCCCTCAGCCGCTCCTCATCAGACTTGTGCTCTAGACCCTTCACCAGCTTCGTTGCTCTTCTTTGGACATGCTCCAGCACCTCAATGTCTTTCTTGTAGTGAAGGGCCCAAAACTGAACACAATATTCGAGATGCAGCCTCACCAGTGCCGAGTACAGGGGGACGGTCCCTTCTCTAGTTCTGTTGGCCACATGATTCCTGATACAAGCCAGGATGCCGTTGGCCTTCTTGGCCACCTGAGCACACGGCCAGCTCATATTGAGCTGACTGTTGACCAACCCCCCCAGGTCCTTTTCCATCAGGCAGCTTTCCAGCCGCTCTTCCCCAAGCCTGTAGCGTTGCATGGTGTTGTTGTGACTCAAGTGCAGGACCCGGCACTTGGCCTTGTTGAACTTCATACAATTGGCCTCAGCCCATTGATCCAGCCTGTTCAGATCCCTCTGTAGAACCTTCCTGCACTCCAGCAGATCAACATTCCCACCCAGCTTGGTGTCACCTGCAAACTTACTGAGGGTGCACTCGATCCCCTCCTCCAGATCACTAATAAAGATATTAAACAGAACTGGCCCCAATACTGAGCCCTGGGGAACACTGCTTGTGTCCAGCTGCCAACTGGATTTAACTCCATTCATCACCGCTCTTTGGGCTCGACCATACAGCCAGTTTTTAACCCAGTTTTTAATCCTTTCTTGAACCTTAATATCTAGGGTACTAGAGAATACACAATATGTGAAAGTTGCAGCTATATACTTAGTTTGAAATCTGTAGAAACAGTAGAAGCAAAACTGGATGCAAATATCTCTAGAACAATGGAATCACTGACAGACAAACTAAGATGAGCAGAAATAGGCCTGTTTTCTAAAGCTGCACAGAAAGGAAAAGAACTGACCTTTACATTCGTACATTTGCTATGTTCTTATGTAGAACAATTACTTTTAAAATTTATTTCTTCTGGAAAATAATTGCTTTTATGATTGCCTTCTCTAATCTCTGAAATCTTCCCTGATCCAGAAATTTTCATAAAGGAAAGGACCTCAGATAAGATGGCAGACAAAACCTGACCTTAATGAAAGTGAGTTCAGAGGTTGAAAAAACATGTACATTCCTGATCCTCCTGTCTTCTTCAGGAAGACTGACCACTTCCACTCTTCAGAGAACAAGCTACTTTCAGCTCTTTGTATCTCTAGCTCCAATCACTGGCAAAACCTTGGTAGTATCACGTATGGAATCAAGGTAAAAGCTTGTAAAAGTAAGGACATTTTGTTTGTCTCTTAACTTTATGCTATAATATTCTTATCTGACAGCCAATATGCTATTTAACTGCTTATTATTACACCTGTCTCTTCTAAACAGGACTAGCATATTCATTCTGGACAAAGACAGTACCATTTTCCAGTGATCTTGCTGCACTGGCAACATCATGCAGGATTAATAAAGTTCCATTTGTATTCCTAGAATATTATTATAGAACAGACTCTTTCCCTTTTTATTGGCCCCAATACATAGATGCATTTTTAATCTGCATTTGGCCTCTTCCTATCACATGAGAATCATCACAACTTTAGCATCAGATTTTCTAGCACCCAGTATCAATTCTGATGGCACCCTATAAATCATATTAGCACAAAGAACAATTTTTCCAGCGACTGTAGTGCGTACTAGATGCCAGGAGACTGTTTTTGCCTTCTTAGTGTTTCCTTCCATCAGAGCTTTACTTTCAGTAAGTGATTCTGTAAATCTGGCCAAGTCCTTTAAAGTTTCGTTAGCTTGCATTCCTGGCTCTGTAATGCTTCTCAGGGCTGTGATCTCAAACTAAGAGCATCCTAGAAAGTCACTGCGTTCCTTTGTCTACTGCGGAGACAGATTTTTGTTTATAATCTTTTTTCACAAATAGGACAAAAACAGTCTTTTGGAGCATTTCTGCAGTCTCCTTTCTTCCTGTTACCTAACAATTCAGATGATTTTGCTAATACAAAAGATGACTTTTACTGGACAGATTTAGGGAAGTCAAGCCATTTTGAGATATCTGATTGTCCCTACTTCCCCTTCCCCTCCCATTTCAGTTTACCACTGTAGATTAGGCCAGACTAAGACTTTCTTCACCTGTTGAACACAAGCTAGGAAATAATGTAGCATGGTATTTGACATGCTCTGCAGCTGCTACAACTGGAGTCCCTTACCTCCCCCTTGTCATGTTGGTGCTGAATCCTGCCCTGAAACAGATCATAAAAAAAGTAATCTGAGTGTGATTGAGATCAAATTATTACATTGTTGATACCTACCTATCAGAAACAATACATCTCCAGAGTTTTAAATACAACATCTAAGTGAGAAAAGTGCTATTATGCCACTTTACAGTTACTTGCCCCTTACCATTAAACCCACGCTAAGTGACTGAAGTCTGCAGGGACACACCTCGCTGTTTGCAATGAAGTGCTGTGCAATTCCAGGCTGTTTTGATTTAAAATATAAATGTCAAGGACACAGAAACTCAAGCATGATAAATAAGTTGCCTCATATGTGCCTACATCAGATATATGAACAATCCACTCAGATCTGAGGGGAAGCCATGCCAAATTTTCCAGCTTTTAATAAAAAAGCCTTGGCAGCCTATCAGTACAGGAAGAATAACATGCAAGCTTATTGAAAAAGGAAAGGATATTTCCTCAGAAAGCACTTTTTTTTACCTTAGTCATGGAGGAAGGTTCATTGTCTTCACCTTTTCCTGGCAAACTTAGCAGGCTACATAAAAAAGAGACAACATGTTAGGTTTTGTCCGTAGTGGCTGGAAGACCTGGAAACCGTATATAGTGTGGGACGCTATGCAGAACCATATCACTGTATCACAAAAGGAGGAAAACTGCTGGGCAAAAAGGAAGCACAGTTATGCTTTTCCCAGTGAAAATAATGCTTAAGTAAAAGCAGCAATAAGTAGTATCTATTTCAAGTAATAATGCTTGTGTATTTGGAATAAGAGCATCTTTAAAAGTGTAATAAAAGTAGGGTGGTCTCTTGCTATCTGCTCTTTGCTATTCTTTGTCCACTAATTAATGTAAAATAAAAATCTGGGCTTCTAGACTAGGCTTTTTAATGCATTTGTATAACATTATAGGCATATATAGCACCTCAATACTTATTTAGGCCTTTCAACATGACTATAGCTTTATTACTAAATGTTATTTTCTTGCATTATTCAGTAAAGTTATTTTTATAGTATTTTGTTTATGTGATGAACACAAGAATAAACCAACTCAATACTCATATTTCTAGCGGTTTCCAATTTCATGCAGTAAAAATGCCCAACCATGCTTTCGCTGTAAAATAAAATGCTTCTTAAAAAAAAAATCCCATCAGAGTGCTTCACTGATTCTTGTTGAAGTCCAATTACCTGTTTACTTTCTGTATAAACACAGCTAAATACATCCTGCTGATAGCAGCAGATGCACAGCCGTGAGATAAAATTTTGTTTGTTTGCTTTTTAAATTTTTCTGAGTGTAACATAGTATTCCCACAGCCTTCTTTTGCCTGCTGAGTATGAGACTTGAGTAGAAAGTACTATGACTTAACAAATGCTTTTATTATCCAGGGTTTTGGTGCCATTAAGGGCTTGTCTAAAAACTAGAGCTGTAATGGGGCCAACCAAATTCTCTTTATGCTCACTAACTTGGGTACTGGCAGCGGTCTAGTCATGGAACTCAGACAACATATGCTGCTTCTTGACTAAAATTAGCTTCTAAGTCCCATAACTCTAACACTTAAGGGATATGTAATATAATGTAATACAGTTTCAGCTACTGTATTCCAATTCTTTTTTAGCAGCAAGTTTTTCTTTATGAATAATGCATATGTATATGCATTGCATCATCCTGTATATATGCTATATATACATATATGTAATGCATCAGCTACTGGGTTAGGCATTATTAAAAAGGTGCCATGCTTTTGTATCACCATATGTGTGTATATACAGTGACTACTACTAAAGGGCCTCACTGTAATCAAAATGTTAAATAGAAAAAAGGAGTTCACATGCATTTGGCTGTATACACTTTTATAAATAATTAGGTCAGGAATTAATTGATAAAATAAAGAGCTATCAAACACCCATCCCTCCTCTGTTCCATCTCCTCCCTTCCCCTCATGTCTCTTCTCTCTGGCTAGCAGTTACCCAAGTCTTGGTCAAATTTTTTCATAAGACTTTGTTTCTGTCTCCACCATCACCACCATTCACCCTCGAAGCAGCTGCTCAGAAATCCAAGAAGCCATTCAGATTGATAATGTGTGCTGAATGCTAGCAGCAAATTCATTTCAGTTACACCCATGCCAGCCCACTGACGTCAATGGGGCTACACAGTAGCAGGCAAAAATGGGAAGGGAGCCTAAGGGCTAAGTATTTCAAGGAAGGAATCCCTGACTCATGACTTTAAAGCATGGCAGCCTTCATAAATCACTTCTTCCGCTACTGGATTCTTCCCTTAGTATCTTGCCTTTGATGAGTAGCCTGAGCCACCTCCTCTTTCCAAAGGGGGAGGAAGGGCACAGCAGGGAAGAGTGGAACATTACTTCCTTCTTCAAGCAATATGGAAAAGTAAGGCAAAAATCTGAAATTGCTCTTTGCTCATGTACTTCTCAGTATAGAGGAGGCAAAGTGGTCACTAATTGATAGAATTCAATTTCAACAGCAGTATGAAAACATGAACAAACCCTCCCACATCCAGTTATAAATCAATACCCATTATACGACTCGTTCTGCTGGGATGATTAGTTCTAGAATGTCACACATGCACATACACTTCCCGGCTCAGATGTGTCAGGGCAGGCCTGTGCGATTCAGGACAGCGCTCATACTTCATGCAGCTTTGAATCACAGCTGTATCTCCATGTACAGGAAAATTCAGCTACATTCATCTTTCTGCGGTAACACTGAAGATCATTTGTAATGGTGGTCTAATTTGAGGCAGTAAACTGCCAATAAACAATTTAGGAAGCAAAAGAAAGAGGCATACACAAGAAGTAAGATGGTTTGTATTCCCTCCTTTCACCTGGGGATGTTAAAACACTAGTCGTGGAAGATAAAAATCATGCACTTGTCACACTTCAGCCCTTCCTTTCCAGAACCAGCCAGCTTTGCAGCAGCAGTAGTATCAAAATGGGGCAAAGCAACAGTAGCCTTGACTGTCTAAAAATCAGTCAACACTGAACGGCTGCTGCAGGACTGCCCTAGTATACGTGTCTATTTATAGAGCATCAAATACTGTCGGTGGCACTTAATCATAGTATTTAGCTTACTACCAGATACATCCCTCTTAAATGGTTTCTGGTAGCATTATCCACCGCCACTACTATTCAGCTACTATTCACTACTATTAAGCATCAGTTGCCCTGGAATAATTTTCAGCTAAGGATATTTTATTCTGTTGCACATTTCTGGACACTACAAGGTAAATCCCTTCTTTCAACAGCCTCTGCCTGGGTCCAGCAGAGACTCTCACCCACCGGCGGGGGTGCTAACTGATTTCCCTTGCTAGGACAGCCTCCTCCAGCAAACAGACGTCTCAGGTTAGAATCAGTGTAAACAAAAAGTCATGAAAAGCTTCCATTTGCCTAACCAGAACTTCAGGCCAGTTACACAGAAACATAAGCTTCCTCAGAAAAAGTCGTCTCAGTCTGCAGAGACTTAACATCTTGGAAAGAACTGGTGCTTTGCAAACCACAGCCTCTTGATAAAATCTGTCCCTGGCCAGATTTTTCGCACTGTGTAGATGTCGTTGACCGGCTCTCCTTCCTACTTGGCTGTGAGTCAGGTGGGTTTCCTGCTTTCAGAACTGACAGCTTTGGGAAGTATCATGACAAGGCATGGATATTGTCACCATGGTTTATTAATCCCTTTCTAATTAGCATGGAATCCATACTCCCATTAAGTGAAATAAAGTAAGACACAGAAAAAAACCAAACTTCCAGTACAACAAAAGCACAAATACTGTGTGGGAACAAGCTACGTTCATAGTCATACAAATCTACCTCTGCACTCTCAGCAAGCTACACAAATTTCCTTATAAAATGTGAGGAGACCAGATCTCTGTCGCTTCCTAGGTTTGCCAATTAACAGTTCTGTCCACAGAGAAAACCAGCCTCTATACCAGCCTGGCTCCCCCTCCTGCTCCCCTCCACAGGATTTAAATGAGCAGAATGTTACAGGAGAACATGGAATTCAAACTTTTGTAATTATATATAATATAGAGATATTTTACAAGTCAACAGGCCGTACTCTGGAAAGGGAAGATAAGACAATGAAAATGCCAATATAATTTTTATTTTTGGCTTTTTATGCAACTCTAATTTTGATTTTTATAAGCCCTTTTTGTAAGGATGTAAAGGTTTGTGTTAGTGCATCTCTGTTGCAAGGAAACGTTCCTCCTAGAATTATTGCCTACTTAACTAAAACAATTTCTAGTAATACACAGATGACAAGTTGGAACAAACTTGTAACAGCAACCTTACTGAAATTACAGGCAAACTCCCGCAGGAAAAAAAAAAGCAACGGCTGTGGTCATTACACATCTCACAGCAAGTGACATGATGGAATTGAATGTTGTCATGGTTGAAAGCTTCAGGGATCTCATACACTTCATTGAGTCTCTCTACAAAACGCTAAGTCTCACCATGTTCCCTCACAGCAAGATTCCCTGTCCACAGAATGCTCATCATGCCAAGCCTCTGCAGTGCTCAAGAAGATGAGCCAGACATAGCTGCAGTAAGGGAAAACATAGCGGCATCTTAAAGAACCACAATCGAAAAAGCCGTGGCTGTAGAAGCAACTTTTAATACTTCCTACATGCAGATGAAAAAACCGTGCACAGAGCATTAATATTGAAAACATCGCCAAAAATTATTTGGAAACCTTTCTTGGAATACTGGTAGTTCTGCTAATCTGCGGGAAAATGCTGATGCCTTTTGGACAAAGGAAATGAAAGAGGTGCGGTCTGTGTCACTGTCATCTGAGATTTACCTACAGGAAAGAAAAGAATGTGGACCGTATCCATCCTACTTCCATCCCTACTGTCTGGGGGGGGTCATCAGGAAGCCTGGAGGGGTGAAGAAAGGACTTCCTCCCGGACACCCTCCTCCCACCACCACTCCAGCCCTGCTGTGTCCACTCCCAGCGTGTGAGAATGCAGCAGCTTCTAAGAATAACCAGGAGGGAGGGGAAGAACAGAACGATGCGAAGGTACGCAGGCCGTTCTCTGTGGGACAAGTCAGATTGCCCTAGGCTGCAGTGCTGTGTCCCTTTCTTGGGAATTTGTCCTCCAGCGGGTTGTAACTCTCAAAATGGAAAATCTGATGACTATATCACTGCAACATTTTTATCTAAGCAAAAGGTACATTTTTGTAGTGTTTAATATTTCTGGTACTTCATGTATTGATTTGTAACTACTCATGCTTCCTAAATAAATAGTTATAAAACAAATTGAACACAGTCAGGAGAAAAAGCAGATATTCTTGAGAAACATGAACCACAGCTTTTTTGAAGCCCCAAATGCTGATATTGCTTTATTTAGTGCCTTATTTGGTGGGAAAGAACAAACCACTAAAAGATTTCTTCCAGCTTCGATTGAATGCTACATCAGAACAAAAGTAATTTTACAGATGACATCAAAGTAGCCAGAAAGTGATATCCTTTTTATTTACTATCCTTCTGGAGGATCAGCTGCTTGCTTTTATGTCTAGAAAATACTGTCAAAAAGTACTTCCTAACCTGGAAGTATGTTATGACGAATATGAGTTGTACCAACTAGTCCATCTAGTTACTATCATGGAATATGACAGGAATTTTCATGTGCTTTTTAAAAAAGTAATCTCTTTCTTCTGATATTTGGGGGGGAAAAAAACAGCCCCAAGACATGCAATTTATCTGGGATTTGACAGTTTCACAGTGTAGAACTACTACACAGTTAGACAGGCTGATCAGAACAATGACAATGGTGAAAAAAATGTATGTAAAGGTGGGAACCAGACCTGTGAAGTGCTACCAAACAAAACAGAATAGCAAAATAATGTTCTGTCCCTTTAAGCTACCAAAAATAAAACCATAATACTTTCCTCATCTAGATCCTGATACTGCACTCAGCTCTACAGTCACAGGAGTCTGACTGTGGGGAGTTCATTGCCGGATCGAGGCACTGAAGTGTAAAATAGAGACATAAGGCAAGACTAACATTAATGCAAATCCAAAGCGAAGAGAACACAAAGTTCATGCAGCAGCAAGGACAGAATATTATTCACAATACCTATAGATTCCAGCACTTTCCTTTCTTCTGTTTATTCGCTGCTCATTTGTATCTTTTTTTTCTCTGTGGTTATGCATGGCTGCCACTAATGAGGTTTGTCACTATTCCAACAACAAATATCTCTGAAGGTACTTGTGTGTGATGTTTGAATGGGAAAGCAGGTGAGTGAACAAGGAGGTAAATGGAAGATCACATCAGTAACCACAGCACTCAACAGCATTTCACCCCAGGAGAAGCTTCCTCTGGTGGAGGCTGGGCTTCCTTTTAATGAGTTTAATACACTGTTTCACAGTGATGGGGCCAATCTTCCAAATGCTCCATGTGATGGGACCTTCTACTGTTTTGTGCCACTAGTAAGACCTTCCTGAATGCTGTGCCCTTCCTGATGAAAAGGATTACTTTGCAGCAGCTGGAGACTGGATCTCTTGCAAAGATGTATTTGCTAATGACCAAAATTTCCCTGTGATTCATTAAGTTACACATACACAGGTAATGCAGATGAACAAATCTTGGTTGTAATTGCAGAGAACTGCCTGAGCTGGCAAAAGATTGCAGCCAAATTATTTTAACTGACATGCATTTATTTGATCATGTCGGATACTTAGAAGCCAAATTCTGTTCTTTTAAAGGATTTTGTTAAGAAACTATATAACAAAGGTTACCTTTGTTAGCAAGGATGTGGGAATTACGTTTTGTCATAATGACAGTGCATTTAGCTTTTGAGTATAACAGAAGTTATGCATTATTGCCAGAGGTTAGAAACAGAGAGGCCAAAGAGTCAGAAATACGTCTCATTTTCACATGTACTTTCTGGAAAAAAACAGATCTAGACAAAGAATGTCAAGCAAGAGTGAAGTGATCTTCAATCTCCAGTGCTTAATCCTCTGTCCTTTGGGCCACTCTACTTCTAATAAAAGCATCATCACAGCGGTTTGCTGCTGGCCATTTTACTTACTTTGGCTTCACCTTCAATTTGTTAACTGTCCTGGGCAGGTAAGTCCTCAGAGTACCACAATAACCATTAATTACATTCTTCTTCAAATGAAGTACATCTATCACAAACATCAGGCAGTGAAATGTTTTTAACTTAAAACAAAGACTTCAACAATTAGTGTTGGTATCTCTTTCCACAAACAATATTCAGAAGGATCCGAGTACTATTTGCAATAGATCAAAGCACAAACATCTGTTCCACTGAGGGAATAATTTCCCTTGTTAATACAAATCAACTAGTTTAAATATAGGGTGTAGATGCAAGAAAGAGAAGAAGTTGTTCTTTTGATTAGCTTTTCAGAAATATAACAGAGGGAGAGACACAATTAAGAAGTGATATATTTGTAAGGGAAAAGCCAGGAACACTGCAGGATAAGCGATTTCACTCAAAGCATACACCAGTTTCTCAAGCAAATGAGCTGCATACAACTCATGACTTTTCAGTCTCTGTCGTGTCCCTCTCCTCACGCTGTTCTCACACATGCCCAAGTCAACTCTTACCACTTACGTTTTTTTTTCAAGAAGTATTTAGTCACTTTGGCCAGAACTACTAGAGCACATAGTCACTAATGTAATAGGAAGCAGGAATCTAAACAGATGTCAAACATCTTAAAATCTAGAACTTTAGTGCCTCTGACATCTACCATATTATCAATGTATACTGTATCACCATTGTGTCTGTGATAACTGTGGAAATTTACTGGGGCCCAGCTTTAAATTCTGCCTTCCTGCCTTCCAAAGCTGAGGTGGACTAAACCACAGAGTATCACTGCCTCAAGAAGAGAATTCAACATGAAGTGAGCTGCTGCCCTTGGGCCAGTCTCTCAACATTTTCACTGCAATTATGAAACAGGGTAACCCAGTCAGGATTGCAAAGTAGCAGAAAATACAGCTGTGCATAAGAAGAGTAAATCTTCTGCACACTAACCTATTCACGTTTATGTCTAAGGCTATTTAAACAACGAGCGGGATGTTTCGTGCAGAGCTGTACTGATACAGTAAGTATACCAGAAACAATGCGAGATTCTGTGGCAAGCAGTGAGATCTAGAGCGTTTGGTAATTCAGCTGGGCAGGTAGGAGAGGCCAATAATGGATCAGAAGGAATCATTCAGTAAGAACAGGAAGGAGAAATGGAGAGCAATAGAACAGGAGGTCTAATCTGCAGTCAGAAAAGAAGCAAGAAATTTAGAAAAGACAGCTAGGTCACGCAAGGTAGAGACAGCACACAGGTAGTTTTAGGAATGTATTTTTAAAATGAGAAATGAGGAGTGAAATAAATGTGATGGCATATTCAAAGACAAAGATGATTAGTTTAATAAATTGCTTAAAAGTGAAACATTGCATAAGAGGCAGAACAGATCCATGACCGATACGATCAAGGTTCCTCTTTTGGCTCGACTGTAAAGTCACAATGTGACCTTTAGCAAGTCACTTCAGCCTAGATCCAATAAAGGACTCAGGCACCTTAAGCCTGACTTAGGCAGATTTGAGGTACCTAAGTCTAAAAGTATGACCTAAACACCCTGCTCAGCTGCGTACTAACCCCGGAGTCGCTTGTCACTCCAGAAAGGCATGTGTATCTGCTGTTCAGTTCTCTCTGCACAAATGCCACTCAGTCGGCAAAGGTGTGCCGTGTTAACTTTCAGTGGCCTACCAGTGCTCTTTTCCGGGCTGCACATTTAAGTTGCCTTTTTGTGGAAATATGGGCACAAAGGACAACTAATGCAGGCTGGGATTTCACGTCAGCGTGTACCCAGAATCCAGCTGTGCTCCTTTTCTCTCATTTTCTTGGTGGCTTAGTGCCACAGGTTCAATGGGAAGGGCAGAAAAATGGCTCAGCTTAGCTTGAGCAGTAGCCTGGAAACGGCAAATACGTATCTGTGCTTCGTGTGTCCCTTCCCCCTGCCCTTGACCGAAAGAGTCAGTGAGAACAGGAGCCGTGGTCTCCTGTTCGCCTTAGAGAATACAGCCAACCCTTGCATCCACGTGGGACCTACACCCACAAGTGGTCTCCAGGCTCTGGATCCAAGGAAAATGGTTCTTGCAGCCCTGTCTTGGTTACCTAAGCTGAGGAGACAGCAAGGAGCTCAGAAATATCATCGTGACGATCATGCTCAGCACTGAGCTGTTGTTAACTGTTACAGGCTCATCAGGTGAACTTCCTTCCCTTCAGAAATGCTCTACATGGTGCACACAGGTTCTGTAATGGAAACAGTGTACAGATATAGCAGGTTTTAACCTGTAGGAGTAATTACCTGCTTCCATGAAGAAATGACACTTAATTATGTGGAAAATATATTGCGGTTTTTGGATGAAAGAAACTACTGAAAGTATTAAAAGAAAGAAAACTTTAAAAAGCAATTTTCTGCATAATTTGAAAACTTGCTCACATTCAAAATCTGGGTAAGAAGCAATTGTCATTAAAGACATTGGATTGATGAAATGGCGCGGTTTGACTAAAAGTGGAATAACTCCTAAAAATATTACAAAATATTAATATTCCATAGATTCTTTGATAATGGATTGGCTAGACAGAGACATATCCTAAAACCCAACTGAATCAATTTCCTGTTTCAGCTTTGCAACCTGTGTATTTTGACATTGCCACTTTATGTTCACGAATTAGGTTCTTGTACGTTTTTTGTAATAAACTAGTTTCCTAAAGGCTGATATGCACACATAATATTATTTCAATATGTAATTGCTCATGTAAATAAGCAGGTAAGAAAGTAGTTTTTGTTTAACTCATGCAGAATTGCTAACTTTGAGAAAACTTCCTGTCATTTCATAGCTCTCTCAATTCTTTTTCCCTTTCGGTTTCAGTGATAATTTCTTGAAAGTGAAATGTAAGTACAAAAGCAGAAGTGTTAGGTCTGTAAGTAGGAGCGTGAAAACGGGAGGTGCTACACGATGAATATAAATTATTAGTAGTAGCCAAGATGAGGAAAATGGGGTTTTAGACCAACATCACTTTAGAGTTTGAATAGCAACATTAGCTCAACCACACTGCACTTACTGTGCATTAAATTATACATTTTGCAATCTAACCAGTAATAAAAAATGCTGAACATATATAATGCATCTAAATTAAAGGTGACCTGTAAAGAATTAGCCAGATGTCCTTTCTCTTACTATTTATGTGATGATCTCAAGCAGTGTAATCTCTGTTTTTTCTGCATATGTTAGTTGTATTAGAATTTCAGGTAGTCTTTGGGTTAGCAGATTTTACGGTGCCCAGAGAACTACTGAATTGTGACAACACAAAAATCAAAGGAGCAAAAATTGCCTAGCTTTGGCTACGAGCTAGGTGATGAAGGACAGCTTACGTGACTGCTGCTAAAGAAGGATTTTCATGAGTATAAAATACTTTTGGTTAAACTAACTTTTTAAGTAAAATACTGAATTTTATGAAATTATGAAGTTCCAATTGATTTTGGAGAAAGTATTGAGCTTTAAGTCTTAGGTTTATATTAAGTTGTACTGAGTAATGCACAAATTATCTGAGACTACCTACAAGATTCTTGCAAACTTGAGTCCTTTGGTACGAATGGCATGAAAGCACAACAGTTGAGGAACACAAAGGCCTTTAAAGGTGTTCTTTCGGGCATCTTAAAAAAAAAAAATGGCACAAAGATACGCTCCTTCTTGTCATTGTGCGCAGTTGTGCCGACTTCTGCTTATCCCTTCACCTACGACAAGTCATTTCTAGTGCCTGCAGGCTTACTAGGGCTGTCACGTTCGGGCTTCAGTCACTGAAAACGAGATTTCTTTGACCGTTTCTGCTGAACTTTATGAAGGTTTCCATCCGTTCCGCGTCCAGACACGACGCTGCCCCTCACCGCCGCCCCGTGTCTCAGGGGCCGGGACGGGCAGGGCGGCGCGAAGAAGAATTTTTTTTTTTTTTTTTTTTTGCCTTTTCATACAATTCAGACCTGCCGCGCGGTACCGGTTAACGGTTCTTTAAACGTCCCTGCGGTCTAACAGGAGGCACGTCGGGCTCCGGCGGGCCCCCGCAGCGGAACGAACGTCCCCTCACTCCGGCCACCGACCGGAGAACGCCTCTCGCCCCCTCAGCGGGCTCTCCGCCTCCTCACCTTCCCCTCAGCGCGGGGTTCCCGCCTCGCTTCTCCTACACCGCGACCCGCACCGGTAGGACCACCGGGGGAGCGAGCGAAGGGAGGAAGGAGGTTTCTAAAGGCTTCTTCCTCCTCTCGGCAGGTTTATATGCTCGCCCTCCCGGGAGGGCAGCCCCCGTTAAGCGCCCTTAACGGCGCCGGTACA
>NW_010972931.1:2228170-2236858 GCF_000737465.1 Haliaeetus leucocephalus
GCATGAGGGGCCGCGGGGCGCCGCGCCGCGGCGTCGGCGGCGGGGGGCGTACGGCATAGCCGGGGAACGGCGGGGGGAGGCGGGGCCGGGGGGGTAAGAGCGGTGTTGTTGTGGGGTCGAGCGCGGCTCCCTGCATGTGGAAAGTGAGGCGAGTCAGGGAGCCCGGCGGCACCGGCGAGCAACCGGCGGCACGGTCCTGAGTACCCGGGCTAAGCGGCGGCCGCCCGCCATGGATTGCAGCCTCCTCCGGACCCTCGTCAGCCGATACGTGAGTACCGCCGGTTGGGCCCGTCCCGCCGTGGGGCCGCCTTTCCCCTCGCCCGCGGCCGGTTCCCGCCAGCCCCGGAGCCGCCTGTGAGGAATCTTTCTCCGGGGCTTCCCGCCCTCACCGCGCAGCTCGCAGCCCCGGCGGGTGGGAGAGCCCGCGCCGCGGCGGAGGGGAAGCTGGCGAGGCTGTAAAACAAGCGGGTCTCCGTTGGGGTGAGCTGCATGGCCCCGGGTTTTACCGAAAGGGCTCGGTCAGGAGTTTGGCGGTCCCATGGCTCTGGCAGGGCGGCCGGGGGGGGGGGGGCTCGGGGGCCGCTGTGCGTGATTTCCCTGGGGAAAACGAGGACGGAGCGGTTGTTCGTGGGTTCCCTGCAGCCCCTCTCCCCGGCTGTCCTTCGCTAAACCAGAACGGGCTGACCCAAGTTCAAAGCACTGTGATTTACAGTGTGCTGAGGTACGTAGTTATCAGGGCAGATAAAACCTCGAGGGTTGTTTTTTTCTTTCTTTTCTTCCCTTTTTTTTTTTTCTTGTTGCGTTGTTTCAGTCAAGCTGCGTTTTGTGGAATTAGCCAATTTAAATACACTGGCGGATGGTCGGAATAGTTCCAAGTTTTTGTAGATGTGCGTGGTAAGATTCAAACGCGCTAAACTCGGTGTACTTTGGGGAAGGAGAGTTGATCTTGCTTGTTGGCCGGCATGTTTTCCCGCACCCATACTGTCCGAAAGAGCAAATCAGTAGTGCGTTAGAGTGGATCCCAGTGTAGGTTGAGGTGCGTCAGTGAGTGCAAATCCCATTTCATCAAACCCCTAACATGCTTAGGATGGTGTTCAGTTTTAGTAAATTGGCGGAATGCCAGTAAGTGCAGGGTTATACAGTACAAGAGTCGGGGACCACCAATACCAGGAAACTGCAAATTTCTGCTTTTGGGTGTAGAAGAAATTTAAAAGAGATGGGGAGAGATAATTGGGATTTCCAGAGACATGTAGCTTTTCTTCCTGTGCAGGAAGTACTGTAAGTAAGGAAACTTTCATGCTTTGACCAAGCAAAAGTAAATACACTTAGTTTTGTGCGTGCCAAGAGCTATCGCCACATAATACAGACTGAAGTCTTTCACCTCTGCTATTTTTCTTTGTTCATAATTAAAAAAGAAAAAGTACTGAGGATTTTTTTTCCTGTTTACAATAGGGTATTATGTGGGATGAGGAGGGAATGGAGAGGTGAGTACTGAAAGCAGCTATGTGTATATGGATCCTTAGAAAGTGGCCCTGAGGGAAGGAGGAGAATATTCATAATAAGGTATAAGAGAAGCAGTAGTGTCTGTGAATATGCAAAGCTCAGGTGAACTGTGCTGAGGTCTGTTTGGAAGCAGGCAGGATCAGTTTGGCTGTAGTGATCTGTCAGTGCTGATCTAACTGTTGGATTTACTTTAAGATTTTTTTGTGTCCATGTGCTCCCATCTGGAGCCTGTACAAATAGTGCATTCATTGTGCACAGAGCATACTGTGGTCTCTTCTGCGTAACATTGTTGCTAACCTCCCTTTCAAAGTAGGCTTAAGCATCAAATATGAAAGAAACAGGTTTGAGAGTAGCTACAGTAATTATTTTAAAAGGTGAAGATGTACATGAGCAGACAGCATGTTGAAAATAAAGCACTTGAGCTTTTAAGCTGTGGACTGTCATCACCCTCCTGCACTGCTAGTGAGAGTAACTCAGCAGTCTGAAAGCTAAATGAAACATTATTACATCCCATGTTGTCCTGGTTTCAGCTGGGATGTAGTTAACTGTCTTCCTAGTAGCTGGTACAGTGCTGTGTTTTCAGTTCAGTATGTGAAGAATGTTGATAACACTGATGTTTTCAGTTGTTGCTCAGTAGTGTTTAGACTAGAGTCAAGGATTTTTCAGCTTCTCATGCCCAGCCAGGGCACCTGACCCAAACTGGCCAACAGTGTATTCCATACCATGGGACGTCCCATCTAGTTTAGGAACTGGGAAGTGGGGGGCAGGGATTTTCGCCGCTCGGGGACTGGCTGGGTGTCGGTCGGCGGGTGGTGAGCAATTGCCCTGCGCATCATTTGTACATTCCAATCCTTTTATTACTACCGTTGTCATTTTATTAGTGTTATCATTATCATTATTAGTTTCTTCTTTTCTGTTCTATTAAACCATTCTTATCTCAACCCAGGAGTTTTACTTCTTTTCCTGATTTTTCTCCCCCGTCCCACTGGATGGGGGGGAGTGAGTGAGCGGCTGTGTGGTGCTTAGTTTCTGGCTGGGGTTAAACCACGACACGTGTGAAGAAGCATTGCTATTTCCTAGATCACACGACTTTCTGTATTGTATGTATGCATGCCAATAGGCTATGTCTAGATAATTGCCTAGCTGTTGCAGGCTGCCTTGTACATTTTCACCTGTTGCTTCTTGTTCTTTTGCATTCCTTCAGTTTCTTAATTTTGAATCCTTTCTTCCAAGGAAAGATCACTTTGAAAAAAGCTGCTGTAAGTAAACTTGTGTTCATCACTTCAGTACGGCCCTTAAGATCTGGCGAGCTGATGCCTGTGTGTGTTGTGTGCTTTCTTTTTGTTTTTTTTATCTCCATGGCTCAACTATTTTTGTACAACTGCAGCAGTGGAAATGAAAATTAATAGTTTGAATGCTGGGCCTGAAACTGACTGCTGTACATGAGTAGCAGATACACAGCAGCAGTATCACTCCATAGTTGTTCACCCGAGCTCTATACACACCAGCTATGCCTCAAATATGGATCTGCCTGCCTCTTTCCAAGCTGCTTTTTAATAAGGGAGACAAGGTAGGGACACCTCTGCAGGAGAGTCAGAGAGGATAGGTATGTCTTGTGCTTATATCAAAGTAAGCTCAGGCTTGGGTTTAGTTAAAGTCTGTACAGAAACTATTCAGTGATTGAGGTCCTAGAACTATGAATTTTTGTTCTGCAAGTTGTGTCCTGGACTTGTTCAGCTGCAGGTCCTTCCCAGAGCAGGCTAATCTCTGGGTTATCCTGAGAGCCCTGGCTGATGCAGGCTGGAGATGTTGTTGAGGTAGCTGGGAGCTCTTACCAGTGGTATGGTGAGATTTTGGGATAACAAACAGATGTACTAATGGAGACTTCTAATAGGATGGTTTCTAAGAGTCCTGCATCATTTCTTTTCTTTCCCTGTACTATATGTTGTAGGACATAAAGGCATAAGTTAAATACCAGGGTTCTTGTCCTGACTGTGAAGGTACCCCCATTCCCCTTTCCCTTACTGTTGTTGCAGTCACTCTCCTTAGGCAATGCAAAATAGCGCATATCTCTAAGGCCCTATGCAAACATAACGATAACTGGGTGCTGTCAGTTCAAGTTGAAGTCAGTTTCCTCGTTAGCATTTTCAAATATTTGTCTGCTGCTTTACCTGCATTGAGTGTTGCCTTTATCTTCCAGGCATTGGAACAGTTCAGTGATGTGGGTTGAATAAAATACATGTTCGGCATGCTAGTCATACTGTAGTTCATATCTCTTCACCAAGAGATGGTGTAGCCTCTTGGACATCACTGCCTCTGTCCTTCTCTTACTAAATTTCTAAATTGACGTTCTGTTGTTATGCCTCCTTATATCCATCCTGCAATTTTTTTTTGTTTTCACTTCAGCTCTTATTTCCCCTCACCGTTACTGCAGCCATGCACAATTTATACAACTGTTGGTGAAGATTAACTTTCTATATAAAAGGTGCTCATGTCAGCTGCACTGCAGTGAAACAAAGTTCAATGTCGTTTTCTAAATCTTCATGATCCTTCAAGCTGAAATATAGCAAAGTAACTTTTCTTAATTTTATCTAATGAGATTATTCTGTATATTTTCCTGCTTAAAACTGTATGAGCTACAGTAGTGGCATCTTTAAGTAACAAAATAGAAATGCCTTTATATACAGCTTTTCCACTATGTGGAACCATAGAATGGTTTGGGTTGGAAGGGACCTTAAAGATCATCTAGTCCCACCCCCCCCTGCCATGGGCAGGGACACCTTCCACTAGACCAGGTTGCTCCAAGCCCCATCCAACCTGGCCTTGAACACTTCCAGGGATGGGGCATCCACAGCTCTCTGGGCAACCTGTGCCAGTGCCTCACCACCCTCACAGTAAAATTTTTTTTTTCCTAATATCTAATCTGAATCTACCCTCTTTCAGTTTAAACCCATTGCCCCTTGTCCTATCACTATGTACCCTTGTAAATAGTCCCTCCCCATCTTTCCTGTAGGCCCCCTTTAAGTACTGGAAGGCCACTATAAGGTCTCCCTGGACCCTTCTCTTTTCCAGGCTGAATAACCCCAACTCTCTTGGCCTTTCCTCATAGGGGAGGTGCTCCAGGGATTCGTGGCCCTCCTCTGGACCTGCTCCAACAGGTCCATGTCCCTCTTATGTTGGGGGCCCCAGAGCTGGACGCAGTACTGCAGGTGGGGTCTCATGAGGGCAGAGTAGAGGGGCAGAATCCCGTCCCTCGACCTGCTGGTCACGCTGCTTTTGATGCAGCCCAGAATGCAATTGGCTTTCTGGGCTGTGAGCACACGTTGCTGGCTCATACTCAGTTTTTCATCCACTAATACCCCCAAGTCCTTCTCCACAGGGCTGCTCTTGATCAGCTCATCACCCAGCCTCTATTTGTGCATTGGTTTGTCCCAACTCATGTGCAGGACTTTGCACTTGGCCTTGTTGACCTTGATGAGGTTTGCATGGGCCCATGTCTCAAGCCTGCCAACGTCCCTCTGGATGGCATCCCTTCCCTCCAGCGTGTTGACCACACCACACAGCTTGGTGGTGTTGGCAAAATTGCTGAGGGTGCACTCAAGTAAGAATCTGAATAAGACTTCTACAATAAGATAAATACGATAAATTTTGACAACTGTATTGTTTAATTTACTTTCCCAAATAATGGAAATAATGGCTATGTGGGGGTAGTATGAAAATTGCCTTGGAGGGGGGGTATACTGTTTGCCACATACTCTGCAAAAATATAACCTCTTTTTCTGGATGTTGCTTTGGCATCAGATAATATGCTTCTCTGTCTTCTCCTTGGATTGTTTGTGCATTTCCCAGATGATGTGTGCTACCCCTGGGAGGGCAGCCTCACAGCCTGAGAATATGGAATTAGTGTGTACTGTCCTGTAAGTGTCATGCAGAGCCTGCTGTGTGCTGAGTAATGAGAGGAACTCGTTAGCTTAATATTAAGCAGTACAGTATTTAGGGGAAGAAACAAGCATACAATGATAATTAAAACTGTTTCCATACAAGATTAGCTTCTGTTTTATAGTTAGATTGTTTGGGACACTGTGTGGATATCATTAAGCTATGCGTTCTGCCCGTATAACTGCAGTTGCATTGGTTTTCTCTAACTTATTTCTTGCTGATCTTGGGAATTCTGAAGTTCTTCCTCTGTATAGTCAAGAGATGGCTAATAATCTTAAAACAAGTCTTGATGACATCTTATCTTTGATAAAATGAACATTTACTTTCCTTCATAAAACATGTGCGTGTGTCTTTTACGTATTCATGATAGCTGTTTATAGCTGAATGTGGATTTGGATATCCCTGAATATTGTGGATTTGAATATATCAGGGTAATCTGGAAAAATTACACTCTTTAGCATGTTTGTTTGGACACTAAATGGTTGCTAAATGTCTTGCAGCCTATGGTGACAGTCTGGTCTGTATTTGTAAGACAGCTGGCCCTCATCAGCAAATGCTCCTGTCCAGGTTGACAGCTTTGGGTTGTACAATAAATACTACTGTGTCAGAGGTCTGTATTACTGAACAGTTTTGCTTGCATTAGGTAGTATATTTAAAGATCCTGCCACTTTATTGCTTCTCCTTTTTCAGGTTCTCCTATTGCTTAACATTGAGATCTGTAATCCTGAAGTATTTGTTGCCTGTGTAAATTTCTCCAAACGTGTATAGCAGCAGATAAGATTTGCTTCCAGAAGGAGCAGTGGTTTATTACAGCTCCGGCCTCTGGGAAGGTGCTGGGCTATTAGTTCTGCAGATATTTCTGAAAAATGTTTTTTTGGGAGGTTGGAATAAATGAGTTTACAAATGGATGCTTTATTTTTCACTTCCATAGAAGTGGGTCAACTTTAATCATAGCTTGAGAAGATGATTGACTAGCCTAACCGGGAAGTTATGTTAGCAGTTTTTAGCAAGTTCTCTACTAAATTTCATGGCAGCCTGTGGCATTTGGTCATTGGTTTAGATAATTTTGTTGTTTTTATTGGCAGTATAATTCTAAAATTGTTTTCTAATTAGATTTCTGAAGTATTTTACTTGTGTTTGTAGTCTTATTAGATGTAAATGAATATTGAGCTTCAGGGTTTTTTCTGTTTATCTAGCTTTGACCATTGGTAACTGCCTTGACCTGAAAGTTGCTGAAATTGTAAGCCTTGGTGCTCTGGAATTATTTGTGTGTAGAAGGACAGTCCATTTATCAAGCATTTCTAAGATCAGTTAATCTAAGATAAGTTAATCTAAATCTAAGATCATTTAATACATATGAGGGTACTGTTGCATTCCAGTTCTTGCTTTTGCTTGTAGTTATTCAGCTTTCTCTGCACCCTTGCAGACTGGTATCAAACTAGTGCTGTCTAGATGTTTCTTAGGGTGCCTGTTAACATAAACGCCGTTTTCTTCCTAGCTGTCACTTACAATAAGTCAAAAGGTTTGTGTTGTGTTTCTGTTTGGTTTTTTTTTTAATTCCATGGTTATAATTTGATAAAATATTAAGTTGTTTTAAATGTCATGTAAATGCGTTTATATACGGACTCTTTGTCTGCAAACTGTCCTGATTGTACAAAAAGTGTTCTCAGTAGGAGCTATGCGTATATTCACAGGTCAGCAGTTAAAAACGTGCTTTTCTTAAGTGTCTGTGTCTGTCCCTGGTATGTAATGCGTTTTTGCTATCTCTTGTGCAAGTCAGTGTGTCACAATGTTTTCTTGAAACCTGAGATGCTTCCAGTCTCGCACCTCTGCTTCCCTGTGGGTACCAGTTCTTCCTGGCGTGGAAGGTGCGACAGAATGCATCTAACAGCTTGAGTAACTTCTGAATTCCTGTTTCCCCAAGCACCATTGCTTTGTTATTCTCCTAATTGGCTTTTTTTGGGGGTGGGGAGGGCACGGGGGAAGAGTCTGTATGGAGTGCTGTCTGCATACTTATTCAGCCTGTCATTTAAAAAAGGCAAAGTTTGAAAGCTTTACTTACCTCAGAAGTTAATTCTGCTGAACATTGAGTGTGGCTGACAGGATCTGGCACTTCTGCAAATTTAACTAGCTCTTGTGTACTAGTAGTGACTCTTGTGTTCATTCTGGTTTTGTAATGTGCTTTTAGGGTGTTTCAGTATAATCCGAGGCTCAACCCCCCTGCCCCCAGACACTCTCCTTTCCCCCATCAATTATTTATTGCTGAGGGGCAATAAACATGGAGAATTGCATGGGCTTTGCTCCCCCCCCCCATCAATTAGCTAATTTACACAAGAAAAACACAATTTCCTTTCTCTTTTGAGAACAAACAAATGAAAATAGGACATTGTGTATGTAAAACAGCTCACTTACAGGAAGCTGGAGTATGTATTACAAATGGGTTGCTATTGACTACAAAATATTGCTCATCTGTGTTCATCAGATACTCTCTGGTAGTAGAAAATGCTTTTGGAGCATCTAAATTGTGGAAGTATTTCAGTGACTTAAAATAGATCAAGAACTTTTAACCTTGCCATTTTTAGCATCAAAAATACTTGTCTCTTCTGAGATGAGAACTGCATAGTTGCTTTTGTCTTTTGATAGCATGGTTTTTGATTTTTTTTTTAAGAAAGAAATTATTTAATATAGTTCTGCTTTTATGCCTTTTTCTAAAGCACCACAGAGCATCAATACTGAAAGCAGGAAGCCTTTTCGAAATCACTTTTTGGAGTGGAAGAGGGCAAGGACCAATGTAGCACACTTACAGCTTAGTATCTCTGATCACCGTTTCTCATTCATTCTTTGCTCATGTCCTACAATAGTAATTGAAACAAGAAAAATAGCAAGGTGGAATGGGATTTTTCTAATGAGTCTGCTTTTTAAACCCCAAACACTTAGAAAACAGTAACTCGGCTGTCCAGTAAAACACAAATATCAGAGCTGGCTAGTGTTTGTGCTGTTGAGATGGGATAATAAACTTATCTAACTAGGTTTAAGTGTGACTAGAAAATAGTTATGTTTTTGAGGAGCTGCAACCTGACTGACAGTGAGATGCCTCATCCATGTCATGTGCAGGTGTGGTGGGGAGAGGAAACCAAGAGAAATATGTGCCACAGAAAAGACTGAGCAGATGTTTTAGCACCTGTTATACAACTGGCTTCAACTTTACTGGTTTTTTTTTTGGGGGGGGGGGGGGGGGGAGAAAAA
>NW_010972931.1:2236868-2341086 GCF_000737465.1 Haliaeetus leucocephalus
TTATCTTGTTTTTTTTTTTGGGGTGGGGCGGGGTTAGCAAAATAGCCTTCCTCTCCTCATGCAAGTCTTTTAGTCAGATAATATTTTTCTAGAATAATGCTTCTTATTTCACTGGTTTACCATTACACAGGATAATGTAGTATTTCTATTTGTGTAATTGTCAAGGGACATTTCAATTGAAGCTCATCCTGAGCAATGAGGCAAAATGACACTGGAATGCTATTATCTTCTCTGCTATAATTGCCATGGCAACAGCTGCAGGTAGACAAGGCAAACCAAGGATTCTTTTTCTGTATCATACAGACACCAGTTGTTTTTTTCCTTTCCTCTTAGTAATGACTCTGAGAAGCCTGTGGCACAAACACGCTCTGAGTCATCATGAAAAGTGGTTTTGTTTTTTTTTAATTTAACTTTGATTTTAATTTTGTAAGTGTTGAGTAGTTATGATACTATATTAAAAATGCACTCTTTCTAGGAAGAAACTGGCACCCTAGCTTGGATTTTTCAAGGAGACTGATGGGATGAGCCAGTAGCTGGGGAGTTTGGAACATCATGGAAGACCACAGGCTGATAAGGCACCTAAATATCTTTGTGGATCTCGATGTTAATTTCTCTGCACATTCATCTTTCCTTAGGACAGGGATGAGAGTATTGCCCAGCTCTTCTGTAGAGAGAAGTTGTAAGGGTAGTTTAATGTTTTCAGGTAATAAAATTATTATGTCACAGGAAGAAAACTGGGTGTGGACATAAGCTTGTAATGACTGTGTTGTAGGGTTGGTTTTTTACTGTTACTTAAGTATCCTGCACTGCTGCTTCTGTTACCCCCAACTTCCTCCTTTATTCCTCCATCTGCATACATGCACGTGTATTCATACACAGATGTGTTCACATGTACTTCCTGAAATTGTATGCAGTTCATTTGGCAATGTCAAGATTTATGCCAAGATTTACCAAGGATCCAGCTGTGTATTAGTATTTAAAAAGAAAAGGGGGGAGAGGGCTTCATACTAGCTCTTCTGTCTGGTTACTGAGGTATACTGTGAAACTGTGTTCTGGGATGCTTGTTCTTATACACATTATCATGGTAGTTACTACAAGCATGAAAGCTTAAGAAATTGGAGATTTCGCAGGGATGCTTTTCCATTTATTCTGCTCTTATCTGTAGACTAATTTCCCTTTTTGAAATAGGAGACTGCTTAATTTGTTTCCTTCATTAATCATTAAACTCATCTACATATGGGGCAGGGTGAGGGGGGGAATAGCGTTTCTCTTTCCTGGTGGCACTGACTAATCTCTTTGCTTTAGTTGAAAGAAGATTTCATCTAACCTATTTTAAATAGAGGATTAAGGACAATTAGGCTCTTCCTCTACTTCACCACTAAGATAGGATGTTGTGAAATCTTCTGAAAAGCACATCTGCTGATGCGCCAGTAAAGTTTTGCAAAATTAATGTTAATAATCAATATAGTTATATGCAGAAAAAGAAACTTCGTGTATGCAGTACTTGTCTAGAGAGAATTGTGTGGATGAACTGGGGAGAGGGAAGGAACTGACTGAACCATTTACCCGTTTTTTTGTTTCCAGTGCTTCTAATTTACATTGTGAAGTAGACATGTAGATGAACTGAAATGGATTTCTTGTTATTTGAATTGCATTAGCAACTTGCAGTTCATGCTTGGCATTTCACATAGCCCTTCACATCTTTTCAAAGTACTATTAATGAGTTGTTTGCACAAATTATTATAATGAAGTACAAACACTAGTATTCATTATCTATGCTTGTATAACTATTTTATGCCACTCATAATGAATATAAGTGGCCTCTCTTGAGGTGGATCTGAATCAGCAGTGGAGTGTTTGGCTCTGGGGTCCCAAAGCTGACTTCAAGGAGAGTTGTGGTCTTCTGTTAAAATACATTTGGTGTCTTGCCTATGGCTTTGGTTTGATGCTATGCCTTTGCACACCTTCTATCTTTAGATGTTTTAATCCTGGTACCTCTTAGGCTATCATTATGATTTTAGCTGTGCAGATGGGCCTCGTATCAAACTGTACTGGTGAGTAACAGAAATGACATATCAATCACTGGATGAGTTTTGGGTAGAGTGTAACAAATGTGGAGGAAACATTGTTGGGAAAGTTGACCTGCTTATTCTGTGATTATTTTTTTTAATTTTTTTTTCAGAGGGAGAAGACATTATTTAAAATTAGGTGCTATGAAAGCTCTTAAAAACCAGGCTGCCATTTAATCTTACTATAAAATGTGCCTATATAGAAACAGTCTCTTTCATTATGTGAAATATGATAGGTATGAGCGAGGATACTGCAAAGGTAGGCTCAAAACAGTTTATTGACCAAATCATAACTAAAAGAATAATTAACTTGTATGCTGATGTTAGCAGAAATATAATGTAAATAAGGCTGGACATTTTGCTTTGGTTAGAAAGACTTAGACTATAAGCAGATTTTGATTGATTAATGTTAGTGCTTTTCTTTAGTTTAATGCTCATCATTTTCTCTGTAAACATGGAATGTACTGAAATGGTGGTGTTATTCATTGGTGTTTAATGCACCAGCACATGTGTGTGTTACAGAAGAGCTGCAACTCCTTTCCAGTAAATTATGTGTAGTTTCCTTTTCTTTGATCTATCAGTGGAATTAACAGTAAGTGTGATCTTAAGAGTTATCTTAATCTTTCACATTCTAGCCTCCTGACCACTAGTATGAACTTTGGAAAGCTTAACTCTTATATAAACCTTCTGTTCATCTAGGCTTAAATAAAAAATAATCAAAGATTTCTCAGGTAACCTCAAGTATTACAAACATTGTCAAGTTAATTTAGTGTTTAAAATCCAATATATAGATTCTGAAATGTGTTATACTGTCTCATTTTTAAGAATGTTTGGTATTTTTATCCTTTTGTACCATATTTTCAATTCCTGACTACCTTAAAGCAGTTCTAGGGGTTCTGAACAAATCCACTCTTTCTTGTTGACTTTAAGCTCTTCGTAGGAATGTATATCCTCTGTACAGCACATATATAGCCATTTAAATATATGGCTGGTCTTTAATATCATAGTCGGGAGGATGGGGGCAAGTGGGTTAAAGCTGAGATAAGAATTTTATTTAATGACAGTCATTGAGCATAACTACAAAATTCTTTCATCTTCTAAGATGAAAAAAAAAAACAACCAACCAACCAAAACCCAAAACTAACCCACGGGGTTATCATAACCTGTGAATGCTGTAGTATTGTAATCTCTTAAACAGTGTTAACTGACTGCTTACTATTTACAGTTGTCAGGTGACCAGGTGGCCTAATTTGGTAGGAGGTGCCTGTGTATTGGCACTGGGAGGGGAGAGATGAAGAGAAAATGAAAAAAGCTCTGTCCTCAGCCCTGAACTGCATGATCACTTTAAGATGATTCATGAATATGTTGACTTCTTGATGCTGTAAGTTTTTGTCTGACATAAGGAGGCTACACTTCCATACTTAATGGCTGTAATGACATAGAAGCAATAGGAAAGCTTCACATGCTTTTTTGAAGCAGTGCACAGTGAACATGGGCAGGTATAAAAACACAGGTTTATAAAGGGCAGTCTGGACTGTGGTTTTGCAATCTCCTCTCTCTTTCAGCCCAGGAGGTCTCATGTTTGAAAGGCTTATCTTTTTTTCTTAAGGGAAGGTTCTTAAGCCCCTGACTTCCTCCTTCCTAAGAAGTGAAAAGGTTACCTTGAGCATTTCTACTCTTAATGGTATCTGCTGTAACTTGTTCAAAGAGCTTTTATGTCAGGATATATAAAAAATAAGTGTGGGGGTTTTTTTAAATACATTAAAAAAATGACTTGAGGCTAGGTTTCTGCTGGGCTTCTAGAATTAGAATATCAGTATTCCTTTGCTCTTTTCCTGCATTTAACAAATTATAAAATATTTTAAACTGAAAATAATAATGCTTTTACACATGCATTTGCTTTTTTGCCTGTTAAAAATGATGACAAAAGCCAAGCAAAGTTTGGTTGACTCATGGTTGTAGGTGAGTCATTAAGTGAGACAACTGCAAATACTTGAAAACATTTAAGGCTAGTAAGACTGTAGCATTGACTTTTCTTGCCTTCTCCCTCTGTCCCCAGTCAGACCACTTAATTCTGCTTAGAATGACTTCTTTCTGCTGCACAATAGCATCTGCTTGGTTATGTGGCTCTTGGCTGATCTTTGAAGAGTATTAAGATGAGGGGGGGAAAGTTCCGCTGCACTCTTCACTGTCAAATTCATACCTGTGTCTTGGAGATGCACAGGGGAAAAGCAGAAAAGGAGTAGAAAAGCACGTTTGTAGCATTGTTGCTGGCTGCAGGCAGCCGCATCTTGTCACTTCTTCCTTGAACTGATTAAAAGTGTCTGGACTTCTCTTCAGTTTCTCGTAGTACATAGAAAAGACCAAAGCAGAAATGTTAAGCAGGCTGATGCAGCAATAGACAGCTCTTGTAATCTGTCAGAAGGGACTCTGTCAGTAGAGACATGTTTGCCCTTTCTTTTCCCTTCTATTTTGGATGTGCTCCTGGCTTGTTGATAGATACCTGTTTTACTTCACTCTGAGTGACAAACCATTGGGCAATGAGTATATGTGGGTATATTCCTAAAATGGTAACTGTTGCTCTAGGTTTGAAGCTGAAATGGGTAAAGTAGTAGCAAGTTTCACTGAGGGAAAGAGTGCTGCCAAGTGCCAGGGTTCTAGATGGTGCTTCTATCTGGGATGCAGTGACATCCCAGAGCAATGACTGATGAGTCAGGGCTGATTTGACAAGTTGCTGACATCCATGAAACACTGGCTTGTTTTGTGGGTAGCATCTGGCATCAGAAAAGAAGTAATTGGGAGAGGGGTGGGAGTTAACACTTCATATAAATGTCAAGAAGCTTTATGATGTATGGAATGAGGAGAAGCGTTTGGGGGACTACATACTGGAGGGAATGTTACTTAAAAACCAACCAACCAGGAAATAACTCCAGTCTTTCCTCCCCAAACTAACCCTGTGATGTGCACTCTCTTGTAGCACTTGTGTGTCATGTGGCTCGACCTTCCCAAAATTCTAAGCACAATCAAAGCATAATGACTTGGGGGAAAATGGAAAGCCATTATATGCTTAGCATTTCCTCCCATGTGTATATTAGAACATGTTTGATTGAAATAAGGATGCTAGCCAGCATAGGAATCCTTTGTTAAGATTGTGAAAGCCTATAGCACCTTTAACTCTCACAGGCAACTGTGGGAGACTGGTAAAGGAAGGTTTCTTTGGTTTAGTGTGGAGGCCACTGTCAGATGCTTAAAAATCAAGGTTTTCTCTGCATGAAGACGAGGTGTATGTGATCTGTTTCGCTAAGGATATTTGTAATTAATTTGTTCTGAAAATAATTATTTAAACTTGGTATTTCTAAAACAGGCAACAAAAAAATTTGTTAATGTCAGACCAGTCTTCTAACCTGCATTATTCTGATTCTAAAATAAGAACTGTTGACTTCTGCTTAGTGTTAATTTAAAGGAGAAAATACTTTCTTGCGTCTTCTGCAGCCATCTTGGATTTAATCTCTGAGCAGATGGTAATAATAAGACATCCTAGTTTAAAACAGGCTCTGTGGATAAAGCTGCATAACATCTTAAAGTGATAACCTACAGACTCCACAGGTTGTTATTCTAAGCAGTAATTATACTGCTTGGTATGCGTCAAGATTGTCATAATAGAGGTTCACAAAAACTTCCCTGTGTTCATCTGCTCAGTAAAAACTACTGTAGGTGGAGCTGAGGCTCTAATAGGTGTGGACCTGACCAGGTTAAAGTGCTGCTCCTGGTTCCTGTTGTTCCAGTTAAAGAAAAATTACTGCAGTCAGCCTATACCCAGTTATTGTCATCACTCTCTACTGGCTTTAATTGCTCATGTGGCTATTCTGAAACCTTTTTCCATAAACAATGGGTTTTTCTCAGATTACTGAGTAATTTGTTAAGCTGACTGATACATGTTCCTTAATTCAGATATTTGTAATATCTGAGGAAGCCCAAACCTTTGTGAAAGAGGATGGTAGTAAGGAATTAAGTGGGTGGGGAGCTGTGGATGGGAAACTCTTCTGGAGCCTGAAGAGGCTACATGCCTATAACTTAATTTGGAAGCCACTGATGTGTAAGTGTGACCTGAGAGGCTGGAAAAGAAAAGCTACTAGACTTTAATTAGTAACAAATAGTATGACAAAGCTTGTACCCTTGAGACTTAAACTGTTTGGTCTCAGCTTTCATGACAAGATAGTTGTGTCACCATGGAGCACTGACTCTGGGTGCATGTGCTCCGAGAGCTACATTTAGGTGTTGAAACTACATGAGTGTTCAGTTTGGGGAGGTGTGGAAATGGTAGAAAGAAGATAGAAAATACCATCAACTCTAGATGTCTGTATAAACAGACTTACTTATTCAATGCCATTACCATAAAAAAATACTGGATGATGATAATGGCCTGTAAGCTGTTCTTGAAGGACTTCTTACTGGGTTAAGAGCTGACGAGCTCTGGAAAGGTTCTGAGGCCTTGAGTTGAGTAAAAGGTAGTGAAGGTTATTTGTTTGGAAGAAAAGTATGGAAGTAAGACCCCCTTGATCTCAGTGTACCTGACTAAGGTTGTCTTAAAATAGTTTGGGGTGTGTTAATGCAATGGGTTTCTATCTCTCTTTTAAAATACCAAAGAGAGAAGGAAGGTGAAAGAATATTCTATAGAACAGAGGGAGTCCTTGGCTGAAAGAGAAGCTTGAGCACTTAATATCATGTGCTTGAAGTCATGTGCTGTAATGTGTCCTTCTGTGGTTTCTGAGCTGGTGGCTGAGGGACAGCAAGCTATAAATACTTCTGTTCTCCACTTATGTGGTCAACTGAAGCTTGCTGGAACTTTTATTTAAAACTTGACCACTAAATTGGCAAATTAGGCCAGCTTTCCTCCTCCTGATTGTAGTTTGCTCTTAAAAAAAAAAAAAGGCAAAGTGAATCTACCAGCTTAAGTGATTTACATTGTGGGATGCACTCTTGAGAGGTGTGTTCTAAAAGAGGATCTGGAAGCTTTGACAGACTACTGCAAGAGGAAGATTTTTCTTCCTCTCTTTGAAGAAGACTTCTGAAGTATTAATGATACTCCTTCCATACTGGGCTTAGCCTTTCCATCTGTTTACATAAAACAAGTGAGCTATTGCTTTTTGCTAAAAATGTTTATTTTCATTAGCAAATATGTTAAAACCTCTGGTCTCACCTTGCACAGCTCATGGGTGTGCAGTCTGTTTGCCAGCAGCCTTTAAAACACTGGAGACATTCCTGAAAAGGCTTAAATTCTGAGCCTGGGCTTTAGCTATAATTGATACGAGAAAGTATACAACCCTTGCTCTGGATGGTATCCAACAGCCTCACATGGCTTGCTGAAGCACAGTTTGTCCAGCTTTGCTTCTTCTGCAGGTGGTTCAGGATGCTCTGTTTTTCTGTGCACTATCTCAGAATAATATACTGGTCTTTAAGTCCAGATGCATCCTATTCCGGTGCCTCAGTTTCCCTTTAGTGCCGCCTCAGCTGATCTTACTATGCTTCCTGTCTCTTCTGTAAAGCCTTTCTTATAGGTCTCTTTCTGCTCGGGTCTCCTGGTTCATTGTTCCATAGTTGTCCTCCTTCAGCCTGTATTCTGATGTCAGTAGGGCTTCTCTGTGGTTCTGTGCTGAAGCTTCTCTGTCTTCTCATATGCATTCCTTTTGAGAAGTTACAGGAAACAACATAGTGATCTCCAAATGAGTTTTCCTGGCCTAACAGAGAAATTGCCTCCCTCCTTCCCACAGTCTGATTTGGGTCATCTGGTCCCCAGCTGACCAAATCAGCTGTTGTTGTGTGGTGGGCCTTATGCAGGAGGGATAAATTGACCCTCGTGTCCTTTGAAGATCCAACTGCCTTTGGTGCTTGCCAAAGTACAGCCAACAAAACATGCTTTTGTTATCTCCCTCAAACTGAGCTGAAGCATATGATTGAAAGGGTTATGCTATACTAGGTTACTAAATATATTTTTGCATGACTCTCTTATACTAAAAACACAATGATGGCCATCTCCAGTAATGATGGGAGTACCTTCTCTGGGTTGACATCAGTGCCAAAACTTTATTTTAGTACCTTCTCAAGTCATTAGTACAGAAAACAGTGCAGCTGTCTTGGCAGGCTGTGCTAGGAAGAAGTGCAGTTCCTAATTTAGTGGGTATCTGTCTGATTGATGCATTTGAAAGTGGCAGTTCAGACTGGCAGCAGAAGAGGATTGAAAGCCGGTGCTGAGCACAGTAGCAATTAGCTTATGGTAGCTCAGGGCTTCTTCAGTCTTTACAGTGGGGGAAGAATGTTAGTGTGTTCACCCTCTGCTTTGAGAAATGGATTGCAGAATGGTCAGTGTTGCAGCCTGGTTGCTTGTTGCTAGGAAGGGGGTTAGAAAATAAAAGTACCTTTTTGAAATAGGTGCCTTGCTGTCCTGAGACCGAAGGCCTTGAAACTTTGGCCTGGCCTACTAGCTAGAAAGCAAGCTTCATACCTGGGAGAATCACCTGAAAACGTTCCCAGCCAGCATTATTTTGGTCTTGTCCAGGTCTGTTCTGGAAGATTTTTGTTTATCTGAGTAATGATCTGATGCTTAGGCTGGGAAGTTTTTGTGAGGGCAGTGGTTGCTACTGCTTCACTTCAAACAAAACTTAAAATCTGGAAGCTTGTTATCACAGGCACGTGGTTTGCAGGATGTTGTGATACTTAATAGTGTCTTCTAAGAGTTTTGTAGAGAGAGCAAGTAGCTGAGGGAAGTGTGTTCCTTTGGCCTCTTACTGGAGACTCACTGGGAAAAATCTTTGCTTTGCAGCATGTGCTGAGTCCTGCCAGAAGCCAGCAATTGTGGTGGTTATTGCTGCAGTGCAAGCTGTAGCTCTTTCAATTGGGATAGACAGCTGTGCTTTTAAATCTGAAAGTTCCAGTGGGGTTGCTAAGTCTCATCATTGTGTTGTGTGCCTGTTGCTTTGCCAGAACAGCTATGTAAAAGCTGGGTGAAACAATAGATTTAATGTAAGGTTGAAACTTTCCTTTGGTGACAGGGGATGGGATACTGAAGATAGTGTGTTACTTTAAGGGCCCTGCATTCTGCATCATCTTATGGGTTGTCTTGTGGATGTTACACTCCTAGTTGGATTTGTTAGGTTTGCTGTTCTGAAGGTAGAAATGTTGCTGGTAGAGTAGGTATACTTTCATTGCATACATGAAGTTGGTAAACACTTGTAACCTTTCTAGGTTTGTAACATACACTGACGGAAAGCTGTATGGGGAAACAAGTTGATTGGTTTTTTTTGTTTCACTAAAAATGTTTTACTACTTTCAGGTAGTGAGAAATGTCTGTTTTATGGAAAACTACTTGATGCATGTTGACCTTAAAGCAAAGGGTTAAGCTGTCTTGTGGGACTGCTTTTTGTCCTGGAAGGAATCAGCAGTGAAAGTTAGGCCCTCGGCTTTATTTGCATTTCCTAGCTATTGTCCTCTTGCCAGCATCCTTTAAATGTTTTAAATGTAGCTTTTGTATTTTTCTAATGCATAACATTTGTATGCAGTGTTTCTTGTGATGATGCCAGAACAGCCATATAGTAAATATTTAATAAGAGTGGTAAAGATTTCTTGTTCTCAACAGGCTAAAGTCCTGATCTAAAGGAAATGAAATTGCCATTCTAAATTATTTATGAAATGCTGCACATAAGGAGATTGGGTTTGTTTGGTTTATGATACATAGATGGCAGGAGTAATGGTCTTAGTTGAGTTAAGACATAAATGGTGTAGGTGGGTTTTAAGCATGATAAAAAAATATCTAAGTAATCCCACTTTTATGGCTGAGGGTGATATATCTTCATCCCAGATGGTAGCTGTAGTGCTAGTTGGATGTTGGAAATTCTGTTGCTCCATGCTTCAGCTGACTCAATTTTAGGAGGGCTTGCTTTGTAAACCTTTTTCTGAAAAGCATGAATTAGAATCATAGAATCGTTTAGGTTGGAAAAGCCCTTTAAGATCAAGTCCAACCGCCAACCCAACATCACCATGCCCACTAAACCATGTTCTGAAGTACCATGTCTATGCATTTTTTGAACACTTCCAGGAATGGTGACCCCACCACTTCCCTGGGCAGCCTGTTCCAGTGCCTGACAACCCTTTTGGTAAAGAAATTTTTTCTAATATCCAATCTAAACCTCCCCTGGTGCAACTTGAGGCCATCTTTTCTCATCCTATCACTAGTTACTTGGTAGAAGAGACCAGTACCCACCTCACTACAGCCTCCTTTCAGGTAGTTGTAGAGAGCGATAAGGTCTCCCCTCAGCCTCCTTTTCTCCAGAATTGTTTGCTTGAAAGTCTTAACAATGGAACTGTCACTTTTTTAAAAAAAAAAAAGAAAGTATTTTTTAGGATGGTAGACATGGCTGTCAACTCTCATGGGAACATGAATTCCCCTTATGATTTACTAGTATTTAAAGATGACAATGATTATTGGTATAGCTACAGCTTCAGTGTAAGGGGAAAGCACATGAAGCAAGTGTGGTTGATGCTTTGAGTGTGTAACAGAACTTGTGAAAAGTATTCTTCCTTTTTTGTTCAAATGCAAAAGAAAAGTATTCAGACTGGTTGAGGCTAGGGAGGAGTGAACAGAAGTAGTGAGGTATATAAGGTACAGGAGATCAAAGCTGTTGCAGAAGAAAAAAAACAACAGTGTGGGTTCCCCTCTGTCCTGAGACACAAAGCCTGAGACAGTGCAAGCCCTTGGATGTTTTATCGGCTGAGAGACCTGGTACCTGGCCCTTCTCCCCTTCCTCACTGTTACTGTTCCATTTCTGTTGCATGGAATGAAGAGTGATAAAACTGAGGAAAGATGTGAAGACATCTTCAGAAGGTAGGAGCTTACCTACTCCTCACAGCAAGGGTCTGCCATTTGAGAAGGTAGCTGTCTGCTGAGAATGTGCTTCCTTTCAGCATTACCATTTTCATAGGTGGTTCTCCCACCCACTCTGGGACCACGGCTCTCTTCAGGGATAATAAATCTTTATTTCAAAACTGAGTCTGCGGTAGTGATGGGAGACACACACCAAGAAGGCCCTTACCCAGCTCACTGTAGGCTTTTAAATGTAATCCTGGTCTGGTGAGAAGGCATTGTAGTTTTTAGAGCATTAAAAAGGGAGTGAGCAAGATTGCCGGGCAAACAAATGAGGGCTGTGCCTGAGAGGAATAATCCTTTTTTAAGTAAAAAACTCAAACATACTTTCATGCCTCAACTCTGCAGTTTACTTTTGATGTTGGGATTGACTTTTATGTACTAGTATTAATTTCCTTTCTTGCTGCTTATGCTCCAAACAAGAATATAAGTTGCCTTTTATAAGTTCAAGTGTATCTGGAATGAAAGCACAATATTATCTTTAGAAATACATGAATGTGTCCAGCAACTTTTAACATAAATTATCCAAATTCACTTTTCCAAATGGGGAAAGACAGATGCAAAGTGCACCCATGGAAGTTAAGCTTCATAAAAATGAAGTTCCTGCTTTATATTGCATCTCACTGGGATTGCAGTACTGTCTTCCTTTGTTTTCCTTTAAAATAAAGCCATTCTAAAGCCGTTACAGTGTGTGCGTGTATCTGGCTGTCTGTTTTCCACTTCTGTAGAAGTGACCTTTCAAAAGAGTAGTTCAAAGCACAGACATTAGATTGCTCTTCAAGTAATACCACCTCTGAAAATGCTGATAGTTCCTCTGTTTTTATGAGCCTGTTATATTTCTGTTTTGGGTAAGACAGAAAGATAAAATCCTTGCTATTGAGATTTTTTTTTAATTTAAATTTTAAATTATAACCTGGTCTTAATAAATACACATGAATACTATGAAATATATTTTAAGAACATTAAAGAGGTTTTAATGATTTCTTTTTTGAATTGGTCATTAGGTTTGGCTTAAAGCTACTGTGGTTTGCTTCAGAAATGTGGTGGTGGGGTGTATTTAAGTGGTGGGCATTATTAGATGCAAGAAATATGATGAAATCAAACTTACCTCTTTATGGAAGGATTATTGCCATGAGAAGAGATGTGAAAGCAACTTCTGCCAGTGGTATGCAATCTTTCTGCCAACTCCTGATGTCTGTTGGGGGACTGAAATAGAGCCTGCTAGTTAACTTTCTAACAGTTGTTTTGCATGCTGTATCCTTAATGAAAGACGTGGTAGCAGATGTGTGCGTGTTAATATTGCTGGACCTTGAAAAAGTTACAGGACTTAATTTTTTGTGTTCTGAAACATCCCATGGAACAGACTTGACTATTTTAAGCTGTCTCTTTTGGGGGGAATAAAGATGTGACTGTATATTGTGTGTGTATGTATGTGTGTACACACATATACATATAAAACTGTTTCTGTGGAAACAAAGTGTGTGCTGTAGATACCAAGGATATAGATGTTCAGAGGAGGAAATGAAAAATGACTGAGAGGTATCACTTCCAAGTCTCCATATTCTTCCTGAGTAGCCCTTCCTGTCTCCCTTATTTGAATGCACCAATTCTTATGCTTCTGAAGTAGTTTCTCCTTCTGCCAAATAACAAAATGTGTTTGATTGTTTTGTGTTGTTTTTTTTTAAGGCTACCTCCCATATCTACTGCAGAAAAAGCAAATGGCTTAACAAAACAAACAGCCAATTTCTGACTCATGTCTGGTTGAATCCACACTTGGGTTTTCCTGCCTCTGTGTCTCAGCTTCTGAGAAACCTGTTTCTTTCCTGGGTTTCATGCTCAAGAGGCTTTTATAAGCAAATGTTTGCAGTTCTCTGCTGTCCTTTTCTGTCTGCATTTTGAGACCTCCTCCTAGAAGTTATTTTAGCATGCTCTGCTATTAGTTTGTTCTTTTGTAGGAAGCCTCATTATTTCCTCCAGGTTGGAGGAAAATCCTGTATCTTATGTAGGAGCCTTCCTGTCCAGGGCTGCCTTCAAAGCCCATTTACCACTTGGTAAGCTAACTGCAGAATTGATCTGACTTCAGCTCTTAAGCGGTCTGCACTCTTTGTCAAGTTTTGAGTTTTAACCTTGAGTATACTTGTGATTCTTCAAAGTGCTACAATGGGGTTGCTTATAGGGAATGGAGTGTTGAAGCTCTTATAAAATTGAGCCAAACATAAATTCCACCAGTTTTACTCTGTTTATATGTGGAGTAACTTCAGAATATCAGAATATGCTCCTCTTCTAGTGGAGCTTTTCCTCTTTTTTTTTTTTTTTTTTATTGTAAGGAGACTGATGTAAGAAAGGAACATTGAAGTAAAGTACTGGTCTTGCTATGTTTAACTACTCGAAATAAGGAGAGAGAAAAATAAGAGGGAAAAATTACTAGCTTTGATGGCTTTCTGATTAAAAAGCATCCTAGAGAAAGGGTGATGAAGCAGATTCTTCAAAAATGGTTAATGATCAGCAAGCTATGCTTTCATTAGAAGGACAAGCTAGAAACAGGCTGTCCATTGAGCAAGTGCTTTTCTTGTAGAAGGTCTTAATACTCTCAAATACTTTTGGTTGATTAGTTGCAGGTGCATGTAGACTTTTGTGTTGTCCTTGAACTCCCTCCATGCTTTCAGTGGTCTAATGTGGCTGATAAAATAAAAACAATTCTCATGGAAAAGTGGTAGGCAAGTGAAGAGCTGCAGTTTGGTGTGGAGGAGAAGCAGGGAGAGAGTGAAACTTAAACAACTGAGTGTTTTATATCACTTTTAATCAGAGCATATCATGTTGTGGACTGAGACTTTAGTTTCATACTTGAACTACTTAAAATGTTTGAAGAATTAAACACTTGTCAGTGTTAATCAGTTTACACTTAAAAATTAAACCCAAGAGAATGCTTAGATGCAGTTCCACAGGTTGGTTGTTAGGACACTTATTGAAAGATGCTGTTCCCTGCATAAAGAGAACTCTTTCTGATATCTAGGAATCTGGAATGTATCAGGAGTCAAGAAGTGCAAGAAACTAAGAGAAGTAAGTATTGTTTTTCTGGTTGTTTTGCAGAAGTCCCTGAAGGCTTCTATTGCAGCACAGTTTGTTTGAAAGATGCCTCCCTGATGAATACACTATCAATGAGTGTGTGAGCACTAGCAGAGATCAAGCCTGGAAGACAGATGTGCATGTGGTACCTAAGGGTGATGCCATGGGAGGAGCTGGCTATCGGTGGGACCAGGGGAGTCCCACCAGCTGCCAGAGAGTTGCTGGAGTCTGAGTGTCTCTAAGAGCGAGACCTATGTGTGTGTCTCTAAGGGTGAGACAATGGGGGTTTGGCTACTGGGGGATCGGGGGGGTCCAGCCAGTTGTGTGTGCGGGCACATGAGAGACAGTCTGTACCAGCAACTGGAGTGGGTCTATGGTCTTGGGGGCTCTTGTATCCAGGTGGCAGCAACTGGAGAGACTGGGATCCTGAGGCTGACTACTGGGCAGACTGCTGGAGGGATCTGCGTTGTATATATGTATAGATATACCTTCACTAGTGGACCTCTGTCCTGCTCAGACTGGAAAGGGGAGCAGGACGAGGCTGTGGTGCTACCTGTGTGTGTCTGAGTGCGTAGTGTATTGATGTCTCTAGCTGACTATGGTATATAAGTATATATGTGTGTGTGCCAAGAGGAGTGTATGCTGAGCCTTACTCCTGGTTGAACCTGGGGACTTGGAGCTGTGGCAGCCTCCCCTCTATTGGGCTGCCAGATTCAACCCCCTCACTAATGCAAATAAGGGAAGTATAGTGCTATACAACATCCATTTGTCTTAAGTTGTGAAGCTATTCTTGTAAACTACTAAGTAGTGAAAAACAGAACACCCAGAAGTTTGCATCTTCATGGCTTTATCATGGCTCACTAAAATTCAGCTTCTGTTCTTACTTGTTTTAAAGCTATGTCCAGTCAAGTGTGTGAATGTAGTCCTACGAACTAAAATTATTTTCAAATTTAACTGCAATCCTTCTGAAAGGAACATTGCATCCACACTGAGAAATTATGTACTGAGTTTAAGTGAGATGTCACTTAAGGAGATAAATTAACATCAGCCAAGTTGGCCTTTATTTTGAGAGTGCTTTTGTCTGAAAAGCCTCTTAGAAAAGTCCCTTCCAAATGTCTTTTGTAATCTTTTTTGTCTCTGCTGCAAAGAGGTGCCTATAATGATGACTTTGCCAAAAACCCTGTAGTATTGCTTTTAAAATTTGTATAGCAAGAGATAACAAATCATATCTGCTCTTTCAAGAAACCGACTTTCATACTGTAGCTGAGAAACACTGTGCAAGGAGTGAAAACCGAAGTGCTACCTACCATTCAAGACTATATACTTCAAATAATTTAGATAGGAGACCAAACCTGAATAACCTCTAATGGATGTATTGCTCTAAGTGCACTTTTTTCCTAAATATCCTTTTAAAATTTGCCTGGGACTTTGCCTTCTTTGTATTTCTGTTCATATTCATGCCAATGACTAGCATGTTATTAGAACAATAAAACAAAAGCAGGTTATGTTGACTAAAGGGCAAGGAGAGAAGATGTGCTAGCAAGATGTACACCTAGGACCTTAGATATCTTCCCGATTTGTCTGTTTACTTAAACTGTACCCAGTTCTCTGCAGTGTGATACTTATTATGCTTCGTGGTATGGTAATGAACAGAGTGAAGTATTTTGTTTTAACAGGTGTTGAGCATTCAGTCTCATCAGCTCAACTGTAGCTTTATGCAGGAAAAGCAACTGCAAAAAGCAATGAATGCTTATATGGAAAATAACGTAAGTTTTCCCATCTCCGAAGTCAAATAGATGATTTAAATAAACAAATAAAAGCAATTTCAAGTTGTTTTGGTTTTTTTAGCTGAGTTTTTATTTGAGGGCGTGGACATATCTTTGGGTTTATGGGTTTCCTTAACAGACCTCCCTGCTGGGTGAGCACCTGAGGTTCATCTGAGTTGTTGTTTTGATTTTAATACCTACAATAGAGGAGCTTGTAGTGGATGGGGGAACAGTCTTCTGCTTCCTCTCTGCTACAGTCATTGTGTAGAGCAGTCACTGTGTTGGTGAGCAGTCTCCGACTTTACTCACATGCTAGGTAGTGGTATTCAGACTTCCATCTCTTTTCTTGCGACTGTTCATGATTTCACAGGCTCAGGTGCAGTTGGGGCATGCCAATGTGTATATGTCACCATGTGTGCAAAGGTATTTTTTTTTCACAGGAGCGGGGAGGAAAGACAGTACTCTGAGAAAAGCAGAAACCAACAGGATTGAGCAGCATCACAAGAACAATGAAGCTCTTCTAATTTTGACGTTAAGAGTTCTGTTTGATTAAATCTTTTAATACTTGAATATCTCTTCTAGTTGCAATAGAAAGTTGAAATAGGACAAGAATGGAAATGATAGTTCTTAAAACAACAAAACCAAGAAGCATCCAAACTCTTGGAAAAATTTATCATGCTTAAAAAGCTAGACAAAGATTCTAATTCTCTGTCCTTCTAGAAGCAATGACTATATAATCTGACAAAAAGTGAACATACTGTAATCTAATATGTCATTATTAGTGTAATAAGAAAGCTATTCCATGCTCTACTTGCTTTCATGCTATTAATAAAAGACTGCCAGGTTATATTACTTAGTTTCTGAGCTGTGACTTAAATTTTCACCCTTCAAGCAGGCCAAATTCAGTGATCTGATGTCCAGTACATTATTTCATATACAAAGTGAGATGAAGTGACAGAGTAGCTGCAGGTTATAAAACTTTGACATTTCAAGAGGATGCAACAAAAGGCATCAAGAGACTTTGACAGCTAGTGAACTACATAAAAAATGCCTAACAAAATTGGAAGGTTGCACTGTAGTTCAGTGTGATGTGATAATAAATGGAATGCTAGTATCTCACTGTATGCTGATGTTTTTTATGGAAGCATACATCTAAATATGTAGAAACCGTATCCCACCCAGAGAGCATCTGAGCTGAAATTAGTTTGAGATTGGAAGCAAGGATTGTTGTTTGCCATATTTTTTGCTCATCCTTAGGCATTAGCTAGTTATTTGTCTGCTGTTTTGTTTCAACCAAGTCTAGTTTTCTCTGCACTATTATGCTAAGACATAGAATCATAGAATTGTTTAGGTTGGAAAAGACCCTTAAGATCACAGAATCCAACCATCAACCTAACACTGCCAAGTCTACCACTGAACCATAGTAGGAGTGGTATTAATGCTGTGCTGTAGTAATTTCAAGACCCAAAGAAGTTCAGATGGGCCTTAATAACACAGATCAGTGTGCAAACAGGTGTCTCAGCTTGCCAGTGAGAAGGGTTAAGCAATGATGACAGAAAAGGGGAATTGAAAGAAATCTTAAACAAGAGCCAAAGTCAAGCAAAAGGCATGCCTTGGGTAAGAAAGAAGCTTTTCAGGCATCCTCAAGAATAGTCTAATAGTATTGGAGAAGAACAATGTAGAGTGCTTGGATGTAGTGCGCTGGTGGAGACACTGAAGTGGTTAATGAAAAACATTTGGCTGAGAAGGAGCTGTCATAAGGCAATATTTGAGAGGCAGTATTGCTAAATGAAGGTGTGCTGAGCTGTTAGACCTCCCTGGAATTTGCAAAGGGGCTGAATGGTTTTTCAGTGAAGAGCTACTGGGAAGTATAGGAGGGGGCAGTGAATGGGCAGGTGAATGAAAAATGCAAGGATTCCTTTTTAGTCTCAGGGACTGGAGATACACTCTCCCTGTTGTCAAAATCTGTTGTATTAAAATGTAAAAAGAATACTAGCTTTATTGAAAAAAAAAATCATTCATTAAACTGAAGACAAAAAACTGAAAGCTGTAGAAGAAAAGTTTCTTTGGGTAATATCTCACTGGGTGATGAAAGCCCAAGGAACAAAGTTTTGTACCTTTTTTCTTGTTGCCTCTTTCCTGAATTTTAATGTGTTAGCAAATTAAGTCCTTTTAAATGGTGCATGTAAAAATAGACAAGCTGATTAAGTGCAGAGTCTTGTGTGCTTTTATCAAAATGCTGTGTGCCTTTTAAAAAAGGTAGTGCACTGAAATACCTGTTTTAAAATGAGCAGACTGATGCTATAAGTGTTTTGAGAAACTTGATGGAAGGAAGATAATCAATGAGACTGCAGTATCTGGGTGCAAATATGTAGGAATTGCATTACAGATGAGTTGCTTTAGTAGAAAGGTGCTGTATGATTAAGGAGAATGGGATAAAGTAAGATGTGTTAATTGATATGGATTGAAATATGCTTTAAAAGGAGATGGGGGTTAATATTATAGCTATGCTATTGACCACATAATCAGAATACTGACAATTTTGTAAAATGCCAGAAGACATGAAGGAACATAAGGAAAAAGTCACAGTAATAGCAGTAAACTTCATTTGCTCTCTAGAGGGAGGAGGAACAACAAATTCACAAATGAATGTGATGAAGAGACAATTTTTTTTTTCAACTGTCAAGGTTGTTCTTTGATCATCTGCCTCAATGTGCAAAGAGGAAATTTTAATCTTAAGCAATACAGGAGGTCTGGTTCAAGATGTTACTCAGCAATCATCTTGTAAACATTACCTGTGTTGTACTGTTATTTGGCATTCTTGTATGAACAAAAACACCCCCAAATTTTTTTAATAAGACTTATCCTTCCCCTTCCCAAAAACTTAAGCAAGCCTCATAGACTCAGTGAAGCCAAATAGGAAGCAATGAAGAGGTGTAGCTGTGAACGTGAATCTTGCATATGTCATGGAGACCGGATAAAGACAGCAAATTGGAGACTTGGAAGTAACATGTATCAAAAAAAGGTTTTAAGAAAATAAAAGAATCTACTCGTTAAATAGAACGAAGAAAGCTGATGACAGTAACACTTCAAAGAGCAGAACTCTTATCTAAGAAAATAGGAGGAGGAAGAGAGTGGCAAGTTTAAAACCCGAAGATAATATCCCTATCACTGACAGTGGGAAGCATGCGAGGAAGGCTGTAGTCCATTAAGTGACTGGTATGTTAAGGAAGTCTCAAGAAAGGTGCTGCTACAGCAGACAAACCACAGGAGTTCTTTGCATTAGTGTTCACTGTGGAGGACTGTGGAGAAATTCTCAGAGTGAAGAGTTTTACAGGTATGGACAAGACGAACTGTCTTTTAATTAATGCATTGAGAGTGAATCAGTAAAATGAATAGGAGGACATCATGCAGACCAGATGATATTCACTCAAGTTGTAAAATACCTCAGATATGGAAGTGTCAGATTTTTTTGTCATAAGTATGTAATCCATCCCTTATATCAGGCTGTGTGTGCCAGAGGAGTGGAAGATGCAAGTATGATACCATAGGGGCCTAGGAGAGAAGTAGAACTGGGAGTTTCAAGGAAGTATCAAAATTCTGTAAACGCATAAATACAGTAAAGAGATTAAGCATACTTCTAGCTAAAAAAAGCCATAACAAAGCAGTTAGAATCATTTGGGGGGGGGCGGACGACAAGTATATGGCTGGTATAATGCACTTCGATTTATAAAAAGCATTTTACAAGATCTCCTGCCAAAGGCTTTTAAAGGAAGTCAGCTGTTGTGGATTAAGAGGAACCACCTCCTGTTGTATTAATAACTGGCCAGAAGATGAAAAAAAGGTAAGACAAAATGATCAGTTTCTACAGAGGTCTTTCCAGTGGGATCCTCAAGGATATGTGCCCTTGGCAAATTCATACATGTTCTAGACAAAGGAACAAAATATGCTGACGTTCAACTAGTAGGAATACAAACTCGCACAATCCAAAACTGAGACGTTCAAGAAGAATTTCAAAATACAGAGAAACTGGACAATAAGTAGCTGCTGGGATTCAACATTGCTAAATGCAAAGTAATGCATACTGCAGGAAGAGAATGAAAGCAATTCTACTTACATGGCTGCCTTAACAGAGTCCTAGTTAGTTGTGATTCTTTGGGAGAAATTTTGTTATTGTGGGTAATTCTTTGAAGGCATAAGCTTTGTGCTCAGTAGCTGTAAAAAATGGAAACAAAGGCAGAAGTATTGAGGAAGGGAGTAGAAGATGGAAAACACCATTACTGTTACTCCTTGGTGTACTGGATACTGTCTACATCTTCAGTCACTGCCTCAGACCATGAGTAAACCTAGTAATGGTGACTGGGGTAATCACTATGGCCTGACTTCCATTTGAGGGAAAGCTAAACAGGATTGAGTGGTGAGAAGAAAGTTTGTGGGTAAACCTTAAGCAGGAGATTCTTCTGGAAGAGGGACCTTGAAGGGTGTGCTTCCATGCTTTTTTTCCTAGCAAGTCCCACCAATTTATTGCAAGGGAATTTCCATTACATGGGTTACTGTATGAGTATGGAAAGTTACTTTGCAGAGTGGATTTTATGGAGAGGGTTACAGAAGATCTTAGAGAAGAGTCTGATCAGTTTAAGAATTGATGCTAAATATAAGAAAATGAAGGACTGCAAAAAGAGCTAGCTTTTCAAGGCTGTCATGTAAAGTATCAGTAATTCTGTTGAGTATGAACAATTGTCTCCTGTGTAAAACTTTGAAAATGTTGGTTTCTGTTATCTACATATAGGAATACAAATGTGGGCTAACCTGGGCATGTGAACTTTGAAACCTGAAAAACAGCATTCTTAGTACAGGTATTAATCACCTACAGCCCTGATCATCTACAACAGGAGAAGCTGTAGTGAAAACCAGAGCAGCTTTAATTTAGTCACCTTCCTTCAGGCCTGAAGTGATAACTTTGGCCATGACTTTCACCTTCACAAGGGGGAGGATTTTGTTTCCTGTTCAGAGACCTTGGTGAGTGTTTCTGGATCAGGTTTATGGCTAAGCACTGTTGCTTTTGTGAAAAGGTTACAACTTCAATTATGGAACATTTTTCTGTGTGTCACCTTGAATGTGTCATCAGATGGATGAGGTGAATAGTCTCCTCCCTGTAGGTTGTGGTGGTTGATAAGCACCTACCATAGATTGCTGTCAGGTATTATGGGTAGTAGAAGAGAAAGCTGATGATCTCATGTAAGCTGCCAGAAACTAATTTTTGTTTTAAATTTGATGTTTCCCCAAAACACTAGAAGTAGTCCACCACAATTTTCTGGATAATATATTTTTTTTTTTTCACCTCTGCAAGCTGAGTAAAAAAATTAGGGAACTCTCCTTGTATGGACTGGATAGATCTGGAAAACAGTTCTGTTTGAGTTCTGGATTTTCTATTTAATGCTGTCTGTACTTACATTTAAGTGCCATTCAATGTAGAATAAATTGTAGCTTATGCATTACAAAACGGGGGCAAATAGACCTCCCAAATTTTTTATATTATTCTGAAGAAAAAACGTAAAATAAATCATCTTGTCACATAAGCAATTGAGCAAATGTTACAAAGTACTAACAAAGTTCTCAACACTTTTTCCATCCCAAGATGATTCATTTTAAAGAAAAAAGAATAGTTTAAACACATCAGTATCTCATGCAAATTCAAACTAATTGTAACCATTTTTCTTCTGTATTGAGTTGTGTAAGTGTGTACATTAAGCTTTTTTCTTTACTTATATATTCAGTCTTTTCTGAGCAGAATGGGAAGCCCACTAACAGCATGTAATTCCGTAATCTAACAAGATATTGTGAGTTTTGAAATGGGGTGGGTTAGTTTCCTCAAATTTCAGAACCAGCTCTGTAATTGTAATTTCTTTTCTGTTTACACTTTTATCAACTATAATCTCTGTTTTGCACTTCCCCTGTGATCTAACTTTATTCTATTTCAGATGTCAGTTAACTGAGCCCTCCCCCTTGCTTTGTCTGACCTGTTCTTCCTTGTCACATACATGAGTGGTTGTATTTGTCACCTTCTCCAACCTCAGCTGGGGTCTGAAGTGGAGGTGCAAGTTTTAAAATAACTTGTAATGTAGCTACTAGCTGTGGGAAGGAGGATACTTGGCTTTTTTGCAGCTAATATGAAAAGTAGTGTGCGTGCACACTATTGTTAGCATAAGAATAGGACTTTCTACTGGTGTGCTTTTTACTTGACTATATCGTTTGCTGATTGTGAGTAACTGTTTCTGGTAAATAAGACAACCTGAGAACAGTAAGTATATAAATAGATATTTCCACTGCATCTCTCTCACTAGCTTCTAATTGATTTAGGATTGAAAGAAAAGTATTTTGGAGACTGACAAGCACAAGTGGAATACCTTCTAATGCAGAAGGCCAGAGTTAGTGACTAATATAAACAGAAGTTATTCAGTAGCTGCAGTACAAAACATCAAACCAATATGGACAGTAAGTGAAAGCTGATAAATGCCACACTGTAAGCCACTGTAGAGAGACAGCTGGGGACAAGTGCCTTTAGACCCTGTGCCTTGGTGTTCTTTCTCCTCTTTGTTTTCACCTTTATATCTCTCTTTTTTTGAGGGAGCTGTTTAGGGTTGTTTTTTGTTTGATATCAATCTAGTGCTCCTTACTTTTTGCAGGGTATAAAGTTACAGTTATAGTAAATGTTCTGTTTTAAAAAAACTCAAATCTTTCCAAACCTTGTTCTTTGTTTTTAGGGCCTGCTTTTAGGAGATAGGAGGAGCAGAGGGCAGCAAAGAATGCAGAGTTGTATTTTGAATTCGTATAACCTTAATGGGCTGAAAATGTGTGGAGGATGTCTAATTTTCAGTGCTTTCTGCAACTGATTATTTAAAGCAGATGCACTTAAATAGTTAACCTAATGGAAGAGATTTCTGAACACAGTCTTTAGTGAAATGTATGAAGGGAGATAAATGGAGGTCGGGTTTTTTTAGTGTGTGTGGGAAGCTCTAAACTAACTTTGACATAATCGGGGATAGTCTGGTTAAAACATAATGCTATATTTAGAGCTGCATACTACAAACTCGGAGACATTGATACAAATTGAGGATTTTTATTTACTGTGTTATAAATTGTATTCTAAGGGAACTGCTTTTGAAAGATTCTGTTTGTTCTCCCTCAAATTAAAATCTGTGACAAGAAATTAAAGTTGTAGTTGAGACTTCTGGTATGCTTGAATCTGTTACAACTGAGGATAATCAGCAGTTCTATGAAATACTAGCCTTTTGCAATATGGAGTAAATTACTTGGTAATAAAATGTAATTATTCAACCTGGATTTTTTTGATTTTGCATTTTTAAATCTTGGTATAATTTCCTGCTCTAACTTTGTTGAATTGGGTGTCTATTTAATGTTGTAAATTTACTTTTTCACTTTAACTTTTGTTGAACTGAGACAACAGTAAATTTTTGTATATGGAGATGAGAGTTGACTACCCTCCCCTCTTAACAACTGATGTACTGGACTTTATAGCTTAATAGTGAAAAGCCACCTAAATTTTAAGGCAGCTAGATACAGCTATCTCTAAAGTTAAGTTTTTGTGAACTCTTCTGAAGATTATTCTGGCTTTATATATTTAAAGAAAACTCAGCTTTTAGAAAAGCATGTCAAATGTTTCCTCTGTTAGTAATCACGACTGGACTTTCAGAACAGTTGGAAGAACAGTACTGGCACAGCACTGCTCTTAAGCCTTTAAATGTGTAGAATTTCTTCAAGGCTTTCTGTTAGAGGGGAGTTAAACTCCAGTTTAAAATATAGCCTAATCCATACCAGGTCCAGGTTTTTTGAATAAAAATTAAGTTTTACAGCCTTTGTACTGGTTGCGTTTTCTGCAGAAGTGATTTACAAATGTTTCTGAGTTTTAAGTTCAAATATTCATTGCTATTCTGCTGTTACAACTTCAAAATAATTCTTCCTATATGAAGATTTTGTTAGTTTGTGCAAGAATTTGTGGGGAAATCAGCTATGACAGGATTAAGATTGCAGAGGGCTGGAACAGGTTTGCCTTTAGGGACTATGACTGTTGGAAATCATTTATTTAAAGGTAAAAACGTTTGGCTTCATTTGCAGTTTGTGTGTGCACCAGTCTTATCTCTAGGCAAAATGCTTCATGAAATCAACCCCTGTAATTTCTCATTTGTTTGAAATACCCAAATGTGTCTGTTTAAATAATTAGAAATCCTATTATTTGTTTTGTTTGCGAAGTCTGACACTATAGTGAAACATAACCACTAAATTGCTTCTGTTGGTTTTGATTTTTTTTTTGTGTGTGTGGTTTACCATTTACACAGTAAATTACTTAATCCCTTTTCCTACTTAAGTGTTGTTAAAGCAGCTAATGCTGTGTAATGTTGATCACTGGCTAAAATGATGTATACAACTTAATTATTATATGAACAGAAGGAATGGTGGATGAAGGGGGGATGATTGACACACTTTCTGAAAAGTAGGTTTTCAATAGTTTTTACTTTCTTCATGCTTGGGTTTTTTCCTTACCTTAAGGCACTGGATGCATTGAACAGTTAAAATGTAAACTCCAAATATTTTCCTGTAAGGACAGGCTTTGGATTGTTCTCTCTCTTTTTTTTTTTTTCAACTCAGAATAAGTCTTTGTGATTCTGTCAGTTTATGTAGCTGTATTAGTACTGGAGGAGAAAGTAGGTTTGCGTGACTTTCTGCTCATGCCAGTGCAGTGGAAATTATCTGGAGAATTGTGTGGTTCACAGAAAGATTAGTATTTCACAGTTAGAGAATATCTTCTCAAAGCTGAAGTCATCATTCTTCTCTCATTTAATGTGTGGAAAGAATGTGGGCTCACATTATTTTGAGGGCCCCTTTTTAAAATCAAGATATGGAAACATCAGTGCAAGTAGATTGCAGTATTTGTATCAGTACTTATAAAAGGAAAATCTCTTCTGTTGTGGCAGAAACGTTGCTATCTGTTTACTGCCACAAAACAAAAAAAGTCCTTGGAAAATGGCAGATAATTTTGTAGCTGCTTATAGAGTATGAAGTAAATACCTTATCTGCGTGTTGAGTGTCGGTGCCACTTAGCAATTTGCTAGTAGAGCACATCTTAAATGGATTTCTGTCAGGAATAGAAGAGCTTCTCTCTTTGTGTTCTGTGTCAGTTCCCTCTTTAATGTGGCATCATATTTACCAAGAACTTTATTTCAGTAACATTTAAATTTGCCAGATTTAAGTCAGAAGAAACGCCATTTCTCAAAGGACTTCTACCTCTTTTCCATTTTCCCTTTCATGACCTCTCCTTTCCTTCGGCAATTTTTTCCTCTTCATTCCAGCCTCTTTTGCTTCTGGTATTCAGTAATATGGTGCTATCTCACAGGTTTTACTGTTGCCTGGAAGGGCTCAGGAATTGCATGGAAAATGAGGATACTGGGCCTACTGATTTGCATATGCTCAGAGCACACTTTACCTACCTCCTGCAGTGATTCCCTTCCTCGACATTAATTCTTTTGGCTTATTCTGCACATGATGTATTTTTGTTCCTGTGCCCATGCTAACCTATTTTCTTTGTTCGGAATATATTTGTTGAAGCTTTATTGGAATGTCATGTGTATTTCTTCTTGTTTCAGAAGAGTGAAATTCTATCTGATGGCTATCTCTGGTGAATAGTCATGTCCGAAGTGTGCTTAACAGTGCTAATAAAATTAGGCAGCATTTTGTAAACTTTGTCTCAGAGTACTAAATAAGCTTTTTTGGAAATTTTTAAAGATAATTTTTATATTTATTGCCATGTCCTCACAGTAAACTTTCTGTGTGTTTTTACTGTCTTCCCAGCTCATTCTGTCATACATGCTGGTATTATGCCTGTGTTTTGGATAAGTTTGTGTGTGCAGTTAAGATATAGTTTAAAGTCTCTACACTTCAGGGCAAGTTCTGACCGAGCCACTTTGCAAAGAGGATGTGCAGTCCACCTCATGTTAGGTAATCCTTTGGTGTAAACCCGCATTTCTTAACCTTCTGGTCTTTTTGTCCACTCATTTCCTATGACCCAAGAGTTGTTTGCCTTTCAGTTTTGAAGACAGTCCAATTTCTGCAGTACATGGCTCCCTGTACCCAGGCAGCCATCAAGGATGCCTAGCGGCAATACTGTTAGTACCATACTTGGTAACTGTTAAAAGTTCAGGGAGCGCTAAAACTTTAGCTATTGTTGCCTGCAGCAATAACCTAGGTAAGCAGGGTTTGGTGGCCTGTGAATCAAATACTGTTAGAGTAGAGCTATTTATTTCAATCACACTGGTTATACCTGTCACTGGTAGACCATTATTATAGTGGAGGCTTGTGGGAGATTGAATGTGTTAATCTTGATATGACAACCCCCAAAACGTTATCTATAGGTCTTTTCAAGGCTGGGATAGGTAGCTGTCTATTAGCCAAAGCTTAGCAAGTTTAGACAGGTATGCCACTTCTTGCTCTTGTTTCCTTCACCAGAATAACCTGTTACACTTAGAAATTTCAGTGACTAGAGCACACACAAAGTGTCTTCTCCAAGAGGCACCATCACTTTCTGAGGCAGAAGAAACTTCCGTGGAATTGCCCTTGGCCTCATTCCTTAGCTGTATCTTGGGGCAGCAGCTGCGTAGTCAGAAGCAGGAGCACTTTGTCTATCTGTACTGACTCCATGACACAGTTCGCTTGATCGTACAGGAGCAAGAACAGAAGTTGCTTCATTTATCTGTGTTGCAGGCTATGAGTGTTCTAACAGAGAATCGGGAGGGAATGGCAGATTGCCTTACAGACAGTGGTGACTGTTTTCAGGGTGCTCCTAGCTTGTCATCTTTTTAGCCCTTAAAATGTTCTGCAGAAACCTATTGCAAAACTAATGTAATTGCAAAACTGATGTAATTGCAATGTAAGTATAATTACAGGAAGATGTTTATGAGACTTCTGACATCATATGTCATCCCCATATGATACTATGGGAATACTCCCAGTCTCAGGCACTGTTTTCTTTGGCAGGAATCCGCTGGTACCTTATGAATGGGTTTTTATTTAAGACCGACCGTGTCACTTGCACTTGTTTTTTAACCCTGGGCTTTGTTGTTCAGTTGAACACTGTCACTTGTCCAGGAATTTAAAAATAATTTCTATAAAAAGGTTAAATTTAGCTGTGGTGGCCGTCATCACAATGGAGTAGCCTTGCTGGTAGCCAGTGATATTTTAATAACTGTAGTTATTGTTCTGCAGCTTGAAAACTTGAAAATTCCGGGATTGTGCTGTTCTCTTAATGTATTTTGCTGTTTTTCTTGGTATTCAAAGCTGTTCCATAACAATTCGAAAAGGCTGTACTACTTCTTAGTGTTGAGATGGCTTTGAGAATGTAAGTAAGTGTGCTGATCTTCAGCTTTGAGGCTACAGCTTGCTAGGCTTAGATAATTGAAATAAGCAGGGTCTGAGCTTCTTCCAGTTGTTTGAGGAGTGCCTTAGTTTTCAGTTCTGACTTACTGCCCGTTCTGTTGACTGCACAATAGGTATATCCAATAAGTACAGATGTATAGGTGTAGTCATCTGTCTAGTCATGTTTGTCAGCAAAAAGTCTTCTGGGATGGAAGAACATTTTAAATATAGACTAGATGAGCAATTTGAGATGTTAGGTTAGATGTGTGTTGGGTGATTTTTCTAAGCTGTGTTCTGAAATACTCTCCGTAGACTCTCATTTCATAAAATGTCATTATTTCAAGTCGATATGTTTCTGTAATGAAAAATATTTTATGAGCTTAACATCGTTCCAGTGGAAAAATATGCAGATTGGTGGTGGCTTAAAAAAATTCTGTGAGAGGGCATGTGTCTGCAGGTGAATGATTAGCAATACCTCCCTGCCCCTGGCCTTAGATGCCTTTTGGCTTTTATTCTTTCAGATAAAGTTTTGTATTTCAGACAGCCAGCATTTGTTTGCGAATCTTCCAGGCATTTTTGTCATCAATTTATCAAGTTCAGGCTTAAGAATTGTGAGAACTTTTTTCCCCTGTTGGAAGGAGTTTTTTGATCCCCTCCCCCTGCAAAAAAAACCCCCACAAACAACCCAAACTTCACTTCTCTGTTTGGAAGCCTTCTTTTAACTTCCAATCAAACTTTACAGACTATTTATATACATCTGTTCATAAACCAAACTTTTACTGTTACTTAGTACTGATGCCTTCTTATTCTAGTGTATTTTAGAGGACAACCACACCTTTTTTTTCACACTTAAATTTCCTAGATTCCTAGACTTTTCTAGAGCAAGATGGGTTAGTTTCTTCTTATCAAAAAAGGCTCTCTGATGATTATTGATATAGCCATGATGTGTGTCTTGTTTAGTTTGAATTGACATTTTTTGAATAAGGAGGGCCAGAATCATGTGGTTTTTAGATCCCACCCATGCCTTGTATAATGATATCAGTACAGTACTTTCTCTACAGGCAGCATCTCATCCTCTGGCTCTCTCCCAACTAATGAACTGCCAGTTTATAGCCACAACTCTTGCTGTTAGTCCTTAGAAGTGCTTCAGCTTGTACTCTGCAGGATTAAATTTTACTGCTTTTTTTTACTATAGTTTTCAAGGTGTTCTAGTACAATATCCCAGTCCTCTTTGGGTGCCCAACTTTGTGTTGTCATCAAAATATACCACTAGTCCATAAAACACTTCCATAGTTATTTGTGGATGATCCTCGTTTCACCCAGGCCCTAGCCCTGTTTAGTCTGCTGCTGCAGATGTAGCTGTTGTTTTGCTGGCCGGTCTGCATCCTTGCCATGCTGAGTGACCACCAGACGCCTTGCAGCTTCCAGGCTTTCGTTATCAGGCAGTTCTCCACAAAAAAGCCCAGTTGTTTTTCCACTCTGAATTTTGTTTGGTTCTCTGTAGTAAAATGCAGAACTATAGGGTGTATTTCTCTTCTTGCTCTGGTTCAGAAGAAAAGATAACAGACTTGAGATTCTCTGTTTGTGGAATAGGAAGAAAACCACGCACAAAACAGTTCATGCAGTGCTCGTTTTTGGGGGACTGATACAGTGCAGTGTGTGGTCCTGCTGCTGGTCTGATCTTGGACCTAGCTCATGGTTCTGTTACTCTTTATTAAATGATACCCTAAAGTCTGTGTGCTTGTGTTGACTCACTCTAATCTCTAGTGGGAAGATTCTCAAGGTAAAACTGTTCTTATGGTCAGATTTTTTGGGTCTTTTGTTAGAGTTGCATATCAGCAAAGAACAGGATGAGCCCGCTTAGTTGCAAGCACACCATGTGAGACTGAGTTTTCGTTGGAAGCCTTTTTGTCAGTATGGATGCGGAAAAATGCTTTCATAAGAGGAAGATAATAGAAACTTTTAATAACTGAAATGAGTAATATAAACAGTGGAAGAGCAGAGGAGGATTTTATTAAAATGCTGGTAGTCTTTAGGGAAAAAGAGAGATCTCGTGTGGCAGCCTTGAGAGAATAAAAACATAGAGATGAAACTACAAGTAGTATTTAGAGATCTTTTCATGTGTCTTACAAAAGAAACTGTTTTTCTGTTCAGGTTGTGTTGTATGCTTTATTTCCATTTCCATGATTCTAGGTTATGGTAATTTAAACTATATTAAAGATTGAGCAAGTGACACATTGCATAAGAGGATGCTGCTTACTGTATTATGTATGGGTGACTTAACAGCTTATGCTGTTGCTTCTGCTTTTCCTTCATGAAAGAGGAACCATTTTTATTAATAAAAGCTTTTTCTTCTAGAATAATCCTGAATAATTCCCACTACAGCTGCTTAGATCATGTTGTGTTGAACACAGGAATGAAACTGTGCAGCAAACTTAAACCCGTTTGTTTGGTTTTTTAACTTGACACTGTGTAGCACTATATTTAATACGATGATCTGATTCAAAAGTTTTCTTTTCTGATGCTGGGAGTAAAACCTGCAGTATTTGCAGTTTGTTTTTGCAGATAAGTAGATTGCTTTTTCTCCTTTTGCAAATGTGTGTTATGGATTTACGCATTAATATTAGTAGACATCTTGTTTGTTCCAACAAGTAAGTCTTATCTGTAACAGCTGGTGCATTGTTAACTTCTAATCTCTTATTATGTGATTACTAATGGAGCATAGAAACTGAAGGTTGAAATTCCGAGTGCTTTGCTTTCCCAAGAAGAAAAAAGCCATAGTCCTGTAACAAAGCATTTTTTTGTTTATGTTCACATAGAGTGAAGAGGTAGAAAAACTCTTTCAGATTTCTAAATGCAGCAATGTTTAGGAGATAGTCTATGCACAGTAACACTGCATGGATCTTGAAACAGAGGGGACGTGGATTGTGCCTTTTTAACTGTAAGGCAACTGACTGAAGTGTCATGTGGACAGCAAGTCTTAAGAGTGAAGGATGGATTTGCGTGGGATGGTGGCAAAACCTGCCGGAGAAAGAATATTGCTTTTTCTGTGGTATCATATATATGAAAATCAGTTACTACACTGTAAAAATTTTTGGTTAAGAATTAAATCTTCTCCTTTGCTGCTTCAAACTTAGTAGTAGTTTAACTGTTGAGGGAGAGAGGAATCTATTTGTATACATAGCAAGACTTAAAACCTGAAGTCTGAGGCTGAAGTTGCTTTCCATCAGTACAGATAAGGTTAGGCACACTGAGAGAATAATTTACTCTTTTAGAATTTTTGTTTGTTCATGGCATGTTTAAATGAAGATTGTTAGTTAGGAGTAATCACGTATTATGGAGAGAAAAGTAATGATGGTGGGGGGGAAGTTGATGTGGTTTTTTTTTTATTCTATATAAACGAATTGAGATGTGTAAGATTTCTGAAGTTCTTAAATACCTGACCTCGGAAGTGAAACATTTTTGCTGATTGGTATGTGTCTTACGTGGAAGGAAGATTTTGGTGATAAAGAGGTTGCCAAGTCACTGTTTATCTTAAAATTACTTGATTTCTGTCTCTTTAGCTTATAGACTTAGATATGATATGGCATGAAAATCGTATCAGTTACATTGCTTGTTTTATGCCTTTGGTGATGTGCAGTGGAAAGCTGTCTATGTTGATTTGATTTGTGAAAATGGCATTACTTAGGTAAGTTGTTCTGATGACCTCTGATCCACTAAAGAATGAGAATTAATGTTGTATCATTGACTAGCTTTACAGTATTTCTCAGTGAAGAATGATATCAGCTTTAATTTTGTCCAGTGGCATATAATCCTTATTAAATGACAGAAGTGATGCTGGTAGACGTGAGGACCTTCAGAAGACTGAGATGTTTTATCTGTGCTTGAGAGTACTTGTGGTTTTGGCCTTTTTTGTTGCTTTTTCTGGGTTTATGGTAACATGCTAAATGCAAGGACCTTATGGAAGCATGAACCAACATGTCCTCCCCTCTGTGTATGATAGGTCTTTATTCATGATGTGTCATGTAGAAAGCTACCCACATTTTGTCAACTTCAAATATGTTTGTTATTGTGCCTAACCTGCTTCAGAACTTTCAAAACCTTAAGTACAAAGAGTTACTGAGCAGACAGGATTTGCGTGACAGCGTAGTACTTAGTTCGGCAAAGTCTGACAACCTGCTGAATTTATAAGGTTAGCTGTGTTTTTGTAAAAATCTGTGACCAAACAACCTTTCCCCCAGACATGATCTCCTTTCCTGTTTTTTGCTGGACTTCTGTTTATACTTGAATGTCAATATGGAAGGTCCTCTGACCTTGGAAATTGATCCACTTGAATTCTCTAGAACCTGAGCTAGGGAACTTTTAGGTCCTGCTCTGAGGTTTGCTTGCTCAGCACGTGTAGTTCTTTTTCTGTTTTGTTTTGACTTTTCATTTCTCTTATATTGGCTGTTTGATTTTTATATTGGACGTAGCTAAGGAAATGTATGTAACAGGCTGAGCTGACCAAGTTATTTTTTTGTTTTATATGCCAGGCTGATGTTGTTGTTACAGGCACTCTCTCTTTAACAGAAATTGGATACGCAGTGTTGGTTCTTAGCTATGTCAGGTAATGGGAGAAACATAGGAAAGTACACCTAGCCAAATGTAAGTGATGATGAAATTGGTGAGTTTTTTTCCTAGGGTGAAAAAGGTATTGTGTGTTTGCCCCAGTCACAGTGATTACTAAAGCTCAGAAATAGTATTGGTGTTTAAATGACCTGTAGAACTCTGGGTATTGGTATAATTCTAAGCAAACTGAAGTACCTTTTAGTGCTTTTTTTTCTGTTCCATTTCTCTGGAGGGAAGAAGCAGCAACAGAGAGCTTGTGTGTGGAAGTGCCTTTATGTTATTATATTTGGCCTACAAGACACAGTGCTGACTTGTAATCTTGGTGTATTGGTATTGAATGTTCATCTAGGGATGTTTAAAGAGAAAGCTTGAACATTTCTAGCAGGCTTGAGCAGGGAAAGGAAAGTGTCTGGAGAGGGTGTGAGTTTCAAAACATCCCAAAATGAACATTTGCTAGTAAATTTTTCAATTTTGTGGCTTGGACAAGTAGTAATAATCTCTTTAAACCAGCCTTGCATAACTTTAGATTGGTCTTATTTGCATCACTAGAAGTAATGGTTGTAATTGGAGTTAACTTGCAAAAGCAGTGATCTATTCTCTTATTTCAATACTGGAGAATGGGAAAAAATAATGGAAGTAATAGATTTGATGTGTATTGATTCCTATTACTTGCTGTGTCTTGAAGGAAAAGTGTTTAATACGGGCCTTCTCATTTATTTATTATTTCTAAGGAATCACCAAGGTGACTTCTTTTCTTAGCCTCGCCTTGTTCTGTAACCTAGAGAATTTTTGAACTAAGTTGGTGGGACAATCCAATAAATTTCATCGTTTGTCTGAATTTAATGGGAGCTCCCTGGAGCGGAACTTCTCAAATCAATAGGTTTTAGTGCTACTTATTTTTGAAGGAAATGGCACCAACCAATAATGACAAGCTAGCAATAAAAGAAGAATAGCCTTTTTGGAGAGATTTCAAAAGAATAAGAGTGTTCTTAGATCTTTTGGGGTGTGATCATTTCAGAGACACTGGAACTACTTAACTAATGTTGAAGAGACCAAAACAGAAAGCTGGCTAAATGTTGGCTCTGTATGAAATGGGAGAGATGCAAGATTTTTGCAAGATGATTAAAGATGCTATTCAGTTAGATGTATAGTACTCTAAAATACAACTTCAGAAGACCCTCAGACTTTAATTTAGTGAGTTTGTTAGCTTGTGGCAATTTGAGTACTAGTACAAAAAGATAAACCTAATCTAAGAACAGTGTAAATGAGTTTTAAAAGGCCATGAATACAGGTCAAATGTGTTGTTTTAACCCAAACCAAATTGCACAATTGTCAGTTGACTTAACTGTGATTCTGCTTAAAGGAAAGGACTTTCCAAGAGTAGTAGTTACTGCTTTTTTTTTTCTTCCAGGTTTACCATGTGAAATAAAGTGATTAAATCAGTGCAACATCTAGTATTGGCATCACCTTTTTGAGATGCTGAGAGAGGACTGCATTGTTTCCTGTTATCCATTACAGTATTGATAGTTTAACTGGTTCAGTGGTGTGAACTGATCCACAGTATTGAGAAAGCTTAGAACTGAAAACACTAATAGAAGTTTGAGAGATTAACCAGGTAGCAATATGGGTCTAGATGATGTGTTTTGGCTATTCTGTGTAACTCTATACTAACTCATATTTAACAGAATATGTCATGTAGAGCAAATTTGGTCCCATGGATGGAAGTCTTACCAGGGACTAGAAATACTCATTTCAGCAAATTTAAGGCTGCATTGGAAAAGATTAGTAATTACTTCTCATTAGCTGCTTTATCACTTCAAACATTGTATGACTTTTGCTCAACACTACAATTATACCTTTTGTTTCTGCTAAGATGTGTCTGACTTTTTTTTTTTTTTTTTCAAATAATACATACATTTGTGTGCAAGGTGGGAGGGGAAAATTTTATTCTCTACAGCAAGGGAAAGTATCTGTGTCCTCAGAAGCCCAGAACAGCAAAGGAGAAGACCCTTTGCAGTGTCTTTCAACAGCAAGAGGTTGTTGCAATAATCATTCCACAAAACTGCATCCCCAGTGCAAATCTGTTTTTTGCAAAGGTTGTCTCCTTGGTTTTTGTACTTCACTAGATGGGACCTTCTCAGGTAGATGACTTTCCTATCTCCATGCCTGTAAATGAAGTTGGAAATTCACAAATCTCTCTGCTGTTCTATTTTTGTAGAAGTTCTTTGCTTTTGGAGCATCTCACAGAGATCTGGCTGAGAAGCTTTCTTAGCTGATACTAATCTTCATCGTGCAAAGTGTGGAATAAGCAAATTGCTTGACCTTTTGGTGGTGATGGCGGTGGCTACCATGTGGTCATTAGCTACAGTAAGCAACTAAGGTGGCTGATGTACTGTCACAGGTGAGAATTTTAGCATGTGCCAGCAGTTTTGTACTGAAGATGCAGTTGTGTCCGTTTTTTCGCTGACAGATAGAGGCTTTATAAAATGAGTGTGCCTGTACACTGGCATTTGTCACATGAGTGTGGCAGTGGTGACTTTCTTGGATGGCAGTGTTACTCCTGTGTGCCCAGGGCTGCCAGGCAAGGGGGAGATCACCTGCAGCGGGGTCGAGGCCAGGGATTCAGCAGACTCTGGAAAGTCATGGCTTTTTAACCCTGTACAGCAATGGCTGCTGTTGTGGCCCCGGAGACTGAGAACTGTTTGACCCATTTGCTCTGTTAATTTGTAGTCGGGTTGTAGTGACGTTACATTTTGTGTGTCAGGCTGGATTTTCAGTAGCCCGTGCTCTCCATCAAACAGAATGGCAGCTGTGGGGGTACAGCAGAGGTGGAACTTGCTGGTTTTGCCAGACCTTCAAAAATATATTGTGTTTTTTTGTTTTTTTTTTTTTTAACATCAGGAAACTGAGTTAACATATGAACCCAATTCCTTCATCCAGATGCGTACACTATAAAACCACTTCTGTCAGTGAAACCTGAATGCTCAGAAAAAGAAAGAAGCGTGCGGATGGTCCCCTGTGAGATTGGAGGTGGAATCCACCTTTCTCATTTACTCTGGCTCCTCTGTCTTACAGCAGGAGCTTTGCAGCTATCGAAGAGCAAACTACATCAGCTTTGTCTCCATGCTCCTCTGGTTTTTGGGGAGCGCCTGCTCCCGGGTGCTGCCGTGTCTCCCGGGTCCCTCCCCGCGCAGGGCCTGGCAGCAGCCGGGCGCTCCTGCCTCCTTCCCCACAGCACAGCTGGTTTGGCTGCGTCTCCACTCCTTCCCCCGGTGCCATTTTGGGAGCCCTGCATTAAATTTCCAGCCAAGCGTTGGCTTTCTTCTTGTGCTTAAACCCAGGGCCTAACGGGGGGGGCCTTCTGGACGGCCCTGGTGAGCGGCTGCTGTCTTCCCACGTGCCTGCAGCCTCTGGAGGTTGATGCCGAGGTGGGTTTACCCTGTTGCACGTCCTCCTTTTGGTCAGTGCCTGACCATGTTACTTGTTCTCCAAAGCCCTTTAACCTGTGTGGGCTTTTTCTTTTTTTTTTTTTCTGCCCCCTATTAAGTAGGTCTGACCTCTTCAATATCTAACCTTCTGCTTGCTGGCTCTTCACTTTCACCAGTCAGTCTTCAGTTTGATTTGCTTAGCAAATCCCATTGTGAATAAATTAGGAAAAAGTATGAAGTGTAGGTATTTGCCTTTCTTTGAACTGGAGAGCTTGCAAACCTCACCAGCATGGGCGGCCCCTCTGTGTCCTTTCCTCTTTGAGGTGTACCTGAGGTACACCAAGGCTGCGTACCTCACAATTCATCGAGACAAAACTATGTATTTGTCATGAGAGTATTGAATATTTGGCAAATCAAATGCTATATTAATCTTTACAATATTTAGAAATGCCTAGACTTTCAGAGTGGAGATATCAATAAGGAGGTTGATATTAAGGTGAGGGATTAAAAGGGAAAAATGCTCAGTTTCATCTTGAAACCAAAATATTTATGAACAGATGGAATTTGGTTTTGTTTTGTTTTACCCATGAGGTTTCCAGCCAGCATCACATTTGAGGAAAATCCTTTCCTATCTGTCCAGTTTCATATCTCTGCAGATGTATAAACAAAGCAAAAAGGGATTTATAAATAATATTTCACTTGCCTCAAATAAGTGTGTAACATTAAAATGGAAACATTAGGAGTAACCAGATTTCTATACCATTAAGAAACAAACTGGTATGCTATTTCTTCCTTGTTCTGGTATCTGCATTGTAAGAAATCTGTTCATATGTTGGAGAGAGTGCAATAAAAAGCCAAAGATAGTGTCTGAGAATTAGAAGGATTACCTTACACTGATTAAATTGAGAAACATAGAAACTGATGTTTCATGCCATGGAACCACAGGCTGCCGGCAGTGAACGTTCCGTGTAATGGATAACTTGAAGCAAGTAGCATCATAGTTATGACACTAGTAAAATTCACATGCCATCTTTAAATTCAGATTTGAGTATTTTTTAGACGTGTTCTGTGTTAGTGTATTATGAGAGGAGATTTAAATACCTTGAGAGTTAAAAATCAATCTTCATAATATTTGTTCTTTTTTAAGATTATAACCTGTTTATAAGCTTATTATTCCTTTATTGAAAATGTTTTAAACAGTGAAATAGTTTTTACAGGGTCACTAGGTCAATGTAACTTTTATATTTGGGGCATAGCAAGCCTTTCTTTTCACAGTATCTCTAAGTCTTTCAACTGTGAACCTATGGAATAAGTGAAAGCATGCAGTTTATTATTTTGTATTTGTTCCCTGTTAACAGTCCAATGTTAGCATTGCTCCTTACAAGGACAAACCTTTGCTTTTATCTAGTGCTTAAGGCTTCATTTTATAGTCTTTTTATAGAGTATATAGGAGGGAAGATACAGGTTCTAATACAGATGATTTAACATGTGTGATTTACTCAGGTTTTATAATTTTTTCTTTGTTTTTGCTGAAGATGTTGACTAGTATATATAAGTGAAATCATGGGTGTTCTTTGGTTGGTATTTTAACTCTACTTCAAAAGTACAGTGAGTCAAGAGAGGATGCTGTGTGTGTGCCTGCAAACAAAATCTGTCCTGGACTTGTCTCCAGAAAGTGTTTTTTATAGCATATTGACATTATTTAGAGGCATAGTCCTCTGAGAGGACTTTTTTAATAGGACCTTAACACTTTTCATTTGGAAGGATTTATGTTAAGTGCAAGTACATTTTGGCATAGCTTGTATACTTTTCTATTACTCTTTCTGTAAATGTAAAAAATTACCCTGCAGATGAACCCATTCTTTGCTTAATAGGCTTCTGTCAGTGTCCTCACAAAAGTATCTGGACGTCTTGTTTCCAGAAGTTTGCAACTGAAGTCAGTTTTCTTCCTTCTATAATGTTATGTTCTCACTGAAAAAAAACCCACACCCAACCCCAACAACAAACAAACAAACAACCCACAAAAAACAATGTTCTCAGCTCTTTGAATATTTTCCATAATAAATCTCATTAAGACTTATGTTTTCTTTTTATTCAAAACAATAGCACATTTAACTCATTTGTGATAGAACTTGCCACAATATCCTTATTCCTTTTATGTGCCAGAACTCGTCAAACTGGTGTGAACATGACTTAACCTACTGTTAGAAGGAAAGTCCAGTGGCATTTCCACCTCACAGTGCCCCATTGACTAGAAGCAGTGGCTCAGCCGAAGTAAAACGTTCCAGCTGCCACCGGATAGCCTCTTGCATAAGCACATAATCAACTTACATTAAGAAACAAAGTAAGTAATTATCTCTTACAATCAGAATACTTATTCCATTTGAATTCAACTTATAATGCATAATTGACCCCTTAGAAGCCACGTGTACTAGAAAAAAATTAACAGGAAAGCTGGTAGACTCGTGATCTTTGCACTAGGCTTACAGCAGCTCTCTACTTCCAGGGGCATGGTTGTTGGATATGGTAACGATACTGCTGCTGTGGCAAGGCCTCAGATGCAGTCATATTCTAAAAAGTAAAATAAGTGTGAAAATACTTCCCGCTTTCCTTGGTTTTAGTCATAGCTACCCATTTATAAGACAAAATGGTGAGTTTCCTTTTTTTTGTACTACGGCTCCTAAGACTATTCAAGTCAGGATCTGTGCCTGGTATTCCTATCTGCATTTATTAAACGTAGCTGTATTTTATTTCTGAGGAGTTGTCCAATGGAATGCTTCCTAAAACCAAGAAAGAGTAATTGTTTCTAGAAGGCAAAAGTAAATGACTTTCCCTTCCTGAAATTACCTTTCTTATTTATGGATTAAATCTTCTTATATTGGGGCGGGGGAAGTATTAGGAAGTAGACAGAAATAACTCCAGTAAGACACTGTACTGCCAACCAGGGCACTGCCAAGGATTAGTTATCTCATTTGTAGTAATGCTTCTTGGGCTATCACCTGAAACTTTATTTTTGGCACTATAATTTTGGTATCTTGCCCCATCTTCTTTGCCTGTAGGATACATGTCCTGAAGTGTGCAGCATGTAGTCAAAACCATTTGGAAATGAGCAGATTTTATGAAACTGATAATGTGTTCTTCTGCAGGAGCCAAACATGCCTCATTCATTATAAGTATATATCTGTGATATGGCTGAAGTAGGATTTGTAGAATCTTGTGTTATTTTACTGCATTTTGGGGGCAACAAAAAAAATGAGTCTAGAACAATGATTTCTGACTTGATTTGGGTTTTGCCGTTGGCTTTCAATGTTCTTAAAGGCTTAAGGTAAAAAATTACATGATAGAATAAATGTCTTGAATGCTCAGGCTTGTGCTTACAAGCACAGTTGTTACTGAAATTGGCCTGGTAGTCAGTAAACTCATGTTAGCTGGTTTTAGACATAAAATTACCTCTCTTAAAAACACTATAAACTGTAGGCATTTGACTGGCAGTTTATGCAACCAATTAAACTTACCCGTGGAAGTTGTTTGGTCCAAAGCTCTGCTCAGAATATGGACAGTTTTACAGTTTGATTGAACTTTGAAGTCAGATCATATTGCTGACTAAATCTGTAAACATTTGAGAAGATACATGAATTAGGAAGTGTGAATCAAAGAACAGAATTGTTATGGTTACATATTTTCCAAATAAAAATATCTGGAATATATGTTACAGTATAGTAAGAATATTGGATATTCACTTTAAGATTTCATCTTCATATATTTCCTGGACACAGGGATGTAGAAAAATAGCATGACAAGCTACTTAAAATCTGTCATTGCTTTTCCTAACCCACTTTTGCAGCAACTGAGGGTTTGCTGTTTTGTTTTTTCTTCCTTGGACTGGTTCCAGGAATTCCTAGTCAAACAGGAAGAGACACATGGGGGGCACATCGTTTTCTGGGAATAGATGAGTTTTATTGAGCATAAGAGCTAAATCTTTAAAAAGAAAATCTGTCTGTTGGACTGTTTTCAAAAAGATAACACTAAGAAAGGAAACAGTCTATTAAAAGTCTTTTCCTTGCTGTTGTAATAATTCCATTTCTTAATATGTGTATACATTTTAAATACAACAAAATGTTGCAAAAGGAGAAGAATATTAAATATTTTTCCGTTTTTATGATTACCTAGCTGTGTCTCAGTTTGTAGGTTCTTTAGCCTGTCATACACAGAAGATTAAATTAGATAATACTGATGATTCTGGTCTAAAGGTTTTTTTGATACTTGTTCAGCTGAAGTAACACCTCTCAGGTATCCTCTTATTTAAAGATGAATTTTTTTTTTCTAAGATAATTTGTCTTAGAGGCTATCCACAAGCCTGATATTCTTAGCTTGGTTCTTGAAGGGCCTGTAGGGCCTGCGATGTCCTCAAGTACATATATGCTTTTTGAAGTTTGCTAAATAAAGGTGTTTCCTGCCAGCATGTACTTTGTACTGGGAATTTACTTATGGTAGGGGTTCCCAATATGTGGGGTATGGGAGACTGTCAACCTTCTGTAAGCTAGTCTTGGCTAATGTTGGTTTTCTTTGTGGTCTTCTATTGAGAATAAAATATGTTTAGAATTTTTTCTTTTTTTTTTTTTCCCCCCCTTGCTTATTGTTGGGAAGGGATGGCAGATCAGCCTTTGAAGCTTGAGAAACATTTCTTTAGGGAGTAGTTCATCAACTTGTTAAAGCTGTAAGTTAATGCTGTGGGGTATGTTTGCCTAGGGGGAAAAAAGGGGGAATTTTTTAGATTGCTAGAGTCCCGAGAGAGAGAGTTTTATGGCAAAGAGAGACCATCCCATTGCAAGCTGTTTTTAGGAGGTGATGTATTGTAACTGCTCGCCTCCATCCCTCCCCACATCAAAGAAATCACAGCAGTAAATCAAAGCCTGGAAGTAGGTGCCTTCTCTTGTGTTTTTATGTATGCTTTTGCTGCTGAATAGAAACCTGCAATATTAAAAGGTTGTTTAACCTTTTCTGTATCACTGAATGGCAGACATGTGGAGGTTGAGATTACACTTATCGTCTCATCCCAGACAAAGCTACATAACCCTCTTTGCCTTTATTATAGAAATCATTGCAGCTCAGAATATATTAATCTCAATGTACAGTACAGTTCTAGACTTGATAGAAAAATCTTTCTTTAAAAATATCTTTGCTTTCCTGCACGAAGGACACAGAACAGTTTTGATACGTTAAAGTGGAACGTGGACATTTCTTCTTCCACTTATAAAAGGAGGAACATGGAGCATTGAAAGCGTTCAAAAGCATGTTCCCCATGTTCTGTAGTTACATTGATACCAGTCTCATAGCATTATTTAGGACCTTGCTTGCTGAGCTATAGATAAATGCTGGAGTGTGTGATTTACATTTTAAATTGGGAAGTAGCTACAGTTTTTACTAAAAAAAATTCATTTGTACCTTCTCTACTTTTGATCAAGCAATGGTCATTGACACTGTACTGAGTATACTGGAACTTGACTTCAGATGTGTTGGGCATACCGTGTTGACCTGACTTTGAGTTCCCTGGCTATCATTAATGCTTTTATTAATAGTATTTTACAAGTATGGAATGTCTACTCAGGATGGCCAGTCATTGTGGATTAACACAGGTCACTGAATATATGTTGGAAAAAGAGTGTTTTATTTAAGTGTTCCTCACCTTTGTTATATCAGGAGAAGTTCCCTCTGAGTTATTAATGATATTTTGTTTGAAACTTCACCAAGTCTTCACTGAACTATTTAAGATGGTAAACACCAAAAGTCCATCCTTGATTTCCAGTGTCCTGTCTTGTTCAGTGACTAGTTCAGTACTGCAGTTGCTCTTAATTTAGTTGCCAAAGAGTTTAGTTATGGAACTTCCTTCTCACAGTTTTTGACTGCTAAGCATTGGCTGTTTTGATTTCTGAAGTTTGCTATTTAATTGCTTGTATAATATATGTTCTGGATGTTTTAGATTTTTTTGAATAGCAACTGGCACTAGATTCTGACTAGTCAATTTCATTTATTTATTTTGTATTGTGACTAATTTTTTTGAAATGTTGCTTACATTTTTCTGAGACTATATATGGCAAAGGAAATAGCTGTAATGTAAAATAATAATTTTGTATTAATATCTAACTTTTAAAATACAACTAATAGTAGCAAATGCTGTTAGAGTTTACTTTTATAAATATTTGGTTACTGTAGAAGTGTTCTTGAAATAAATCTTTTGATGTTTGTAAAAGTAAGAAGTTGTGAAATATTTATTGTAGTTCATATTGTTCAGTTGCAAATCCTTAAATCTGTTCTTTAAGAATAAAAGTAAATATTAAAAAGCTCAGTACATCAAAGGAATTGTCAAGTAATATTTAATCTTTCTGGAATTCACGTTCCTCAAGTGCAGTGAAAACAAAAGGGATTCTAAAATCTTGTGGTTATTGGTGTCATAAAGCTTTTTATGCTTCATGAGTAGGTGTATTCATGCTCCTGACACGAACGCTCAAAGGTAATAAATGTCCTTCGTACCATTTTATAAGTTTAAAACTCTTGGTTTTCATCAGTATAGATTTTACCTGAAGTCAGCTTTATGATCCTGATGCCTGCTACTTTTGGAAAATTTAAGAGATCTTCACTATTATGTATGGGGATTGAATGGGGTATTTCATCAGCAACACTCGTATGATAGTAGGTAAAACTGTGAATACAGTTTGTGAGCTCTTACTTGAATTGGCACATGGCCTTTTCCCTCAAATACTTCAACATATGGCATTGCTTTGCAGTGTTGGAAGAAGTAATGGGTTAATATTTTAAATTCCTTTAGTATGCCAGAGCTGTGTTGGAATACTATTGCATAATTGTGTAGGAGTTTGAAGTCTGTTGAACATAAGTTTTTACAAATAGCTCCAAATAAATGTTTTGTTAATCTTTATAACCAACTGTAGTTAGGGTCCTTTCTCATATCGGTGTGTATGTGTCTGTGTTGGTGTTCACCAAACTGAATTTGCATAACATGGGATTTAGTGCCAGAGCACAGTAAGAAGTAAGGAGGTGAAGGAAAAAGCTAGGTAGCTTCTAATGATATATAATTAATCAGTTAATCTGAACAGCCAAGTTATTTTGGAACTATAAATATGGGATTTCTTCAAGTTGAAGTATAGGTATGCTGGGATTATAATGTGAATTTTTAAATAGCTCTCAAAACCGATTACAAATAAAAGAAAGTGAGATATATAATTTGCAAGTTACTTTGCAGGGAATATGGCAAAATATAATTACTCATAGGATAAATTTGACTATTAATATTGTCATTTTGACTAGTGCCAGGGCTTCTAGGCTGTTGATAAATTTACCAGTAATGCAGAGAAAGTCTGTCATTTGTACCTTACCTGTTTACTTTTGTGGGTAGTTATGTTGACCAATACAGTCTGGCCTTAGTCTGGGGGAATAAGTTGTGGACTGCAGTAAGTGAGCAAGATCTTGATCTGAAAATTTGTCAAAACATGACACCTGCTATTTTGCTGATGTTTCTCCTTATAGGCGTGGAAGACTAACAGGTAGTAACTACATTAGTTGTACTGCTTTTTGCAGCACCCATATGATAGTTTGTTTTCTCTCTCTCATTTTTCTTGGGGTATTTGCTTCTGATAAGGCTGCAGCCTGACCTCAAGTATGTATGGTAGCATAGCTACAGACATACACTGGGAAGCTTGGTTTTTTAATTAGTCTTTGTGTAGGAAAAAAACAAACCCAAAAGGTGTTGGAAGTCACTGTTCATTAAGAAACTGTAGTTCAGTATCAGTTAAGTATAAATAGATAAATACGTAAAGATATATAGAGATATAAGTGAGTTTACAATAAATATTTTGGTGAATCTCCAGTACAAATATATAACGTAAGGACTAAAGCCCTAGATTATTATGGATGGAACAGTTCATGTAACAACATTTGGATGTTGTTTGGCCACTGAGTCAGTGGCCTGTAAGACCAGCATTCTAAAAATTGTTAGACTTTTTAGAATATATGATGATGCCACAAAGTAACCCTACCTTCTCTCTGCCAGAATCACAGTTTCACTAGCTTTGTATCCTCTTAGGAATGAAAATCCTTTTAAACTCTAACAAGAACTGACCATCAAGATGGTGAGTAGTTACTTCTTGCAGTGAACTTGTCATCACATTTAAATCTATAACACAAGGGTTAACAAGGAAGAAGGAAGACATTTTCTTGGTGGGAAAACTGCATGCTATTTCTTTAGTGAAAGTAGGAATAGAGAGGTCTGCTGCTCAGCTGCGTGTCAGTGGACTGCAGAGTGCAATAGTTAACTTTTTTTTCATAGCTCACCTGAACAATTTAGAAACTGGCTAACATATAGGTGAGACATTTTGACAGCCCTTGTGCTAAGTGTAAAGAGCATATGAAAGCCCATATCTTTTAACTGTTTTTGTTCTGGAATGCAGGCCAGAAATTTGACTCTTCCCCTTGCTTTTTTTATTTAGGTGTAGTCATAGGGTGATTTTGACCTGAGGGTCTGGCAAGACTGCCACCATGTTGCAGGTAGGGTAGGTATAGTACAAAAATAGAGATTTGTTTAGTGCTTGCTTGAAGAGCAGCACTTCTGAGAGTGAACAGAAGATAGGCAAATAAATTGAATATTAGGTTCATTGTTTGTTAAAATCCTTGTAGAAGATGTTGTCACTGGCCAGTTCTGATCATATCCATGTGAAGGCTGTTGGTAGAGTAATTTGCTGCTCTGAATTTAAAGCATATTTTTAGAATATGTCCCCTTTTGAATAACCTGAAGCTCCTCGAAGAACACCGCTTAGGAATAACTTCTAGTTGCATCTGATTTTGTCAATCTTGTCAATGCATATTGTCTCTATATGCATTAACTTGTGCTTTTGAAAAGGTAGACAGGAGGTATTTTTGCTTGATTTTTTTCATAATCATTTAGTATCTTCATATAAAAGAAAACAAATAGTATGGTGTGTCTGTGTTTTTATTACTTATTGTTGAATGAATGAAAACAATCTGCTGCTTGCCTCCCTCCATCCTCCTGTTTCTTTAGCATCTGTAAAAAGAAATTTTTTAAAAATTTCAGTTAATTTTCTGACATAAAAATTTTGATCTCTTTAGAATGTTTCTTGATGAATTACTGGAAATAGAAGTATTTCCTGGCAACTAGAGAGTAAAAAACGCCTGCATTCTGAAGTATCTGTACAGGTCTGTCTTTACAAGTTTCTGTCTTTAAAAGTATCTTTACAGATACTCTGAGTTTGACTGGCACTGCATGCAGATCTTAGTGGAGTTTAGTTGCCTTGCAAGAAATAAAATTGCTCGTGTAGTTTTGCAGTTTTTGTTAGCGCTTAAGGAAGCTGTAAATTTTCTCCACAAACCTTGATTTTAGCTCTTGGTCTGGAGCTGCTTAGATATAAACTTGATTTATAATTAATTTAAGTGCTAAGGCTGTCAAATATCTTGTGACTTATGTGACACTTTCCCTTCTAGCTTCTCTTATCACTTCTATTTGCAGTATAGTTTGTTTCTTATTTGCCTTTCTAATTGCAAGTGGGACACTCTTGAAAGGATTTCCATGTAGCAGTTCTTCTTGCCTGGTACTGGGGAGACATGCAAGCAGGCACACTGTCTCCCTGTCCCACTGGCAGCAAGGAGCAAAATGTGTCAGACATGGTATAGTGGGAGGAAGGAAAAGAAGTGAAAACACTTTTCCAGCTGTCTGGTAACTCATGTATTTCACAGATCTACCTTTTTATCATCCTCCCAGTGATTCCTTGAAATTGATTGAAGATAGCATGTGTGAAAGGAATAGGAGACTTTTATCTGTATTGCTTTTATCACTACTTTTCATGGAAATAAACAGGGAAACTAAACAAGATTCTATCTCTTTAATAGAAAGCACAAGCATCACAAATAGCTATACCAAATGGGCCAGTATGTCAACAGTATTTAGAGTTCAAATTGACCATTTATGAAAGATCTTAATCTTGCCTGAATAACTTGGGTTAGTTTTTATGTATTTGAAACAAAGATTTATGTAACTTTTTTTAGGAGGAACACAGATCACTGGCCTTGTCATCCATGAAGTTGAATGATTCACTCAAGTACAGAGTATGTGGAGTTCAGTTAAAGGTGGTGCTCTAGCCTGGAAATCAGAAAGGATAACTGTCTATAAAGTTCTATATTAGAATGTCTCTGTGCAAACTGATGTGACATGATTGGAATATAACTGTATTAGGATAGCTTCAGAAACCTTTTATTCTGAGTACAGTGCTCAAGGAGGCATGAACTGGAACGCTGAGATAAATTTCAGTACATATACAGGAATGTTGGGTATTTTACAGAAACTAGAATATGTGCTGTTGTGTCAGAATGTTTGTTCCAACCAGTGTGAATTGCAGAACTTTATATGATTCCATCACCATATTTCTGCATTTCCTCTTTCCAGCTTCAAGCAATGTCACAAATCTGTATGTAGCCCATAGCTATGAAACCATTTCCTCTTCTGCCTGCATGCATAAGGCCCTTACAGGAGATGGAAAGAAGGATCAGAAAACCAGGATCCACCAAATGCTGTAGGTATGGCTTGGTCAGGAAATTTACTGGACCTAGCACCATTTTCTGTAGTTAAGATATACTCACCTTTGCTTCTAATCACATCTCTTACTTGAGATTAATAAATAAAATAACCTAATCAAAGTCAAAGAATGTTTATCATCTTCCCTTTCTTCTCCTTCTGCATATACTTGTGTCCACCATTGTGTGTTTTGTAGGCAATTGCATTGGGAGAGTTTTATTTTCAATTGTTACTTCTGGTGAAAGATCTCCATGCAAGGACTTAAAATGTGTTTGCTAAAAAGAAATGCAGTCGTAAATATTCTGTAGCAACAGTATAAGGCAACAGATCCCATGACAGTGACATCTCCCATAGGAAATATGTTAATTAGTCATACAAGTTTCTGAGAGTTGTTCTGGTGGTTTTTGGGTTTTTTGTTTGTTTGTTTTGTGGTTGCCTCTGAAGTGCTGCATTTTGTTATTCCATTAAATTAGTGGTTTAATGGCATATGTCCATATGACTTATATGTCCATGAAATAATTTACTTTGTTTATGATACCTAATATTGAGGTAGTTCGCTTTCAGATTATAAAACTTGATAGGGACTTTATCTGATAATTATGTTTGAGATATTTTTATCTGTACCATTCTATATTCATATGAAACATATAAAAACAATCTTAATAGCTTTTAAAGTTATATTTACTCTATATTCTGAGCTAGGTTCATTCACATGGAGGGCTGATACAGTGCTGTGAACAAAACATAAATCTGAAGTGCTCTATATAGGTCTTAGTGAGTTTGCTGAACATGTAAAATCTTACTAAGATCCTTTAAGTGGTTGAGAATTTCACTGTTTATCTCCACAAAGAAATACATGTAAATTCATAAGACTTTTTGCAAAGCGGGCTATTTAAATTCTTAACCTCTTTTACTGGCTAGCAATTACAGGAAATGTAGATTTTTAAATTATTATTTCTTTAGAGGGATTCTCCTTTTCATGATTTATAGATCAGCTCTACCTTTAAAAGGACAGTGGATTTGATTGGATTTGGAGAAGTTAAGTAAAAATTTGCACACTGTGCCATTGTTTGTGTAGGGAGATGACTGCACATTTACCTACGGAATGGTGCTGAGTCAAGTGTGAAAGAACAGGTACTTGGTACATTTGACAAATGAAGATGAGATTATATGATGTCATGGTTTTGTAAATAGTGTATGATAAATAAAGACGACAGTTTGCTTAAGATACTAGAAAGGAAAATTAGTTCCTTTTTTTTTTTTTTGCTTTAGTGAATTACAGCTTCCTGAGAGTTGTTTCTCCACTGAATGAAAAATTAGAAACGGAGGGCGTTTTTAGTGGAGAGCTGTTGTAATATATCCAATTAGATGTGAGCAAAATATTCTATATGTGAAAGTTTTTTCACACTGTGCACCATTAGTTCTTTATGTGGATTTTGAGTGATAAAAGCTTGTCAGTATCTGTTACCCTAAAACTCCAAAGTGATTGAGCAGCTGTGTGTTCAGTGTGCAATTTCAACAATGGTGCTAATTGCTTTATTGAGATCAAATAGTAATGCTTTATTGAAACACCAGGCTGTTGTCAAAGTCTGCCTCTGTGGGCGTAAAGTATTTCTGTGTGGAAGAGCTTGAGGTATGAACCTGGGTGAACAAGGCTATAGCTGATGCTGAGAATTCATTGCTGTCAAAATTGTGGTTAGTGTACGCTGTCCATTTATGACTCTCTGAGAAAGCATTTAGCAAAAAAGTAGGAGAGAATATTGTTCAATAAAGTGTACTCACAGCCTGGCCAGGGCAGATTTAGCTGAGTTTTCAGCTGTACTTAATGCATGTTAACTTATTTTAGTAGTGTTTGTGTTTACATTATTTGGAGAGAGAATATAATTTTGAACTGAAGATTGTTGCTACTAATTAAGCCCAAATTACTAGTTCAAGTGGAGAGTCGGAAAATGTCAAGACTTGGAGTCTTTCAAGGTCAGTTACTTTTCTAGGAGCTACTGCTAGCATCTTCCTATCATCCTTTTACTGTCACCTGTTGAATACTAACCCCCTTGTCTTTTCAGATAATATATTTTTATTAAATTTAGGTAAAAATTAGCAGAGTAGCATGAAGGTGAATCTCAAGCTAGTTTCAGTTTGATTCAGAAAAACAAGTATACTGCATGAGTATTTGATCTCATACATGCATTAAGGTATAATCCTGTTAACTGGCTCTATTTAGTGTTATGTAAAGATGATTTAGTCTTTTGCTGGTCTTTGCGTTCTGTATTGCTGACCCTGCTTGAAGGAGTAAAAGCTAAGTAATGCTTCTTCATTGATGTGCCAATAAAACTAGGTCTCGGTACATTGAGCTTTAGACTATAAATAGAAGCAGATAATGCTAAGGTTTATTTATGGTTTCTTGGACATATCCTTAATGGGTTTAAGTAATAGAACTGGAAAAAAAAGAAGTGAATGTAGTTCATTGCTCTGGCAGCAGCATCAGATTGCTTTTTTCAGTTACCCTTGTGTCATTCTGTAAATAATCTCTCATGTGCAATACCTGAACATTAAAAGAAATGTTGGATCAATGTGTTTGGCTTTGTAGGTTAGCATTACCAGACATTCAGTCGGTGTGTTTTTGATTTTTTTTGTGGCGTGTGTCCTGACTTACAGTGCTGTTTACCTAAAAGCATCTTTCTCTGCTTCATGCAAGTGAGTTTCCTTGTGGTCGTACTGAATAATGCATGCTACTTTTTGCATTGCACTCTTACAACACTGAAAAACATAGCCTTTCCTTTTCCCTGCTAAATTTTTATGCTTGAACTGTGAATGTTTTGGGGTTTTGAAGCTGTTGAATTAAGTTAGTAAAGTGCATTTAATTTCTATTATCTATTTTTATATATATATAATGTTCTGTGCTAGCAGATAGTAAAAAATAAGTTAGATATTGTTTTGTACTTTTGTGATGAATTTATCAATTCATGATAAAACCAGATCCAATTAAGCTAACAGAAGAGATTGTCTTGATTTTATATCCATTCTTAAAGTAAATTTTATAGAGCCTTTCTTTAGGGATACAAATTCGAAGTTGTGACATTAAGTTGGTTTACTTGGTGTTAACGCAATACTCCAGGGCCATTGGACTTTTAAAAACTGGTAGTAATTCAGGAGAATGCTGTTTAGAGCTCTGTCTTGTACTCCTAGCTCGATAGGTAATTTCACAGGGGACTTCTTTAACTGCATCATGATAAAGATAAGTTTATGCTGTGAAACTTAAAAAAAACCCACTTTTTTTTTTTAACTAATAATACCCTTGTCGAGCTGTCTTAGAGTGGTTCATAATAAATATAAGAGATGAATTGTCAGGCTGGGCCTGCGTAGAGGGAAGGAGAAGCTGAGGGATTTCTTCTCGATGTTCAAAGGCACGTGCTGAATTCCCATTAGCCCTTTATACGACCGTCTCTGAACTCAGGCAGGCACTTGAGTGTATCAGGAGTAATCTTTGTGTTGCTTTTATGTCTGGAATGTCCTTCCTAATGAAAAATTAATAAACACTGTACAATTTAATCTACTGCTCGGGAATATCTCACACTCTTGCATTTCTAGGAATATTACTTGGCACAAGTGTCAATAAATCATCTGTGTGCATTGTACATTCAAGTGCACTGACAAGGTAAAGTATATTGTGTTTCAATAAAATGATAACAGTTACCACATTTTGTTCTTGGCATAGAAGGAAGGTGGAATATGGAAACATTTTCATTGCTTTACTTCCTTCCAAAATATTTTGGCTTGCTGAAAGAATCCTACCTGATCTTCAGAAGCAGGCTGAATGGCAGTTTGCTTTTGAGTTGTGACAAGTCCTATCAGTGATATGGGATGAGTTGTCTGACTGGAAAATCAGTGTAATTTTTAAACTAACCCACGTCCTAATTTGAGGCCCATACTGGAGGGATCTGACATGTGAGAAATGTTGTACGCGTACTCCCACTGAGTCAGGGATAGTCACGGAGTTTAGCATAAGGTGTGCTATTGGCATGTCTTATGAATGGCTGTTGCTTTTACTTCCTTAAGTAGTTTGTTTTCATATAATAAAGTGACCCTTTCAAGTTATTGAAGATTGAATAACATATTAAAATGGCTAAGAACTTTGGGGTTACTTTTATTTTTAGTTTTATGCCTAGTTTTGTAATTTTGGCCTTTGGTAGCTTCTGAACATAACGCCTTCATTTTCCTGTAATGTGCAAGAATTTAATTAGTTCTAGTATAAATGTCTCGGACAGCGGAAATTGCTTTTTTTTAGGCCTCTTCACTTTACATTTTACGTCATGACTACTCAGCTATTTTGTGGTAGGTAGTCTGAGTTCAATAGGCTTTCTTTCGCTAGTTTTGATGTTCTTGCCCACCCCCAAGAAAGTCATGCATGTTGCATAGGTAATTATTTTATAAGCTTAACTGCTCCAGGTTTTCAGAGTATTGCAAGATTTTATATGTATATTTCAACAATAATTTATGTTGAATGTTTGTTCTTTGCCTATGTTGCACTTAAGGCAGTGGAATAATCATACAGAAACGAACCAATGAAGGAAATATTAGGGTGAATGTTTTTTTAAGTTTGAGAACTAAATTTTATTTTAGACTTATTAACCATGTCTGTACTGGTAAAGTAAGTGGGCCCAGAACTATTGACAGCAAGACTAGCTAGAAAAGAAGATACCACGTCTATGTGATTAAACTCTTTTATTTTCAAGAACTGCACAGCTCCATGCAGCTGTTTTGGGGAGTGATGCTTTGGCTGTGTTAACTACCAAACTGCTCCTGGTATTTGTTTGGTTTTAGTTTGCTAAGTATCTGTCTGACAGTTTGCCCTTAGAGACAGACAATCAAGCACCAGTGCCCAGGAGCACTTTGAGGACATACTTAATATACTAAATAGATGTAGCTGTTGAAGGTATATGGAAGCTTGTTTTCTGTAACATACTTAATGGAAGTATATGTAAATGCATCATTACAACATAAAGCAGAGTTTTTGAGTTTAAACTGATTACATATTTTAATATTTAAATTACTCCTGACTTGACCTAATGATGATGTTAAAAGAGCTGATGCCTGGGCTTCTCTATGTGGGACAAAGTATTAGGAATGTGTTCTGTACTTGAGAAATTAATTCCCATCTACCATATGAAAAATAGAAGACTGTTGACTAAGGGATGAGCATTTTGTAATCCAAGTCCCTAAAAAAATATTTTGAAATAATAAAAAAAATTTGATTCTTCTGTTTTTACGTAAATACTTTTCTACAGTGATTTGTACTTTTTTTTTTACAGTGAATTGACAGCATAAAAGTGCTGATTTTGGACAATTTGTATCTGTGGTGGAATTTCGTGATGTGAATATATGAACATTTTACTTTGGCTCACCTACTTTTTTCTTCTACTTGCAGACACAGCTTTCATTAAAGATCAAGGGATCTGAGTTGAAAAGCTGAGGTCTTTTCCTGGCAATCTAAGAGTCCCTAAGCTTGTTTGTGTCTGGGAAAACTGTTATTACTAGTATTTCAGAGAACACAGACTTTCACTTTGCTTCAAATAAAATATCAAGTTATGGCTGGCTATGGCTTAAAAATGAGATGAATTTGTTATATATATATAAACGTTTTTATTACCACTGACTCTTATCAGTGGTAAAATGAGTAGTAACTGCGTAAACACTTACTAAATATCTAATTTGACTGAGAGAATCTTAAGCCATTTTTCTTCTTTCAGTTAGAAAACAAAAAAGTCAGAATAGTAGTTTTCATGGATTCCCTTTTATTCGTAGAATCACAGAATGGTTTGGGTTGGAAGGGACCTTAAAGATCATCTAGTTCCACCTGCCCCTCCACGGGCAGGGACACCTTCCACTAGATCAGGTTGCTCCAAGCCCCATCCAACCTTGAACACTGCCAGGGATGGGGCATCCACAGCTTCTCTGGGCAACCTGTTCCAGCGCCTCACCACCCTTGGAGGAAAGAATTTCTTCCTTACATCTAACCTGAATCTTCCCTCTTTCGGTTTAAAGCCGTTACCCCTTGTCCTATCACTATATGCCCTTCTGAGTAGTCCCTCTCTGGCTTTCTTGTAGGTCCCCTTTAACTACTGGAAAGCTCCTCTAAGGTCTCCCTGGAGCCTTCTCTTCTGCAGGCTGAACAACCCCAACTCTCTCAGCCTGTCCGAAGGGAAAGTGCAGTGCAATTGAGGCAGGGTTTTGGCAATTGACTTAGTTTTAGTGGTCTTGAGATTATACAGAGAAGTGTGAGGGGTCACGCGCTTATGGATATGTATGTGTTGATGATCGGACATGTGATTAGTTAATTCGGTGTGTGACTCGTCTTACTGCAGAAATAATGAGTGAACTGACATGATTGTTTTTCCCCCCATAGTGTGCTGGAGAAGAGAATTGGGTGGACAGTCGGACTATTTATGTTGGGCATCGTGAACCACCTCCAGGCACTGAAGCATACATTCCACAGAGATTTCCAGATAACCGAATAGTCTCATCAAAGGTAGTACTATTTTCTTTCATTCATCTACATAAATCAGCTTAAGTCATTCTTTGTGCGTTCATTTATTTCCTTCAAGATTTTCTTCCTATAATTCCTACATCTTTCTCCTTTACCATGACTGGCAAAGGTAAAATGAAGGTATCAAGTTTCTTCCATAAAAACTAATTGCCAAATTGCCTCTAACGTGAACAGGAATAAAATGACTTCTCCAGTGTTTACTGTAGTACATAGTAAAGTCTTAGAGTTATACTGTGCTTTTCCACAAAGGAGTAAGCAAGCAATTTTCATTTGGGGCAACCCTGGACTAAAGAAAATCTTCCCAAGGGAAGACTGCATCCTTTGTAATCTAAAGCAATATCTCAAAGTACTAGAAATAGTATGATCAATGTAAGCGCTCAACAAATGAAGCTATCTCCACAATAACAGTGCCATTCCCTTCAAAAGCTCATATTGACAAAACCGCATAGAAATAATATTCTTTGTTATATGGGTACATGTGAATCATTCGTAAACTCTTGTTATTGTGATACATTTGTGCCCTTTAGAAACCTTCCAGTTATCCCTCACTTTAACTAGTAAATCTTTCCATAAGCTTCAGCAGCTTTCTGTGAGCAGTTGGGTTGTTGGTACTCTCCACCTATTTAGACTGGCTGGCTTGCTTTAGCCAAAGGTTTGTACTGCAATGGCATGTAAGACTGAACATTTGCAGCTTATTGTATGGCTAACACCCCAAGAACTTCAAGTTTTTAATGTGCTTAGATTTTAATCTTCATGAGCACACACCTTCAACCAATTACAAAATAATGAATTTGAAAGAATAGCTCCTCTACTGGGAAAATTTCTGTTTAAACAGTGGCTCGGATCCACAGACTCATTTTAAGAACCTTAGTAGCATTGTGATCTCAAGGAACTGAGTGCTTACCTTTTGTGGATCTGAACACGTGCCATCCACTAATATAATGGCAAAGCTATAATAAAATCCACACTTTAATTCTTAAACTGTGTCTAACTTTTTGTGAAATTCTGTATTTTACTACCTTTAATATTTTTACTACCTTCTTTCTGTACATCATTCAAAGACAGTATAATAACAAACAGCATAGTATCTAGGCATCTTTAATTAGATGGAACATTTAAAAGGTAATGCAGTAAATAATCCAGATGGGATACAGTCAAACTAATGCAGTGGGAAATCCTGTGCCCTACACGCTAATTTGTATAGCCTTTTGGATTATTGAGGAGTAAATAAATTTTATGCAAATCGTTGTACTCCTGTGACACTTTTAAAAATTTTTTTATCTCATACATCTCATCTGAGACATGTGAATAAAGCAATTGAAGTTAATGCTGATACTTTTTGAAATAAAAACATCCTACTCAATTCTGCAAGATGTTTGACATCTTTTTGTGATGATCAAATTAGTGGAAGTTTCAAGTTACCATGCTTTGCAGAGTGAGATTTTTAAGTATGACTTAAATCTGGATTGAGCTGAGGATCCCTTCCAGCAATTAGTGAATATGTATGACTTCAACTAGTTCAGGAAAGAGACTTCAGTATGTTTTTATTTGGATATAAAGCCTGTTCAGTTAAATGTTTTAAATGTTAAACTCTTTAGTTGAAAACTGTATCTGTAAACAGTTTTCCATAAACAAAAGCTTATTAGTAGAAATAATTTTTTTATAGATACAACATTCCTCAAATTTTCTGTTTATTGATTAAAATTCTCACAGTTAAAAAGTAAAACACAAGTCTTTGTGAAAGTAAATACAGTGGTGATATTTCAGGAGGGAACAGAGTTCACATAAATGCTTTGTAATATTGAACAGTTCCTTAGACTGCTGAAGGCTCAGTTTTAATGATAGTTGTCTTTATATGAGAACTTCCCATGCTGTCTTGTCTGTACTGTTCCTTTCAATTAAACCGTTATTTACATGCTCCATCCCAAACAGCCTGGGTAAAGCACCATCTTGACTTGACTTGTATTCATTCTGGTTCTGTAAGCTAACTAGCTCTTAACCTTTCACTTTGTCCTTGTCACTTGCTCCCTTATGAACGCTCTGGAGAGGCACCTACCAGCCTAGGAAACACAGACGTAAGCTTCCTGAAAAATGATCACATGTACAAAATTAAGATGGGAAATCCATAATTGTTAGAGTAAAATAAAGATACAGGCATGCAAGTACACTGTATAACGTTACATCAACCATGAAGGATATTTCCTTCGTCTTTCATCAGTAAGACAGACAGTAACTTTCAGCTGTGCTTTTAGAGGTCTTTAATGCTTATATAAGAAAGTATATGATTGCTCTTCAAGGATGAGGAACTCTGAATTTCCAAGTACGGAATTTACCAATTTAAGACAAACTGAATTTCTAAAAAGCGTAGTTTAAAACCATGAGGAAACCTCATCAATTAGACTATCTGTATGTTGCTGTACTAACAAATGTCCTGTCATAAAGCCCTGAAAAAAGATGTCAGCTTGAAATACCTAGGAAAGCCTAAGGTTCATATTATTTCCTTCCAAAGGTAAACTTTACTGTGCTTCACCAGAGGTTTCCTGGTGTCAGCAAGATAATAATTTGATTCCAGTACAGAAGGGTATTTCTTGTATATTGCAGTGCACTGTGGAATGTGGTTAATGCTCTGTCTGCTTAATGACATATTCCTGGTTGTGAAAAATGATACCTAGACAGGCCTTGGTCAGACAAAAATGCTCTTTCGATTTGATGTGTTAATTCACCTATGAATTTAACAAAGCAGTACAAAAAGGCTGTGTTGAAATAATAAAAGGCAAAAATTTATGTCTTTTGGATTGTGCATGCAGTTTGCTTATGTTCTGGAGGCAGTGACTTTTGCAAGGCAGATCCTTATGTTGATCTAACTTTTAGCTACTTCAGCTGCCCAGGGTGTTAGCCTTTAAAGTAGCTATTGTGTGCCCTTGATTGAATTTATCATATGACAGTGATGCAGCATGGCAAAATATCAGCTGGTAGAAAATCCTAATGTTTCAAATGAGTAGAAGGAAAAAGTACTTTAATTGGCGGAGAGGTTTCTTGCTTTTTTTCTTTAAAAATTATTCACGTTTTGGAACTATTTACTATTACTATTATTTGGAACTATTTTGGAACTATTACTGATTAGCAGAACTGCTATGTCAAAAGGAAAGTAAGTTAAACTATGCAGCAGTAACAGTTAACAGAACTTGGTGGGAAACAACTTTTTTCCTTCTTGTGAAACAATAACAAAAAGTTTTGTTGTTTTTTTTTTTTAAAGACTGATAAATTACAAAATAATATGAAACTTCTTTAAGGTCCAAGCTTCATATTTTTGTGCCAGCAGTATCCCAATCAGTATGCTAAACAGCGTTATCTGTACATGTGTAGTAGTATGTGGATGTGCCTGACCAGCTAAGAATTGCCAAAGGTCCATCTGGCACAGTATGTTGTCACCAGCAGCAGCTGCCTAGGGAAGAATGCAAGAACAAGTAAGCATAGAGCGATACTTCCCCTGAATGCTCTCTTAGTATTTCCTGATCTGTGACTTAGCCATTTGTGAGCCAAAAGTGGTGATTTTGTGTTTAATAAGTCGTCAATGGATTGCTCCTCCGTGAATTTCTTAAATACTTTTTGAGCCCATGTAAATTTTCAGAATACATAGTTAAGGCACAGTTAAACTGTAGAAATGTTTGTCAAATGAAACTATGAACCTTCATTTTGAAACTCCTACTTAATAATTTCAGTTCATGTTCCAAGTCCTTGAATCTGAGAACAACTGTTATCCCCTGTTTATCTCCTTGATGCTGTTAGTAATCTTCCACCATATTCCTTTCCAGGCTGAATAACCTTAATCTGTTCAATAATTGCTTGCATGGAAGCTAGTTCATACCTTTGCTCGGATTTGGGCTGTACCTTTTCCCAAGCCAGATACAGAGTTTTTAAGATGGGAAAATGCATAGAGCATTCAATGTATAGGCAAACTATGGATTTATACAGTGGCATATTGATGTTTTGGGGTCTTTATTCATTTGTTAATAATTTTTAACATTCAAATTCCTTTTCCTGATGTTGATCCAATATCTTTATAGACCTGCTCTTCTTCAAGGATCTCATTCATTTGTAGACAAAGTAGGGATTTACATCTCCTGTTCTAGCTGAATCAATGAACTGAAGGCTAATTGGATATGTACATTTGTCTCTGGAACAGAGGGGAAAGTCGTGTAGAAAATAAAGTCTTTTTTGATGCAATAATATGGAGTTCTGTAAGAACATGTTTAATTACAGCTGCTTACTGCTTTTGACAGACAACCTAAAGAATGAACCACAAGAAAGAACCAAAAATTTCAGAGATGCCAGGATAGGAATAGCCTGTTGAATGAGAGATCAGAGACCTCCCAGTGTGTCAGACAGCTGACAAACTTAGAAACCCCAGGGAAGTTTTGCAGGGGGGCTGATTTCCTTTTTTTTTTTTTTTTTTTCCCCCATGCCCCCCATAGAGAAAGCTGGGTTAGAGAAACTTGCAGTCTTTTATTCTTCTTTTCAGTCTGTGGGTAATCAATACATAGTATTTTGCCTTGATGATCCTGTCTAGCTGCAAACTTTTGCTGTCATAGTTTCATAAAGAGAAATTTTTACAGCTACAAAAAACCACTTGTGCCTGGGTTGCTAACATAACTGGAAGCAGTGGGGCCTAAGCTCCCCGAAGATGATACTGAAGAGTAGCAGGATATGACTCTTAAGTGAAATGCAAGATTGAATCTATAGTGGATGCAGAACTGTTACTTGAAGAATTTGCCCTTAAGTAGAAGAGATTTCATTCAAATTAATTTATGATATGAAATTATGAGATACTGGCTTGTACTCTAGTTTTATTTCCTGTTCTTCCTATAAAAAACAATAAGGTGAACTTAGATGGCAAAACAGTACTATTAACTTGGAAATGGTGTACAACTCTATTCATGGGCCAGAAGTGCTGCTGGTTTTGTTTCACAAATAATACTGTCTTCTGTTGTCTGCATGTTTCCTTGGGACTTATCATCACATACTAATCCAAACACTGATTTGTATGATAATGGCCTGAAATAATAATGCTGCATGTTGAGAATCCTGTAAATTGCAAGGGGAACCTTAGCTGCCTTCAGTGCTAATCTGATTAATTTTGAGTAATCTCAATCACAGTGACTAGTTAAAGTTCAGTAATTCTGACATGTTTCAGTGGATGTTGTTGAAATGTTTCTTCCAGCAGAAATTCATGCCCTTGTGCTATACCTCTTCCCTGCAGCACTCACTTGTAGTGTCATTATAAAAACACAAGGTCTGGTGGGGGCTCTGATTTCTCATTTTGTTGCCATGTTTAGAAGAAATGTTAATACTCAGGCTAAAGGAAATATTAAAATGCTTCTACTACCATGAGCCACTTGGAACCCAGTAGAGACGTAGACTGTCCCACACCTCTCCTTCGTAACTGGAAGGATTTGTCTGGCCTCTCTAGGGCCATGACATAGCAGTTTCAAGATGAGTTCAAACACAGCCCTAAGCAATGATATTTGAAAGTCAAAAAAGCATCCAAAGCCCATGGGGAAACAGCATGGTCATGTGTTTGTGAAGCTGATAAATATTTATGTGTAGTATGCCATAGGGGGGCAGGGAGGATGTGTAGATACAAATGCATATGGGACAGCTACTAATGCAGGGAATGTTGCGTGTGCCTTTTAGTGTGAACACACTGCTCTAAAAGCAGCCGTAACACAGAGCTCCCAGCTTGTGCCCAGGTAATCTACTGACTCACAGCTATACTGGCTGATGCAGAAGGTCAGATCCAGTGCTGTAAGGGTTAAATAGTCAGGTTTGCCCATCCATGCCAAAAGGCAGGAGCTGTTAGCAATGAAGAGTAAATGGGCTTGATCGGCAGTCAATCTCAACTGCTTCTGAACCAGTTGGACTCTGTCTGGTGCCAGCTCAGGGACAGCAATACCTGGGATGGGATTGGGAAGTGCCTGAGTGTGCAATTCTCCTTCCAGGCTTGATAATACAATTTCCTTCTGTGGATAGCTGCCAGTGCCTAGAGAGAGCAAGGAAGAGCTGTTAGCTCTTGATCCTTCTCGGGGTGGGATTTTCAGGGCAAAGGCTGTCTGCAGCCTGCCTTGTGTTCCCAGGAGAAGCCATCTACCGTTCCCCTGACTCAGCCCAGGGATAACAGCGATCTTTTATTCTCTGCTGATACTGCCCCTAACAGAGCTTTTAAGTTTTTTATATCAGTGTGGAGTCTGCATGTAGGGAGAGAGAAGTGGAGGAAAGGAAGGTAAGCAAGCAGGTCCAAACACAACACCAGGGAGGACAGATGTAATTCTCCTCACTTTATGTATGAGAAAGTGCAGCTTGCTCACTCTAGCACACACTCTCTCACACTTTCTTCTGTTTTCCTAATGTTCTCAGCGACTTCTTTCTTCAGTCAGTCATCCTTGCTGTAAGCTTTTTTTCTTTTTTTCATTTTAATTAGTTAATCTTCCAGATGCTGGGGGATGTCTTTGTCAGAGGAGTTCCTGGAGACATAGCCCCTGTTCGATAAGATTGAGAGCTGCTGAACAAGGACTACTACAGATTAGGTTTCTTTCTTTGTAGTAGAAATCCTGTTTTATCAGCAACTATTTTTAAGGAACCCTATGACAAAATATGTATGCTTGTTCATTCAAATATGTAGGCACCATTTGAACTGATTTCCCCAAATCAGTTTCATTTTTGCACTCTCTCTGAGTGTACAAGTGGCTCTTAGTTGCATGCCAAAGCCCTACGTGTAACGGAGCTTACAGTGATCCCTGTGATGTGAACCACCCTACATCATGTGGTGTAGAGAAACAGGGGTCTCTCCCTCAAAGGAGTGATAAACACTGTGCAGGTGGCGCGCATGTTGATGCTTTCATTAAAATATAGTTAATTGTGTATTTCTACATTCATTCCAAATTGTCCTAAACATTGCAAAGTGCTTTTCAAAATTTCATGGATATTACTATTCCAATTTTGAGTCGTATATAATCATGGAAGTCTGAAGTTTTTTGCTTGAAGAAGTTAGAGTGGAGACTGACTTAATAAATCAAAGAACACAGATCAGTTCTGCTACAAACTTCCTATGTGGTTATAAGCAAGTCATTTGAGATAGACAAGCCATACTCTTGACTTGGTTCTTAGGATTTCAGCTAATTATTGATTTCCTTTTTTCACACCCTTTACTATAGTTTTCTGTGCCAGTTCTCTACTCTATAATAGTTAGACAAATTGTGTTTCAAAAAAAAGTAACACTGATAAGTAAAACTAATTTTAAAGAAATTGTCAAACTTTTTTGATCAGACCTTTTTCAGCTACTCTGTTGAAGGGGGATAACTATATATATGTGACATTTGTAATACTGGGGTTGTTTCAATAGCATAATAATATGTAAGGTATTAGATATAAAATGTTATGTGCATATATGTGTATGCACACATACAGTCCAGTTGTTAAGCTGGCAGCTTTAATAATGTATTGTCTCTTGGTAATTGATAGGTACTATAAAAATCTGCATATTAAAAATACTGAAGCCATAATGGACATGTTCAAGTTTTGTCTATGTGTCTTGATCTGTTAAAAGAAAAACATTGAAAAGCTTAGATGTGACTGCAAGATTCAGTCAGAATCAGTTCAGCTTTTATCTGTTCTTCCCTGAATTTATTATCCGCAAGATGGGCTCTATTTTGCAGAAACAACATAGATATTTTGGTCAGAATAGTTTTAAGCATTTACAAGAAACAGTTGAAAAGGTTGAGGGAAAGGAGTGAAATTAGAACAGGTTAGAAAAGAGATGGTGACTATTTAAAACAAATAAGCTGTAAGAAACTGAGGTGTTGACCGAACTCAATAATGCAATGTGGAGTGCTTTCTTCTTACAGCTCCAGCTTTTCATGTCAAGTGATTACTCTTAAGAAACTCTCCTTTTTACTTAAGAAAATATCTGCCTCTTAAGATAGAAAGAGAAGCTTGAAATGTGAGCCAGAATTCTGGTATAGAGGTATCAAATGAAAAGGTCAAAATACAGTGTTCAAAAAAATTAAACTATGGTTAAGACCCTACTTTATATTTTTGAATTCATGGGACTGGAGGTGTTGGAGCTGGAGGCAACACAGCATTAGGATGCAAGGATTGGTGAGATGGAGCAGGGGCATGAGCAGGAATACTGCAGAGGTGTGCATAAGTAGTCTAAGCACATACACCAGCACTGCAGGTGCTATTACGATTATAAATGGGAAGAAAATCTACTTGAATTATGCTGTTTTGACTCTAGACAAACTGATTTTACAGTTCCTTGCACAGTGCTTCAGATGCATCTGTTTGCACAACGCGTTCATCTTTTGGATGAATACGTAACTACTACCTGCTGTCTGACGTATTGCCTCCTGTATGCGAAAGGCACGTATGTGCTCTGGCCTCTGAGTCTTTTGCAGCAATTGAAAAAGATCAGTGAAGCCTTCCCCAGTGTAAAAGCTTCAAGTGCGTAACTATTGGGATAACCTTATTGCCTTTAAGTGAGTTATAATGAAAAAGGTAGTTAAATATACATAAACTGCTTTTCAGAGTTTACGAAGAACATGACTAGTAATTATCTGAAGAGAGATGGTATTAACTCTCTGTCTGGGCACAGTAGTCTGATGTGTTTAATGTCTTCATTTTTAATGTCTTGTCTTCACAGATTTTTATTTTGTTCCTCCCTAACTAGGGTAGCGAAACTGCCTTGAATGCAGTCATGAGACAAATCTTGTTCTGAGTGGCAGCCACCCTGTTGTTTCTCCTGGGAGTGATTATTATGGTGGTTAAACATTAATCATCCATTTGTAGATACTGCTCTGACCTGCTGATGGCTGGGGCAGGAGGAGGTCTGTCTAGACATCTTAGTGGTCTGTCTTTCTTGCCTAAAGTCCTTCAAGAATTGTTACTTCTCCTTTGAAGAAGAATGGGCAGAATAAAGGTGTACTTTTTATGTCTGAAACCCAGTGTGATGAAGTGCTAAAAGTCTGTCAGGTTGTTTGAAAACAAAGTTTTAAGAAGTTTTCTGTGTTAAAGAAGCATCCATTTTAAGTAACACCTCTCAGACCATAAAAGTGATCTGCTCCCAGGTTGTTCATATTTATTCAGGTAAGAGAGTTGCTGACCGAAGGTGGAGCTGTGGGAAAGACCACTGCTTGACAGGGAAAGCAGTGAACAGAGGTTGGAGCATGAGGAGGATCAGATACTAAGCGTAAAGATGAATACCCAACAATAGATTGTTGTTTTAACTAAATTACTTGACTTCCTCAATCAGATGTTTTAAATATCTAGTCTGACAATAATATGCTGTCACCACACATTTAGTCAAATAACCCTCTAGGAGATTTAACCAGGAAGTTATTGCATAAGAGATTACGTTTTTATTTTACGAATGGTGATTTTGGGAGCTTGTATAGATCATCAAACTTTATTGATCAAAAAAACTCTTTAACATGGAAAAAACCACTTTTTCTATCAAAAGAGCTGAACAAATACGTAAACAGAAGTTTTTTACTGAAACCTCTATTCATTTTTCCTTCTCAGCAGTCAGAGATTCACAAAAAATAAATGCATAAGATTAGAAAACAGAGCTAATTTGCCTTATAATCAAAGTTAATGATGAAAATATAAAATTATTATCATAGAATAGAATTTATATTGTCATATGTCACAACAGCAGCTTTGAACGATCAGGACTGTTGTGCAAGGAAAAATAATCAAGTCTAACTCGTTCTCTTTCAAAATTCCAAGACAAGTAGCTAGGTAGCAGGCAGTGCAAGCAGCATTCCAGTCTGATGAAAAGTATTCTGATTGCAAGATGAGAGCACTTGACTTTCCAGCTGTTGCATGCATGCCTGCCTGAGTTTTGGCTTGCTCAAAGGTGATTTAATATTGAGGTAACTATTAAGCAGGATAAGTGTTTACTTAGGGCATATTTAGAATAGATACTGATTTTTGGCACGTAACAGAAAAAGAAAATTTCATTCCTATGTCTTGCACATGTCCAGGCTTTACTCCCAACAAGTAAAAAGATGACATTATAGGGGTTTCATGTATGACTAAGGCATACTTCTCAAGGATCCTTTTTATCTGCAGATGTAATAGAGGTATTTTCCTTCTAGAGCTCTGGCTGTCTTTGCTTTCAGGGCCAAATTTGGAAGATGTCTAACTCATGGCACAATTTGTTTATCAGTGCAATCTGCCAAGAAGAGACAAGGTGCATTTGTAGCAGAGCAACTAATTAGGAGAAGCAAGCTTCTTAGTCCATCTCCTTTGAAATGAAAGTTACATTGGAGTTGTCATTTTATTATGTGTCAAATGATAATTTCAATAATAAGATGACACAGTGTTAGTTTTCTCGAGCCATTTTTTGCACCTTTTCACACAGTTTTAGCTGATGTTTTTACATGTGTTCCAGTAAGCAATCCTTGCTATTTTGGTTTGGGTTTGGGTTTTGGTTTTTTTTTTGGAGCTACAGAGTGAGCTGTTTAAAAGAGTATGGTTGAACCTGCTGCAGGACAGGGGAAGGGGCTAGATGATGTAAGGTCCTTTCTCTCTCACTTTCATACAATTTTTTTCCTTTGAAGTTTTTGCATTTCTGTTTGCACTTTTATATACTGTTTCTTATGTCATTTTACTAAACTTTAGATAATTTGTAAGATCAGTAGAGAAATATGCAGCCACTTACTCTTATTCACTGCTATAGTTTATTTTGAGAAGTATGTTTGTGTCCAAGCCAAGGAACAGAAGAGGGGCTGACAACTTCTATTTGGTCAACTTGCTATGACTGCAAAGTTAACTCTCAGAGTGCCACCTACCTCCTCAAGTCATGCATACAAAATAGAAGTGAATTAAAAGTGCTGTTTGAATTGACTAAGATGTTTTAAAATCCATTGGTGGCTTTAAATAAACTGCTCTGTAACTAAATCTCTGAATGAGCATTGTCGATAGTCAAAAATTATTTCAGTCCCTAGTACCAAGATTATCACAGTTCAGAAAATTGATATGAATCCAAAAATACATGATTGCCCATTTAAGATTCCATTTTAGTAAATGATTGAAGTATCAAAAATACTCCTGCTTCTTGTCTAATTTAATCTTGAATTGTGAATTATGAAATTTTTATTTATTTTTTAGAACATAGAATGCCAATAATAATTCTCTCACAAACACTGATAATCTGTGCATTTGTTTGCAGTACACGTTTTGGAACTTTGTACCGAAAAATTTGTTTGAGCAATTCAGAAGAATAGCTAACTTCTATTTTCTGATCATTTTCCTTGTTCAGGTAAGCTATCCCCATTTTTCAATAAATTTCTGGACTCTTCCTAAAAACAAAGGAGTTGAAAAAGGTTTAAAAATGCACTGGTTTTGATGACTGAAGAGGTAAATGGTTCAGCCTGGACAGCCTTCTACACTGATGATGTGGCAAGAAGAGTTTTATTTTGTTGCCAAGTTCTAAATGTGAATTTAGCCTAAAGAGAAATTGACACCATCACGGGTTTGATGGCAAGACATCTCTTGATAAAATTGAAAAGAATGAGTGTAACTTTTATTTTTGTTTTGTAATAAACAAACATCCAGATCAGTAAAACCATCGTTATAAACTATGTTGATGATGAACTTTTGTTGATTTTGCAAAATACTTTATTTTTTATAACAATGATGCCTTGGCAGAAATGTTCCAACTGCAGTCATCAAAGCCTGTAGAGAACCTGAAATACAGATGCTTATACAACGCTTGCGTAGGGTGGTACGTAAATGTTTGGTTTTGTAATTATTACCTCAGGTTTTTTTGCTGCTTTAGTTTGCTGCTTTCTAGGTGTCTTTCACAATCACTTAAATGTGTTAAACAATAAAATGTTACTAAGTGAGGTGAAAAGCTGTATTATTTTGCACACCAGATTGCACAGCAAGAAAAGCTATGCAGATTCCCAGGACAATTTGGGTTTTCTTATCATTTGAACTCCCTCTCTGGATTCTACCTCTTTGTTTGTAATTGCGGAAGCCACAGCTCAATATTTCAAGATTTACTCCTTGCATGCATAAGGACAGCTGTATTGTATAACACATAAAAACAGTGCCATGCTAATTTTTAATGCTGCTCAGTAATTTTGCCTCCAAAGCTGCAGCTTTCCAGTCTGGTACTTACTTAAACTCTTGCAGGCAAATATTTTTCTAGGCATTAACATCTGAATGTTACTGTGATCTAAATACAGTATTATATCTTATTATAACATATACTTTTTCAAATTTTGTTGATATAGTGTATATTCTTAAAATTGTATTAAAGTACTGTTCTTTTTAATTAAAGTTCTGCGGTGCTTTGTAACATATTGGTGAAATGATTACTTGAAACATCTTGCCTGAAAAATTGACTGCTTACGTTCACAAAAATATAACCAGAAAATATTTGTTACTCTTGTTGCAGTTAATTATTGATACACCTACTAGTCCAGTTACAAGTGGACTTCCACTTTTATTTGTCATCACCGTAACAGCTATCAAACAGGTAAGTAATTTAGCAAGCAAAAGTAAAACTAAAGAGAGCATTATTATTTGTTTTGCATTTCAATTTTCCCTGCCTTTTTGTGTTAGACTGTCTTAAGGCAATGCCTAAAGAATGGTTGCGATGAATTCTGACAGAGTAGTTTTATTTTTGTTTCTGTAGTTTAAGTAGAATTGGTCGCTATATGATGATGTCTCACTAATTCAACACAAGCTTCTGAATTTTTTCATAATTTTTATGTCCTTGTGTTACAAGGAATCATTTACATTTTTGTGTTAACTCAGCACACTTCGACTTTTGTTTGTTTCTAAATAGCTGTCTGCATCCTATTATGTTTTTCCATAATGACTGAAAATGAGTTTAGTAAGAACTACAAAAACTTATAAGATAAATCTTCTCTTACCTTTGAGCTTACCTTAGCCTTTACAGTATGAACAGATAATAAAAACTTTTTTGGTTCAAGTCTTCAGTATATGTTGATTGTAATCTATAGTTCATAACGATAGCTGCAGTGCTTTCTGCGGATGTTACTGTATACTCTCATTGTTGATGTGAAAATTAGTCCATAAAATTGAAGTATTTTTTAGAAATTAGGTCTTGCCACATCATCGGGTATAAAAGATCCTAACCGAAGTTGCTCTGTCAAAATCAAATTGCATAATACAGCTATGGAATTGTACAGGTTTGCCATTTCACTTTCAAGTTAGTACTACGAAAAGGAAAAGATTAAGGTAGTCTTTCACCTGCTACCCTAATGCTGTAGTGCTACAGTTGACATAAGCACTTAAATGTAGGTTGGATCTTATTGAAATTAGTGGAATCTCAGATTAATATAGAATGTTTTAATTCATATGGGGATATTACAATCAGATCTGTATGTTATCAGAGCTTCTGATATTACAGATTTGGTCTGGATCAGGAATGAATGAGGAATGAGCTTGTGATTGCCCTTCTGTTGATTTAGTCAGAGCCGAATTTGTTGACTTTGTGAGTTTCAGGCCAGCTGCAGGAGGACAGAGGATACCTGATAAGGCATAAACCTTGCTAAGTTAATTCATCAAAAATTTTGCTAAATTTGGACTAGCAAATGAGTTTATAAGCAGTACTTTGCATTCGGTGCTTACAACACACTTCTGCATTTACTGTACCATAGCCACAGAGTAGTTTCTAAAAATCTGGGCTCCTAAAGTAACAGTAACAAATAAAGGTCTTTACAGTGGTTCTGTTGCGTGTTTGGCTTTTTGCCTTCAGTCCAATTTAATGATAATTGCTCCTGCAGGACAGCTATCAGGGTAAGAACTGAGCAGCACAGTGAGTTCCCTTTCAAGGATTAGTCTTCACTGTATCTCTGGGTCCGGAGACCAGCCATTTCTTTCCTTCATTTCAGTGAATGGAATGTCAATGTGAAAGGAAAATCTATGCAAGCAGCTTGATTTTCAGCATCTTTTGCTGGGCCGCTTGAAGGAATTAACACCTTCCGTGGGCATAAGAAAGATCTCTCATGTTGTGCTTCTGAACATCAAGGCAGTTTCTAGGTCAGAGTGCTCCTCATTTTAGCTCAAAACTTGTAGAGTGGGGGGTGTCTGTATTTCTTACATACCTATGATGGACTATGATGATTAAAACAGTGACTAACAAAAATGAGGATGTGGTGTGTTGACCCTGGCCAGCAGCCAAACACCCACCCAGCTTCTCGCTCACTCCCCTGTCTTGTGGAAAATAGAGGGAAAGTGAGGAGACTTGTGTATCATGTTAGTGACGCTTTGATAGGCAAAGCAACAGCTATGCACACAAGCCAAGAAAATAAGCAGTTATAAGCAGTTCATTCACTGCTTCCTATCAGCAGGCAGATGTCCAGCCACTTCTTGGAAAGCAGGGCCTCAGCACATGTAACGCTTGCTTAGGAGAACAAATGCTATCACCACAAACGACCCTTTCTGCCTGCTTTCCCCGAGCTTTTCTTGCTGAGCACAATGTCATATGGGGTGGAATATCCCCTTAGTCAGTTTGGGTCTGCCATCCAGGCTGTGTCCCCTCCCAGCCTCTTGGCCACTGCCAGCCTACTGGCCTTTTTCTGGTGTGTGGGGAGGTTGGAGAGAAAGCATTGAGGCTGTGCAAGCACTGTTCAGCAGTAGCCAAAACACTGGGGTGTAACCAATGCTCTTGTAGCCGCAAGTACAAAGCACAGCAGCACATGGGCTGCTGTGAAGAAAGTTAACTCCATCCCAGCCAGACCCAGAATAGAGAGAAATTTTGATTGTCCCTTAATAGGATAACTGATTACCTTCGCGGTTGTCATGCTAAATGTAGACCTTTTCTTCATGAGTTTTCAACGAAACTACAGAGAGCAGTGTTTCCATTTCTTTACAGTGCCAACTATACACAACTGAGTGTATTCTATAGTAGAATTCAGTTCTTGCTGGTGAGCAAAAATTGTGATACATGCAATAGCTGGTATTTTTGGTGTGGCTATCCCACTCTGAAGATTTAAAATCTTACACTTTAGAGTCTTACTGTAGTTTGGTAGCGGCCTCTAAAGGCTGGATTATGACAAGCTGTGTCTAGTACTGCAGTTCCATCTACCTCCTTGAGTCTTTCTCCCGACAACTGGTGTAGACTTTGGGACCTGCTTGAGGAGCCGTACCAGCCCCTGGAAGTATAATTAGACTGAAGTTGTAAAGACTCTGTGAGTTCCCAGATTATCTCTTGAGAGTATCCAAGGTAGTGATACTTTTGTTCTACATTGAATTTTCAAATATGCTCAAGAGAATTAGATGTAAAAATGCTATGGAATATGAGTGGTATTTTCTATCTCTTAACCAATGGTGTCTTTGTCAGTCCCAATCTTTATCCCACGGCAGGACCTTTTGAATGGAAAGTTGCAGATTCTCTGTTCTTTACTTTGTCTGTTTGTATAAAACACAAATTCATAGGATAATTGAGCAATCAAAATAGGTTATTCTACAAAGTCTCTTAAAACAAACTTCTTCAGGACTATGTATATTGTATATAGGGGTAAAAAGTTTGACATAATTGCATGACAATCAAGAAATATGACCACCTTCAGTCTTGTCGTCACTTTTTCTTTCAATCTCGAGTCCCAGTCTTCCAAAATATATTTTCTACACTTTCATCTTCTCAGCAACTGCTTCTATAACTACTTTGCACTTGCTCAGGAGTCAATAGAGCATGAGCAAGAGATGATAGCTTAAACATCAGAAATTGTTCTACACGTTGTAAACATCCCCATTTATCAAAACATCTTCATTAAAATATATAATTTTGTTGGCTAATTGTGACCGTGAATGCTCTTTTTCATATATGTCCAACATGAGTGTATTACTGACATGTATCACAATTTCATTTGTTCTAGTGAAAATATTTTCTTTTTTTTTTCCTTATCTTGATCAAGGATAACTTTTGAAATTTTTGTTACAAGCTAGAGCTGTTCTGTCTTTATGGCCAAATGTGCATCACTGCATCATTCCATTTCACTGTTTTCTAGGGTTATGAAGATTGGCTTCGACATAAAGCTGACAATGCAATGAACCAATGCCCTGTTCATTTCATTCAACATGGTAAACTGGTTAGAAAGCAAAGCCGAAAATTAAGAGTAAGTAACTATGACTTAAACAGATTTTAGGAGTCAGGCTTTACTGCACACCTCTTGTTTTACAAGTTATGCAGAAATGTAGTGTGATGATGATGTAGCATTTATTACATTTAATGGAGATTAGACCTACAATATACTACTTTTTAATTTAATGCCTCTGAATAAAGTATTTTTAGAAGCTAGGTTTCTGCTTTATCTTAGCTTTGTTAACTCCTCTCATAATTGTTCCTTTCATTTTCCATTTTTTAACTTGGAATTTCACTCATGATTTGTCTTCTCTTTTCTCCATTTTCGTTCCTCTGTGGTTATGCACATTAATAATTTATTTAAACCTGATTATGATAGTCAATGCTACTGATTTGTTCTATGTATACAACACATTTATATGCATACATATGTATACACACAACACATACAGAATACTTTCTTCATTACCCATCAAATCATAGCATCTTCATTGGCCTTCTGAATGCTGCTACACTCCTTTCCCGGGATTTTGAAGGTTATTTTCAGAAATTAATTTCTGCTGCTGCTTTTTTTTGGTTTTTTTGTTTGTTTTTTGTGGTGAGCAGATTAACTTTTCATCATTATTCTCTTTTAGAACTCAGCAAATTTGATAGGTATTTGTTTGGATTTTCCTTATTTCTGGTATCTTTGTTAGGGGTGTCTTTTTCTGCTCTGCCTTGTTTGGGCATAAATGGCTGTGCAATGTTCACAGCCTTTCTGCTGTGACCTTCCCTTTGAGTGTGATAGTTTCTGCCTAGGGCTTCCCGGTAATAAAAAAAAATTAAGCCATCACATGCTGAGTATTCCAAGTTTGTAACTAATTCCAAATAAAAATAATAAAGTACCAGATAACTGGAATTTGTATTCCATTAATTAATCGATTGTCTGTATTTTCTCAATTTTTCCCCTATTCTTTGTCATTCAGAGATTGTATATTTTGAGCAATTAAATGATAGGAGAGACAGGCATAGGAAATATTTGCATGTAAAGGGATATCTGTATGCATGGGTAAATGGATAAAGTTCTCTGACCTGTATTATGCAAGAAAACAGACTAGATTGTATAAAGGTAGACCCTTATGGACCTACAGCCTGTGGACATTTGATTAAAGAAAGGAAAAAAATAATTGCTAAAAGATGGGGTTTCTTTTTGACAGAATCACAGACTGGTTGAGGTTGGCAGGCATCTGGAGGTCATCTGGTCCAACCGACCAGCTCAGGGGAGGGCCACCGAGAGCCGGTTGCCCAGGACCACGTCCAGACAGGTTTTGAATGTCTGCAAGGAGGGAGACTCCACAACCTCCCTGGGCAACCTGTGCCAGTGCCCAGTCACCCTCGCAGTGAAAATGAGATGGACCCTCCCATGTTTCAGGTTGTGCCCGTTGCCTCTGGTCCTGTCACTGGGCACCACTGGAAGGAGCCAGGCTTTGTCCTCTTTGCACTGTTCGCTGACACAGTGGCAAATGTTGTCAGAACACCTTTTAGATTTTGTTAAGATGTTCTTTGCTAGTACTTTTAATTGTTTGGGGTTTTTTCTTATTCCTGCCTTTGTTTCTTTTGAAAATTGTTTAGATTATTAACTTTTATTTTAATAGGCTCTTGTATTATAGATTGTTTCTGGCTTGCAGGGTGACTTGTATGCCATGGCTTACAGAGAGAATCTTGCTAGATAAATTAATAAATAATAAGGATCATTCAACACTATGATCTGTGAAAATCAGAAGAGGACTCTTTTGTCTTTACGAGTTGGACCTAAAATCTCACTTTCTGATGTGTAAATGTTTTCAGTGGCAACTTAAAAAAACTCCAGACACAGTGGGCATTTTTTTGTCATGCTTGTTCTTGTAGTGACATGTGATTGTCAGGAAGGGTTTGTTTGCTAAAGTGGCCTCCTGACTTTCTGGCCAGATTCAATGTTCTGAAGAATTCTGATTTTTTCCTTTTATGACATCTGTAGAGGAGCTTAAACTTGCAGTAATATCACTGTGTTTTAGGTAGCTGATAAATTGACATTCTTTTCAGTGGTAAAGAAAGCTAGTAAAATCAAAATAGTTATGTGATGTTCTTACAGTTTGTTCTAGGAATAGGTGGATTCTCTGTCACCTAACACTTAATTCAAGATAATTCCTTAACAGTGTTTTGTCTGGTTTTGGTAAAATTCTCACTTTGAGAGCTTCATTATAATTTATCATGTCACCATCTTTCATAATTAATGATTTTGTGGCAAAAAGGCAGGTTCTTTTGAAGACGTATCTTGGGAAGAATAAGGCAACTTGAGCAGTAGTCTGGTCCGTCAGGGTGCACTGCTTTTTGGGATGAAGGCTCTGTATTGTTCAGGCTGGCTCCAGCCAAGACATTCACCGCCTCTGCTTCCAAACCTACCCCTTCTCTGTCTCACTACGTATCTTCACTTCCCTGGGTCTGCAGAATGATACATGAGAAGTCATTTAATCAAAAAGAAATATATGAGGAAATTAATCCCTTCCTAAAAATGAACAGCTGCAAACTTATTACTGGTTAAAAGTGCAGCTTTTCCCCCTCAAGAAACAGATTAGCTAATTATCATGGTGTTTTAATAAGTCTCTAACTTTTGTTCAGAGGCTGAAAATTAGTAAACCGTACAGCTCTACTGCTGCGCTAGAAGTCATGATTTTCAAAAAGATGCCACCGTTTACACAAAAGATGGAAAATATCTTATTGAAGTTTCTGTTAATTTTCATACCTGATTGTTGCAGGTATGCTTAGCAACTTGCATTCTCCTATGCCGTATATATAATCTACAATTTTTCATTGCTATTGGTTAATAAAAAGCCTTTTTCATATCTACAAGAAGTTAAATCTCATTTATTATATCATCATCCTAGTTCTTCAATACATGTTAGTAAATCTTATCTAAGCTGTCACAATTTTATTTTTAGATGTTACTATTGCTGGTTGTTACCGGACTATTTTGCGTAACTGGAATTAACTGGCTCCTGCCAACTGCTAAGGATATTGAAGTTTAGCTTTATAAGTGTATCATGAGAACAATGATTAAGCTGAATCTTATGATAATGAATTATGACATAAAAGTATACTGAACAGATGTTGAGCTACATGAAAAATTGCAAAAAATACATATTTTGATGGGATTTTTATTGAAACTTTGATATTCTTAAATCATCTAGTATATCTTTGCCATTTGTTCATTTTTTTATATTCCTTTGTAAAAGATGACCTCCAAAAATGTATTAAAGGCTGGGGTTTTTTTTCCAAATGAGTGGCTTACAGTAATATTTTGAATTTATAGGTGGTTGGCTGTTCTGTGACACTCTTAACATGCTGTAAGATATTACCTATGTTTGCATGAATAAAAATTAGTTTGCTTACCTTTAAACATGGATAAAAATAGGATGGACTTCTAGTCATAAATTCTGCTGAAAAATGTATCCTGTTTTCATTGGCAGACTTGGAATTCTTAGCTTTTTCAGCTATTTCTAATTATAATATTCAGAGCTAGATGCTTATCCTTGTGAACTACTGTTGTTGGCTCTTATCTCTGTTTTTGAAACAATGTTTTATTGTATTTAGTGTTAAAACAAGGACAGTATCTTCCATCTCTCAAATAAAGTTGCAAGACTTAGTAAACTGACAGTACTTGCAAAATGGTTATCCTGAGAGGAAAGGTAGTAGACAGTAGACTTCAGTCATTCCGCAAGCTGTAATTCAGTTTTTCAGAGACGTTTCTGTAGTTCTTTTACTCCTGTGGTAAAATCCTGGTGTAAATAAAATTTGATGAATTTTCAAGATATTTGAGTGAACCTAGGTTGTGGTTTTGAAATCTGAAATTTGGGCTGCTACAGAAATGATAAATGTATTTCATTTTACTGTGGTTTTTTTTTCCCTAGGTTGGAGATATTGTAATGGTAAAAGAAGATGAAACATTCCCATGTGACTTAATATTTCTATCAAGTAGTAGAGGAGATGGAACATGTTTTGTTACAACAGCTAGTTTGGATGGTGAATCCAGTCATAAAGTAATAAAAAGTTCTACAATTTCTTTTTAAGGCAAAGTTTGCATTTAATTTTTTACACAGATTACAATATGACTTCATGCTTAATATGTGTGAGCAGATACACTAACTTGTGTAACTTACATTTCTACCAGTTGACTTTGTTTCACTTAAAGTATCGGGTTTTTTATGGAAAGTTTTAAAATGTATGTATTTGTGATTTTGTCTGTGTCCAGTATAGGCATACAGATTACAGAGATAATGCACAAAATTTTTTGTACTTAAATGCTTTTACGGTGACCTGGAAGGTACTTGCATATAATGCAGGAAGATTCCCAATTAGGAGCATGTAAAGGTGCATCTTATTAGAACTATAGCTAGTTCAAGTAGCTAGTAAAAGCTAGTAAATCTATTTTGTGCTCAGCTGATGTATATGTGCAGATTAATGTCTTTTATATCTGTCCTTACTTTTTTGATTTTTATTTACACCTTTTTATTCATTCCAGACTTACTATGCTGTTCAAGATACAAAGGCATTTCACAATGAACAAGAAATTGATGCACTGCATGCTACCATTGAATGTGAACAACCTCAGCCTGACCTTTATAAGTAAGAAAATAATTCTTACCTGTTTCATTTAAGGTATCCTACCAATAAATTATAAGAATATCATAATGAAAAGATACCAGCTGCATCTGCCTGGTTAGAGTGGGCACGAGGGTGAGCTTGAAGACAGGTTAGTCTTCCATCCGTGCTCCTTTCCTGCAAGTAGTTCACTGGTCTGCTGTAGGGCAGTGGTCTCCAAAGGGGGTGCACATGCTGATCCATTGGGGTGCATGATAAAAATTTTAGAACTTCTATTTCTATTTATTTTTTTAAATAAAAAAAAAAGAAAGAAAATAAAATTAAGCTTTACTAGTATTTAATATTGGTACTGGCGCCCTTCCTCTGTCTGCGCGTGAGAGTCCTGTGTCACATACAGTTCACGAGGAGTCCCGGGGAAGAGAGGGTGCTCTACAACATGGAGAGGTTGCCAGTGGCACATGACGGTCAAGTGGCTTATAAAGATTCCCACAAAGAAACTGTGGATTGAAGATAATACTAAATGCAAGCACAAGTGAACAAGACAATGGCAAACACTTCCACTCCTAGTATGAGCTCTTCCTTAGCCATGAGATAAAAACAATGCCAATCCAATCAGATCAGACAAGAAGTCAGCGAAAAAAAATTGAAATTGTCAAGACTATTTGAAATATGGATTTATATCTGCTATCGTTAACAAAGAATCACACCCTACGTGATTTGAGATACTAGCTTATGATAGCATGAAGCCATCATGATTAGAAGACATTTAAAAGCTAAGCATCCAGAACATGAAGAAAAACCTCTAAAGCGTTTTAGCAATGTGTAATACTCAATATTTCACAAAAGTACTGTACAAAATTTCACTAAATAAAATAAAATAATCTTTAGAAGCCACTTTTGAGGTTTCCTTCTTAATAGTGAAAGACAAAAAGCCACATAGCATTGGGGAAACTTGCTCTGCCTGCCACAGTAAAAATAGCTGAAATAATACACAGAAAACAATATGGCAACAAACTAAAATGCACTCTTTTATCAGCAAATACTGTTGGAAGATGCAGAGGAAACATTGCTTATTTCTGAGGTGTGGAGGTATCGCTTTTTCCCTGATCTCGGTGACCAAGGAACTGGTCTAGGAATCTGCAAGAGAACAGCTTCTTTAGAAAACCAGTTCCATGAATGGCTTGATCCTTTTTTTAAATACGTGGGTCACAAAATGAACATTTGCAAGTTTTGAAGCTCACGCTGTTATAGATGGTGGAATTGGCTGAGACAGCTGTTGAAACACAAATAATGAGAATGCTTATTGGTAGGCAGCTTCTATCTCTGCTAATTTTTACTTGGCACTTTAAATCTCCACAAACCACAATGGTGAATCTTTCTTTCCAAAGGCGCATAGTCATTTTACATCATGATGTATCATAACAAACTGTACAGTGTCTTTAGATGTGGCTCTGCTGGGTTATGTCCCTGAGCCTGAGAGGTTCCCTTCCAGGGTAACAGACCCACCAGCTCCGCACAGTTTCCTCTGCCATCCAGAATGCTAATGTCCAGCTTAATCACTTTTGGTTTTAGGTTACCTGCTTGGACAGTGGTACTGCAAATACAGTGTACTGAGTCTGCCTGGAATGGGGTTAATTTTCTTCGTAGCAGCCCGTGTGGTGTAGTGTTTTTGATCTGTGACTAAAACAGTGTTAATAACACACTAGTGTTTTAGCTATTGCTGAAAAGTGCTTGCACAGCAGTCAAGGCTTTCTCTGTTTCTCACTCTGCCCTCCAGCAAGTAGGCTGGGGGTGGGTGAGAGGCTGAGAGTGGACACAGCCAGGACAGCTGACCTCAGTTGACCAGAGGGATATTCTGTGCCATACAATGTCATGCTCAGCAATAAAACTGGGGGGGGGTAGTCTTTCCAAAGTAGCTGTTGCTTGGAGACTTGGCTGGGCATCAGTTTGCTTATGGGAGGTGGTGATGGTTGCTGTTGTATCGCTTGGGGTTTTTTTCTTCACTTAGTAAACTGTCACTATCTCACTTTTGCTCTTCCAGTTCTCTCCCCTAACCTCTGGGGAGGGAATGAGTGAGAGGCTAGTGGGTGCTTAGCTGCTGTCCAGGGTCAGCCCACCACATATAGATAAAATGTACTTAGAGAAATTAAGAGGGAAAATTGGTTATTGGCTCTATACTTTTGTTTTGTTTTGCTTTTAACTCAGTTGTAGGTTTTAGGTCTTGTAAAGGATAGTAATCATACTGTTACTTACCTCAGGTAGTTTACAGAATAAGATTTCTTGTCTAATTAGAAGTTTATTCATAATTTTATAATCTTTTATATCTTCTAATACACAAACTTTACATTGACTTAGTGTTCTGTGTATTTTTGTGTCTACATGTTTTAAATATATCCATATGTATCTCTGTGTTCCTGTTTATTTCCTGGATAATCAGAGCACGCTTAATTGGAAGCTGTTTGCTCACTATAATATATACTTTCTATAAAATACATCTCAAATAAGCTATTCTCACTTAGGCTTTTTTAAATATGTATGTGTGGTATATATACATCTGTACACAGAGAGAATTATATGTCCTTGTGATGTACATTTAAAAAAATTGAAATATTTGGACATATATACATACAAATATGCAAATTAGCAGTGCTGCTAAACCGCTTGCATGTTTCCTTTACAGATTTGTTGGTCGAATAAATGTTTACCATGATAGGAATGAGCCTACTGCAAGGTAAGGAAAAAACGGAGTTTCTACACATTTAAACATTTTTAGAGTTGACTACGTATCAGTAATGAGAATTAGCTTTGTTTCATCAACATTGTGCTTCCTTGTCTTATTGATAAAATATTTTTCTCTTATGAAATGAGTCTGTAAACTTCTATATCATAAATATTTCATATTTTAATCAGTTAACTTCTCTTATGTCTTTATTCAACTTCAGTTTTTATTTTTTATGTATTGTATTTAGTTTCTAAATGATGTTGATAGGATTTTGACAGTACTTGTACAATACTGCCACATTAGCATGGGGTCTTGGTAGTGCACCAAACAATATGAATTTTTTTATCACTTGTGTGTTTCTCTTGTTTTTCTTCTTAGAAATTGAGGAGTTTGAACATGCCAAATATCATGTTTAGTTTCACTAAGGGGATTTGTACATTTGTCTAAAACGTCCACAATGTTGCCTTCCTGAGCACAGGCAGCATTCAGGGAAAGGCATTTTGTATGTGGTGTAGGGGTCGGCGATCTGTTACCCTGGGTCTGGCGCCTAGAAGGGTCCGTCTCCTGTGCCACTAAGTTTCATCCTGAAGTGAGTGCGGTGCATTCTGCTCAAGGAGCAGTCTGTAGCCCAGGATGTTCCTTGTCCAGCAAATGGAGAAGAAAATTGAAGCAGTACGAAAGAGGCATGAGTCTTCCTGTCTTTTCTGCCTAGGATCTTCTGTCTACCAGCAAGGGAGAGACTTGCTGTACCTGATTTTGTTCAGGTCCTTGCCACAAAAAGGCAAAGCAGTAGGAGGGAAAGAATTCTCACTTGGGTGATACCCTAGACCCCAGCATGTGGGAAGTGACTCCATTCTGGCTAAGTGCCTTCCTAACCTCGATGTGTCTGTAGATACATAATTTTATATCTCGGTAAGCAAAGAGGAGGGGAAATCCGGCTGCTGAGCGTGTCATTGTCATAGCTCCCTCAGGAAACACCTGTATAACTGCACTGCAAAGCAGTGCAAAAATCTCTGTCACCATCCAGAGTGACCATCTCTCAGCAGTCCTGGTCTGTATTCTTCCTGGGGTCCCTCAGGGAAGAGGGTCAGGCAGAGCATTGGGTTCTAGTGACAGCTGCCTACTTCCAGGGAGGAGGCATCCTTTCCTGAGGATCCTACTGTCTTTTCCAAATTGAGTGATGTATCATGTAATAGTTGATTGCTACAGTCTGCTGTGAAGACAGTCTTTTTTGCTTCTTTCACTTTAAAGATTCGTTTGACTAATAAAGTCAGTTGGAAATGGGCTTGGGTGGGAGAGGAAAGGAAAATAAGCAGAAAATACCTTTTCAGTCTCAACAGCAATAGATTGATCTGTGTATAACACTGTGAACGAGAAGAAAATCTGTATCATTAAGACTTGTATGCCTTGGACAGCACTGTCGGAGCAATTGGTATTTTTTACTATATTGGGGTATGATGTCCTATAACCCAAATAATTCATATAGCATCACTCCATTGGTTTAAATGGAACTAGTTTCAAGTTTTACATCAAGAGTTACGGTCCTGGGGTTTTTGTTCGTTTAGGGTTTCCTTATTTTGGGGGGGGGGGGTGTCATACCACAAGAACACTTTGAATAACATTCAAAAATACTGAACTTAATTCTTGTTTCTTTTCCATTGCTGTATAGGTAGTCTGACAATTCTGCATGCTGTCTGTCTATACAGTAGTCCTTGATTTTGCGCTCACATGATGATTTGTATTACACATCACACTCCAAAATATTATTATAAACTGCATGGGGATCCTTACATTAATTCCCCTACTCCTCAGTAAATTATTTTACCTATATTCATCTTTATGCTTTGAAATGTACACAGCAAGTATCAAACAATACCTTGTATGCCACTTAAAATGAAAGATCGTATTGTTCTTAGTAAGTAATTCTACTATGCAAGGCCATATAGTTTATATAAGCCTAAAAAAGACTTGAATCAGTATTTTTAAAAATAAGCATCTTACAATTGGGATGATGAATTTTTATTTAGGTACCCACATATGTGATTTTTAGATGCATTTGGTTTAAGACTTGAATTGTGAAATTATGAGCTTACTTTTAGGCATCTCTCTCTATTTTTTTAATTTTCACTTAAAAGCTTTAAATACTGCCTAGTAATTTTGGTACACAAAATAAAAATATTTGACTAAAATTAATTTCCTCTTTTACGTGGCTTCCACTAAGGTCTGCCGTTTCTCCCTAATATTTTTTATATTTTGTAATGCTTATCTTTTGCAGGCCATTAGGATCCGAAAATCTGCTTCTTAGAGGAGCCACTTTAAAGAATACAGAAAAAATCTTTGGTAAGTATTTCTATTGATTATTTAAATGGACTCCGAAGTAATAAGCAAATGTCAAACAGGGTTACAACCCTACAGTTACTACTGAGCATATGATTTCTATTGAATAACTAGATTTACAACTTTTTAATAAGGTTTACTGTTGCTATAAGTGCGGTAATGTAACTATTAATGATGTACACCAACTACAGAGATTTTTGGGAGAGGGAATTTTTAGTTTAGTCTTCAAAGATGAAGTGAAGATGACTCAACTTCTTCATGTAAATACATGGCTTTTGAACAAGCACTGTGTATTAATGTTGTTGTCCCAAAGGAGTTAATGAGCCTGTTGAAAAATTTTAAATCTGTCTTGCTCACTTGTCAAAACAAACAAACAAACAAATCATACCCCAACCAGATATAAATATGGGTCATAAAAAAAAAAAAAATTAAAAAAAAATCCACTTAAACAGTTCCTGATCAAAATGAGACTTTTTGCTAGCCAGTGTATTTTGTTTGTATGAATTGTTTTCGTTCCATGGAAAATTTTGAATATGTTAGCAGAAATAGGAAGCACAAACTAAGATATGGTTTTTTTAGAAATTCTTCAAGAAAGCCTAGTGGGAGTTGTAGTTCCATTGTAACAAGCCACTCTTTGCTGGTGACAAAAGGGACAAGGATCCAAGTCATCTTCTATCATACACAACTTCTGCACTCCCAAGAAAGAAGATCATAGATAGCTATGAACTACTGAGCCTAAAATACCAAAATCTTGCAACTTTTTCTTCAAAAAGGGTGTCAAAAGTATTTATTAATTTAAACTTGTTCTCTTTGCTTTTAATTGTAATCTAAAATAGATGAACTAATATAATTAGCTTGTAGTAAGTATTTCTGTAAACTTCAGAGGATGGTTTTAGTATTTCAGTTAAATTGTGTATCGGGCAGAGATATTCCTAATATGAGTGGTTTTTTCTAGTCTGCCTAACACATACAGTGTTTGCCATTACCCCAGCACAATGCATATCCTAAAGTATTTTATTCTAGCAATGTACAGGTGTGCTGGTTTGATAACTGCTTTAAATCCATCTTCTTGTTTACACCTTCTTTTTGTTGTTTTATTTAATCTTCTGAAGTTTAGTCTCTCAATCTGTGTTATCAACAGGAAATTGTTAATATCAAAAGATCACTCTTTTCATGAATTATTAAATTTTCCCGAAGCAAGCAAAATCAATGACTGCCTTTTCTTCTTGGATGTATCCTGCAATTTAGCCCTATCCAGATTTGCTTTCTCAATGTATGACTTAGATTCTAAAATTAAAGCCAAAAGAAGAACTTAAAATGCAAGGAGATTTATTCAAAACCCAGCCTTGGTTTGGCTTTGATACATAGCAACATGTTAGTAATTGGGAACTGTGAGTCTGGAATGGGATGTAAATCCTGCTTAAAATTTCCCTCTAAGAACCAAGATATTAAAGCCATTTCTAGCTTCTGAGTATCATCGAAATCTTTGTTCTTTTTCTTCAGACTACACAGAATTAAAGAAAATACAGATTATAATAATCTGGTGAATTGTGCTTTCATTAAGTTATTGTACCGTGCAATCTTTAGTAAAATAAGTTGTCTAATTTCAGGTGTTGCTATCTACACTGGCATGGAGACTAAGATGGCATTAAATTACCAGGCAAAATCACAGAAGCGATCTGCTGTAGAAAAGTAAAATTTCTAATATTTTTTTGGGGGGTGGAAAACTGCATGTTTGAATGGTGAATAAAAGTGGATTATTTTTTGGTTTTGTTTTTTTAAGAAAAGTATGTTTCATTGATTTAAATTTAAAAAGATGTATTTTTGTGTATCATTTTTTACTTATAAGACGAGTCATATAACGCCATATAAATGAGATTCTCAATATTGAATTATTATTAAATGTTTAAAAAAGTGCCGCGTTAATGTAATGCTTACCTTTTGAAAATATGATGTGTTTTGTTGTTCCGGAACACTTTTCTTTCACTGGTCTGTGTACACCTACTGACAGTTTTCCATGATTATGTGCTTCAATTTTCTAACTTCCCTTTTCACTGCAAGTAAGTCTTGGATTCAGTAAAAAAATTATTATTTTGATGCACTTCACTTTGGATCAACTGCAGTAACACAAGGCCTGTCTGGGGCAGGTTTTCCATGATGTAGCCAAAATTGAAAGTTCTGTATAGGCATATATATTGGGAAAGGAAGACACTGCTGTCCTCAAGGGATGAGCTGACATTGGTTGCTTACTTTTTTTAAAATAGAGAGGATTATTTTCTAGTCCTCTGCTATCTGAAATCGTCAGCTCTGAGTAAGTTGTCCAACCTTGTGGAAAAAAAAAGAAAAGTCATTGATTAAGGCAAGATGTACTGACCAGCTGACAGCCCTTCTCTTACACAGTGTCTGAGCAATGATGATGTGTCTCTCTCTGTTGTTATTGATGTATACCCCATGGCTTTTAGTTCATGCCCATCATTAATGAAAATATAATTTTCAATGTGGAGTGTTCTTGCTCTTTCTTTTTTTTAGATCTGTCTAGAAGGAGTTAAACCATTACAGCTACATCGCAAAATGTTCTCGATAGATTTATATTTCTGTAGTACTTATGTAAGTGTTTTTATATTGGTTCAGGGAAATGGCATAAAAAGTTCTTCAGATACAAGCCTAGTTATTCTGTTATGATTCTATCTATGCTATTGTTTTCATTAATATCCTAGGTTTGGTAATATGTCACACACATTTTGGAAACAATTATAGCAGTTAACATTTGAAATAGAAAATGGTCCTCGATAATGTTTTTCTTCATTGGGAGAACACTGTAGAGAAGTTATTTTACATCATAGTATTGTTAGACTTGCAGCAAACGTTAGGCTGAAGCAGAAGTCTAACGTTTTTTAATAAACTCTGTAGTTTATATGCTAATGGAATTTTAATTTTGCCTTTTTTTTCTTCTTAGATCAATGAATGTATTCCTTATTGTATACCTCTGTATTCTCATCAGTAAAGCACTAATAAATACTGTCCTGAAGTATGTCTGGCAGAGTGAACCATTTCGTGATGAGCCGTGGTATAATCAGAAAACAGAGCCAGAAAGGAAAAGAAATCTGGTATGCAAATAAAATAACAAAAAAGTTTCACTAAACTCTTGATTTATAAGAATCCTACTGAAAAGCATATACAGCCTGCTTGCTTACCAGTCATAAGTTGTTGCTTTTTTTGTTAACAGTGGTGGCAATATATTTATAGAAAGCTTGTATATTAAATTTTTGCACTTAAGTTGTATGTGTGAATGTAACTGAGGAGAAAATGTCTGATTTAGTATAAAAAGCCTCATGAAAGTGTTTTGGAGTTTCCTGTCATTGATGCGGATTACTAAAGAACTGACCTCTTGCAGAGAAATATAGGACTGAAAAGAGTCTCACAACTATTGGCAATCATATAACAGACATGTTCAAAATAATCTGCTGTCAGAATCTCTGTAAAAATACCCCTCAAAAGCTTAGTTTCACATAGCCCTGTAACTCTGTCATGAGCACTAGAGACCGGCAACAGAGTTGCCGGTGTCCCATGTTGTTATGGGAGCAAGGACATAGTCCAGAATGGACACCCAGATCGTCCAAAGTAATGAACTGAACCCAGCACTACAGAAACCATAATATTATTTCACTAAATCCTTCCAATCAGACTAGGGGAGAACTTCTTTCTTTATCCTAAATGCACAATGAGTACACGCTAGCCAGGCATGTTTACAGGTTTCTCGTTACCGCCAGTAACACTCTCTCAACCTGCTCAGCAGGTTGACTGTACCTCCAACCAGACTCCACCAGTCAAAAAATGGAGCCGGGTTATGTGTACACATTCTGCTTGTATTGAGAGAAGAAAGGGGAACCTTTATTAATGAAATACTGTCTGAAAGTTATGTAATTTGGTAATCCTTGAATGAGTTACTGTAGTTTTATGGTATTCTGGTAATTTATGAATGTACATTTTATGGTATTCTGTGTTCTCATACAGGTGTTTACCATTCATATGGAAGCACTCTCACTAATTGCTCTAGAACTTTACAACAATGATGTGTAACTTTATTCTACACTTGTATGTCTGTAAAGAAAAATACTAAGTTAAAACAAAAAAGCTTTTTTCTTCATGCCAAATTAGTTGTGATGTTATAAATCATGAAGGTATACATCCTGTGCTGAACTGTGAGCTGTGAAAGGTGTTGCTTACTGTTTGAAAGTTATTAGAAAAAACCAAACTTGCCAATGTATGTAGTCATCTTTTGGTTTTTGATGGTACGTGAAAAATCAGTATTTTCTTCTTGTTTCTTTGGCAGTTTCTTCGAGCTTTTACAGACTTCCTTGCATTCATGGTTCTTTTCAACTACATTATTCCTGTATCCATGTATGTCACTGTGGAAATGCAAAAATTTCTTGGTTCTTATTTCCTTACATGGGATGAGGAAATGTTTGATGAGGACACGGGTGAAGGACCACTGGTGAATACTTCTGACCTCAATGAAGAGTTGGGACAGGTAAATTTCATCAAATGATAAGTATTTCAACTGTTTCTACCGTAATTTTTTAATTTTAAAATTGTCACTTCAAATCTTTTGTTTTGCAACTAGTGTGCATTTTCTTTAGTGCTGATTAATTTTAAAAATAAGATTTGAGGTCTTCGATTTTCAGAATAAAAAATTCTGATTTCTCAGCCAGTCAGTGGAAATCAATTCATATTACTGTATTAGTAAAGGATAAATGCTTTAAGAAGTTAATGATTTCTCTCCATTGACTATAGAGGGACGTTATATAAGCATCTGATTTCCTTAGAGTAAAAGTCAGATGGAAAAAAACCCTTTTTTGTCTGGCTAGACTGACACCAAATCTCCAGATACATGTTTCATGCAGTAAAATGATTGACTGTCACTCTCATTTTCCAGAAGAAATTCTATCTTTAGTATTCTGTGTTAAGAAAATTGTCACCTTGACACAGATAAGCATGAATATTTTTTGAGAAAATATTATAATCTCTATGAATTAAAAACATTTTCATAGGTTTTCAAATAAATAAATAAGATGGTGTATTTCCTTGGTTTTGTGCAGCCAAACTAGTAATTAAGCTTTTCGGGGGACATATCTATTTCGATAAAAGGTGGTACCAAATATTTTATTATTATGGGAGACAGTCGGCACTGTCTCCCATGACATCTTCGTAGAGAAACAGATGGATTACGGGCTGGATGAGCAGTGAGGTGGATTGAAAACTGGCTGAACATCCAGGCTTAGAGGGTGTTGGTCAGCAGCACGAAGTCTCGTTGGAGGCCAGTAACTAGTGGTGTACACCAGGGGTCGATACTGGGTCCAGTCCTGATCGTTAGTGATCTGGATGACGAGGCAGGGTGTACCCTGGGGCCACCCAGCTGGAAAGTGGCTTGGCAGAAAAGGACATGGGGGTCCTGCCGGACACCAAGTTGAACGTGAGGCAGCAACGTGCCCTTACGGCAAAGGCGGCGAATGGTGTGTCTGCACGAGCAGAGTGTTGCCGGCATGTCAAGGGAGATGATCCTTCTCTACTCTGCACCGGTGAGGCCACACCTGGAGTACTGTGTCCAGTTCTGGGCTCCCCAGTACAAGAGACATGGGCATTCTGGAGGGAGGTCAGTGAAGGGCCACAAAGATGGCGAAGGGACTGGAGCATCTCTCATGTGAGGACAGGCTGAGAGAGCTGGGACTGTCCGGCCTGGAGAAGGGCAGGTTCAGGGAGGATCTTATCAATGTATATAACTACCTGAAGGGAGGGTGCAAAGAGGATGGAGCCAGGCTTTTTTTGGGGGTGTCCAGTAGCAGGACCAGAGCCAACGGGCACAGCCTGAAACAGGAGGGTCCGTCTGAACATCAGAAAGCACTATTTTACTGTCACGGTGACCGAGCTGCCCAGGCAGACTGTGGAGTCCCCATCCTTAGAGATAACCAAAACCTGTCTGGACGTGGTCCTGGGCAACCAGTTCTTGGTGGCCCTGCTTGAGCAGGGTGGGGGGACAAGATGACCTCCAGAGGTGCCCTCCAACCTAAACCGTTCTGTGATTCTGCTATGAAAAATAACTTACTGCTACTAAATTTGTGTCGTCCCTAGAATGGGACCCTCATAAGTACTTGGCATTACTAGTATCAATCCAATGAACTAAATTTTGCTTCTGCATTTTTTGAAAGATACTATACATTGTATTTCTAATGAAGGCTTTGATTGCAAATCCTGATTTGTGGTTGTAGCAAACACTGTCACACTTTATTCCTTTTTTCATGTAACGGGTATTGATCCCAAAGCAGCACACTGAATGAATAAAAGACCTTTGCTTGATAGCATTTTGTATCTTGTATAAATGTATTACAAAACTGAATGGAGGACTTGAGATGAAAGAAATCAATATAAATCCTGCCCACTTTGAAAAAAGTTGAATACAGGCATTGTGTCCACAGATAACAAACCACTGGAAAATTCGGAAACTTGCCTTTTCAGATTAATGAATATTAGAAAAGTCAGTCTAGGAGGAAAGTTCACATATTTAATAACTTCTCTTATGACTGAGAACAAAAATCTGTTTGTTTGTTTTTTTAATTTTGTTTGATGCCCTTGATAAACTTTGAAGTTTGTTAAACAATCTGACGAATGCTAAATAATTGCCTTACTTCCAGTGCTTAATTCCTAACCTTACATAATGCTCTCAGTTTATCAAATATATGCATGCAATCTGTATACAATACCTATATCCAATATTCAAAATTGAGCTTGTACCCATCTGGCTGTTCTGGTTTATAGTTCAGGTTTTGGTATTGTTTTTGATGTTGTTATCCTTACATGCTGGGGCTCATTGTAGAAGATAAAATTAATGAAAAAGTCAATATTGAGACAAAAGGAATGTTACCAGGGCAATAACAGTGCCCATGTGTATAACTGTATATGACCATTACTCCAGAATCCTCATTTAAACTAACGTAATTGTAGTGGGGAAATGTGATGATACCCTAAAGACCATTCTGACAGTAACCGATCCAAGTCCAAGCATGTACATTAAATAATGATCCCTGGGAAATGGAATTTGTGTGCATTTTGTTGCCATAAATGTCTGTCTTGCAGCAAGAAAGACATTAAAAACCAAAAAGAAGCTTGAGGGAAGACTGAAAGTAGGTTAAACACATTATTTTTATGTTTTATGAGGCAAAAGACAGCTTTCCTGATACTCTTGTATGATAAAATTTTTTGGGTCCCACCTTTAGCACGAAAGATGACTCCAAAGAGAAAATTGTTCTCTTCCTTTTCTGAAAGAGCCTGCATAAGAATGTTTAAAGGAAGTTGTAACCCAGTAATAGTCTTAGTTTTGTTAAGAGACCTTGGAAAATCTCTGTTCATATTCCTGCTGTTTTTAATTTGTGCTCATTTGCAGATTGAGTATGTCTTCACAGATAAAACAGGAACGTTAACTGAGAACAACATGGAATTCGTAGAATGTTGCATTGAAGGGCATGTTTATGTACCACATGTTATCTGCAATGGCCAAATTCTCCACGACTGTACGGGCATTGATATGATTGATTCTTCTCCTGGAGGAAGTGGAAAGGTGTGATGACTCCTTCTAGGTTCTTCTTTTTTTACAATGAAACATAAAAAGTGAACTGTGTTGATGAAGGCAATATTAGAAATATCCTTGAACTTCACTAATCAAAGTAGATAACTGCATGAAACGCATCACAACACAGACATTGTCCTTTCCTAGTTTAGAGTAAGATTTAAGGGCTTAATACAAAGTTTCCCAACCTACTGCAGCTGTAAAACTGAATTAAATAAACTCCCCAAAATACAGAACTTTTTCTGGTTAATAGCTGAAGAAACGTAATAGCTGGTTTCCATTTAACATTAGCTACAGTAGGGAAGACAAGGCAGGAAACTCCTCAAGGGGGAAAATGAGTGCTCAGTGCAAACACTTACTTAGTCATCACTGAGTGAAGATGCAGCCAGAGAATGGTTTATGATCAAATTAAATTACTTTTAAATGTGACTTAATATAGCCACATCTGAAATGTGCTACACACAGCATGTATGTGCTGTGGCTTTCTTGCTGTGTGAAGCAAAGTTGAAAGTTAAGGAGACTTCACATGTCAACTGATGAGCGGGGTGTAAATGGGCAGGATAATCATGGCCAAAGGACAATATATTTAAGTACATCAATACAATCTCCTACTTGGACCATACCAAGCCATCTGAAACTTTATAGAAGTTCTTGGCTCCAGCTGCCACAGTGTCCATGCTCCTTTTATTTTACATAGCTCTGAGAGGTGTTCAAGCTGCGTGAGTAATTGAAATCTGTAAAGCCTGTTAACACTTGTGCTCCAGGTGCTGTGTCCCTCTTTAGGGACTCAGAACTCCTAAAATTGTACCTCGACTAGTATTTAATACAGGTTGTTCAAGTTTAAGCAAAAGTAAAGGAAAAAAAAAACCTTTAGCCACATCTAGGCATTCAGAAGAGGCAAAAGATGCACACTTTTTTGGGGCGTCAGCAGTGTGACTTGCATGGCAATGCTAGTAGCACTGGCAGCTGTTGAGCAGTTGTGTGGTTACCACTGGGAAAGACTGGGCTCCCCCTAAAGGGCAGGTGACCTGTGACACTGCCTTTATCTCATCGTAAATGGTAGTAATCAGTGACATGGAAAACTTTTCTTTCGGAAGGTTAGCAAAGAAATACTTAAGTGATCACACATAATGACAACCATTCCTTTTATTTTTTAGGAGAGAGAGGAACTATTTTTCCGAGCTCTTTGTCTTTGCCACACTGTTCAGGTAAAAGATGATGACAGTGTAGATGGATTGAAGAAAAACCAGCTCTCAAGAAGATCTTGTATATATATTTCATCATCACCTGATGAAGTTGCTTTAGTTGAGGGAATACAGAGGTATGTGTGTAATCAGGTATTACACTTTTTTAATCTAGAGATCTAATCACTGAAGTTCAAAATTGTTTTCAGCACAAAAATCATAATAAGAAACACTAAATCATCTAGAGCTGATGATTTTCTTAACATACAGTCATGATTATTCATATTTATAAATTAAATAAAAACAGTTTGGTTTTTTTGTTGTTTGTTTTTTTCCAGGAGATAAGCTTAGTCTTAAATCCTTATGATATGCTTAAACTGGATAATTACGTAATTGTTGTATTCATTCTCTTGATGTGTGTTTCATCTTACAGACTTGGTTACACCTATCTAAGGCTGAAGGACAATTTTATGGAGATCTTAAATCGGGAAAATAACTTAGAGAAGTGAGTGGTTAAAAATATAACAAAATAGACTGATGAGGAGTTTTTCCTGATGTGTTTAATAAATCATTCTTTCTCTATACATTAATTTTTAATTCAGAAAAGTCAGAAATGGTACATTTTAGTAGAAAAATAAATGATGTGCTAATATTTGTAAGTTCTATATTTTCACTTAGTCTGTTAGTTTGATAGTATATGCAATATGAAATATTAATATAACAACAAAGATGTGGTGTGGGGTTCATGACCTAATTTAATAGTTCCTAATAATTTTCGGGACTGTGGGTATTTTTCCTTTGTTGTATTGTAAATAATATTTTCTTAACAGAAAACGGTATGTACCCCATTTGTTCTTCACAAATAATCCTTATAATTTACTGGAAGGTAATATCTATAGAATAAATTTTTATACCTGGTTCAAAGAAAATTTAAAACAGGTACTGTTTTTTGTCATTTTCCTTTGACATGTAGAATAAATTTTGTAAACCATAATTTGAGTAAAATTTTCGATAACATTTAAGTAGTACAGCTGTTTAATGGGATCTACATACTTTTGAAAATGTTGCCTTACACTTCTGTAGCTGTGTGCTGGTTAAGGATATTGTATATCTGTGTCTTCCTGCATGTGTGCTCTGCTAACTACACAGGGACTCTTGGACACAAATATAGGAACTCTGCTGTTATTTTTCCCCCTTTTAGGGGAACGTGGAGGATTTTTCCTGAAGGTTACTTCAGACTTTTGTGGCTCAACTCCTAAGAACTGGAGTCAATATAATTTGATGATTTATGAAAACACTATAATTATTTAGGAATTTTTTCAAAAATGCATCACAGTTCGTAGACATAGGCCCGATCCAGCTCCTTGTTAGACTCTGTTGTAAATGAACACTGTGGCCTTGCACAGGTTTGAATCCCAGGCTCAAGGACTTGGAACTGAATGATCTAATTAAATAAGCAGATCTATTTTACAAGGAAAATATTAACAGAGGTGAACTGAAGAGATTGGGATTAATGATTGGGATGCTTATGTTTGTGCTGGAAAAAGGGGGGCTCTCTTAAATGAAAGAAAATAAGTAAGAGAGTAAATGATAAAAGTATATAAACTGATGAATTACACAGAAACAGTACAACGGGAGCTTGTGTTCATTTTTCCTCCTAGAAAGGAAAGGAACATGGGAGAAAATCAAATCATAAAATCAATGGTAAATATAAAACCAGTAAAAAGAAATGTTTTTTCACTTGAATAACTTGTCAGTTCACACTTGAGCAAGGTTCATGAAATTGGGTGGGCACTTTTGGGAGATAGGAATATTCAAAATTAGAAAAATATTAAATAATGACTTTTGTGTAAACACCTATGCATTTCAAGTTCTAAGGCTATGCCTAGGTATTATAGGTAGGAATTTACTTTGGCAGCAGTACAGTGCTCTACTGCAAGGTTTCTAGTCTTAAGTAAGTTACATTGACTATGCATCCAAAGAAAATTATAAATATCATGCAGACAAATTCTGGTTTAAGTAATTAGGAGCCGAGGGCCTCTGCTATTTATTATTTGTAACCTGCTGTTTCATTCTGTACTAGTTCCATATTCCATAGTACTCAACATAATTTTCCATGTTAGCAGTCATGTTGTAATTGATAGGCTTGAAGTTGTAATAACTAGTTTAGGGATCTGGAAGAGCTGAGTTGTTTAAAAAATATTCTGTTTCTGTTTCAGGTTTGAATTATTAGAGGTTTTGAGTTTTGATTCTGTGAGACGGCGAATGAGTGTAATTGTTAAATCTTCAACAGGTAGGGCTGTCACATTCTGTTTCTTCTTAGATGTTTAAGCATTAATCACAGTCTGTGTGCCTTTCTTTATAAAAAAGGGGACCAGGTACCAGCATGAGTGCAAATGTTATTAAAAAGTTGAAAGAAATCTTTCTGAAGACTTAGTAATTTGGATCTTTTTTTAAAGAAAGATATATTTGGCCATTTTGAATTCCTTATGCTGTCTCTTTTAGGTGATATATTTCTGTTTTGTAAGGGAGCAGATTCTTCCATATTTCCTAGAGTCAAAGAAGGCAAAATTGACCAAATACGATCCAGAGTTGAACGCAACGCAGTGGTAAGATTCCATTTTATTGATCTGTTCATGTGATATCAGTGTCGAAAAAACCCAAGTGTTCTGATCTCCTGCTTCATCTGGTAACAGATTGTCTTCCCAGGCACCGAGTTTATTGTATGCCAAAGTGCACGCAGGCTGTATGGGTAGCAGTCTGTGTTACTCCCTTGTTTGAGCCTGTCCTCCGTCTCATCTTCCAAATGCCAGTTGTGGTGAGATATGGGTGCATGCACAGCTGTATGTTATACCAGAGGTCATCAATTAGCTTTTTAGTATGGCACTGTGGTGGTTTGAATTAACTTTTGAATGAAAGAAGAGTGAAAAACTTCACAAAAATCTCATCCCTGCTTTCAGACCCCAGTCTTAGCAATTGTGATTTGCCGCCTTTGATTGCTTTAAAGCTCTTAAAAGAGAAAATCCATTAGAGCACAGTGTAGCAACAAATGCATTTCTTATGGGGAAACAGTGCAGTGATCATGCTTATATTTTTACGTGCTAAAAATGAGCTATGAACACCCTGATGACCTTTAAAAAAATTCAGAACTTGGTTTTACCTAAAATATAGTATTTGGAGTTGTAAAATACTGAGTTTTGCTGTGTCCAAAAACATGCAGAACCCATTGCAATGGAGTATGACTGCCAGCCTTATAAATAGGATAAAATTTGCTAGCATCCAGTACTCAAACTGAAAACAAAGTATTACAGGTATGTGAAAAAATACCTACAGTGTTATCTGCTTTTGTTTTGAAGGGAAACTTCAAAAGTCTTTGCCAAAGTGCTTTGCTAAGCTTTACTATGTGAAACAGCTGTCTGATAATTACAACTGAAGGAGGCTAGTGAAACCAAAAGGAGTGTTTGCATATCATATCCATCTAATGCCTGTCAAGAGAGAAATCCACACCAACAGCTATTTTTAGATCCTGGACAATTGGAAATAGGGCTGGCTCCTCCATACAGAAGCTTCTGAAAGAAGATACAGGCAGCCACCTGGCACCTACCTTTATCAATAGCAAGAGTCAGGGAGCTTTTAAATAGTTTCCTTCTTGGGTTGGTAATAAGTAACTATACAAAGACCCGTTGGGTTAAAGTTTATGAAGATTAAGTGCCAATTAAATGTATATGTGAGAGGCAATATATTTGAGGTGGCAAAACTTCCCTTCTGTGTTATAACAGCTTTGTCCTGCCTTACACAGTCTACGTACCCTGTTTCTTACTCATCACACAGTCCAAAAGTCTGATCCCGTCAGAAACACCCACAGCTAAATTCTAGTTTTCACTTGACTGAAATGGCACAGTTGGATTTTCACTTTCAACACTCTGTGATATTTTGTCCCTGTCTCTGCTGCAACACAGCATCAAAATCAGACTCTGCAGAGCTACTATTTATATTATTGTTATTTATTCTGACTCATCCTGCCTAATTATACACATGGTGAAGGAAACCTTTACCTTGACTCTCCTTTCCCTGGTAATCTTATACATCCAGTTGGGTTACTGAGCTGTTTCTCTTCTGGAGGATTGAGGTTTGTCCCTCAGGTTGTAGCTGCTTCCAGGGCAGCACAGAATCAAGCTGACCCACATTCTAGTCTATACTGTACTTTGCTAGTCCATACTATACTCACTTCTATAGTGAAGTGGGTAGTGTGACTCTTCACGTTAATAGTAAGATCATTCCAATTTTTCAAATATTCCAGCGTAAACACCAGCAAGAAGTCTAAGAAGAGTTTTCCAAGAGAAATTTTGTTTCTTCTGATTGCATTCTTTAGGAGGGACTGCGAACGTTGTGTGTTGCATATAAAAAGCTCACAGCAGAAGAATATAGCAATGCGCAGAAGCTGCTTCAGAACGCAAAGTTGGCCCTCCAGGACCGGGAAAAGAAACTGGCAGAAGTGTATGAGAAGATAGAAAGAGATTTTATTTTACTTGGTGCTACAGCTGTTGAAGATCGGTTAGTACGTTTCTTATGTTTAGTGAAGTTACCAAAGTAGTTGGAGACTCTCTTGTATCTTTTATTCTGGATTAGAGATTTATTTGAAAAAAACTGTATTTGAATCAATTCCATACCCTTAGCTTACTGAAGTTACACATGGTAACTTTATAATTTAGTAAGCTAGTAACAATAGTTAAGTGTGCAAAAATCAGTATATTCAAGCCATTTACATGCAGTTTATGTAATACCTTATGGAACAAATTGTAGGAAAAAGTTTTGGAGGAAAGAACTACAAAAAGGGTATTGAGTAAATGAAGGAAGAATCTTTAGGTCTTAAAATTCAAAAACTGTCTGTTTAAACTGGGAGGTAACTTTAACTCAGCAGTACTTCACTGTTTGATGTCATTAGCTGAAAGCACTGAGAATGTTTTAACTGAAGTACTTGTCTGGGGAATGAAGCATCTTGTCTTTTAGGCTATATAAATGGAAGGTGAGCCTTTGAGCACTTTGAAAGTGTCAAAACTAATTATTTATAATGTACTACTCCCATAAACATTTTTAGATTCACACCTTGAGGAAAATTCTTAGATCTGATAACTTTTATTGAAATTTTTTATCTGGTTATGGAAACCTTTCAGTAAGGACCTCTCAAGCAATCTATCAATGTATGTTGTCAATTGACTTCCACAGACTACAAGAAAAGGCTGCTGACACTATTGAAGCACTCCAGAAAGCTGGAATTAAAGTTTGGGTTCTGACGGGAGACAAAATGGAGACTGCTGCAGCTACTTGCTATGCTTGCAAACTCTTCCGGAGAAATACACAAATACTTGAGCTAACCACAAAGAAAATTGAGGAACAGAGTTTACACGATGTGCTTTTTGACCTAAGCAAAACTGTCCTAAGACACAATGGCAGCTTAACCAGGGATACTTTCTCAGGGTAAGGAAAAAGTTGAATTTTCAAGCCAGGAATGGTCTTCTCTGCATTTCATAAACAGTTAAATGATTGATTGATTACCTTAAGAGCAGCAACATACTATGTTTCAGTTTCTGTTGTTCAAGTGTGAATTACTGTAAGGCAATTAAGTATGTTTGTTCCATATAAGTTTAAATTTTCACAGTCATGGTTCTTTATCTCATTTCTGGTACTGCTTTAGCTGTTAAAAGAAAAAACCACAGCTGACATTGTAGTTCTATATTTTTCCACTGCAAAAATATTTATTCTTGGAAAAATGATTGTCAAGCAAAATACTGTTTCTAATTTTCAAAAAGAAAACAGATATGATATATTCCTGTAATCAGAGTTAGTACGTGATGTGACTTTCTTGATAAGACTAAGGCCACAGAGAGCAACTATATATGGCCCTTTTTCTAGGGAAGATTGTGCTACATTTACAGACAGGTGACAGGCAACAGTGTACCACCAAATCTTCTGGTGTGTGTAAAAATACTTAAAGTACCCTAAATTATGAAGAAATCATTGACTTCTGTGTATTTGCAATATGCATAGAAGGATAGGTATCACGTGTACAGAAGTGAAACATAACATGGAATAAGATAGAAAATGGCATTAAAAAGCAAAAAACTGGTAAAATGTATATTATGCTTCATACGGGTAGTAAATTAGGCTACTTATTTGAAGCTTCATAGCTGGTACACATTACTTGCTCTTTTTTCCACTGTAAAAACCCAAGGATTGGATTCTAAATATCTTTATCATCTTAAGATGTTAAAAAAGTTACTAGTCTTCTGGACATAATGGTGCATATTTGATTTGTTTTTCTTTTTAATATGGAACCAGCTAGCAAGTACATTTTATATGCTTTTATAATAAGTTTGCAGTACAGGAACAACAAGCTAACAAGCATTTGTCATATTATTTTAGCAGAGAGTTTCTATAATTTTTAGCCTTACAGCTTGAAACTCTGGGCCAGAGCATTTTTTGTAGCTCTTCTTACACTCTAAGCCCCATTGGTCTAATCAAGAACACTTGTATATTCAGTTAAATAAATCATATTTCTCTGTTCTCTGTACCACATTTAGCTTAAGTCCCACAGGTCTTACAGGGTATGTTTAAACATGTTTCTTTAACTTTTTGTGCAATGCCAATTTTCTAGACATTGAGACTCATTAGAATTTTTTGTCTTTGGCTCCAGAGTTGGAGAATGTGCTAAGATAGTAATAGCAGTATTCTGCCTGGATGTTCAAATTCAGGCTGAAAATCTTTCACTATAATATGTCAAACATGCAGTACATTGCCTGAACGTTGTACATTTTTGGTTGATATCATTGTATACTAATGGTGTTGCCCTATTTGTGCCAATGGTAACAAAGTGCTGAAAATATCTGTGAACTAAATACTAAATATGGTTTATGGTACTTTATTTGTCAAATATAGCTTGTGTTCTAATAGTGAAGATGGAGGGAAGTGCTTAAAATACATTAATATTAGTAAATACCATGTTTTCCTCACAACCATGGGTCCTGGTGAAACCATGTTTGTTGAAAACCCACGCCCAGTAGTATAACCTTGAAACACTGAAACTAAAGCACAAATAAACCGCAACGTATGTTTAACCAACACTCACTGCTGAGCTGGAGCCTGAGGCTGCTGTGTAATTCAGGCAAATAAATGCAAGGGTGCTCTGAAATAACTAGTTTGGATGCCACGGCAAACCGCTCTTGCAGCGCGGACCATCTTCCCCCATGGCTCGCCATGTGTTACTCTGGTAAAGTGTGCTTCATGTGACCACGGTTACACTTCTAGCAATGCCCAGATTATTACAGGATACCCATCATAGATTAATATATAAAACAATATATTGTAATATTATAGATAACACATATAATTATTATATTTTAATATTATAATTACAGGTATGCCTGTATTGGACTTAGCCGCCACGCTAAACGCAAAGTATACATACTGTAAATGTAGACAGTAGCCTTATCTCTCTGGGCCAACAAGTCTCTTTTAGGCATTTCCTTCAAAGCATGATTTACTTCTTTACATGTAGACCCTTGGAAAAAAAAGATTATTTTCCTCATCGAAGTACATTTCAGAGTACCAAAGGCTTTTCCCTGTAACTTTTTTCCTCTATATTATGGGATGTGCCACAAAATTAACTTTATTCCTGCAACACAGTTTACCTCACTGCAGTTCTTGGAGCCCTTTCAAACCACACTGAAAGGTCATTAATTATACACTCATACTCACTGGTGAAGTCATTGAGGTATCAGATTTCTGTCTTAGAAATGGTGAAGCACTGAATATTTTTAACATAATCTAAAATTTCAAAATGTCATAAATAGCAGTCCTATACAAGGAATTTCCTTTAGAAGTATATTAATTTTGCAGTATTCCATACTCATCATCTTTTCATTAATTAATTCTCACAAAAGAACTATTGCCAGATTTAAAGTATGTCTGAGAATTTTACAGTGACTCTTAGTTTATATTTTATCCCTGAACAGACTTTCAACTGATATGCAAGATTATGGTTTAATTATTGATGGAGCAGCATTATCATTAATAATGAAACCAAGACAAGATGGGAGCTCTGCTAACTACAGAGAGCTCTTTCTTGAAATTTGCAGGAACTGCAGTGCAGTGTTATGCTGTCGAATGGCACCTCTGCAAAAAGCACAGGTTTGTATTTCATTTCATAATTGCTTGTTAGCTGTGCACATATGTAAATATTGAAAGTTAATACTCTGTATGACTATCATAATAACTTAAAATGTTACCATTCACTTTTGTATCTTTGTATCCACTAAAATGTAAAAAGCAAAAAAAAAAAGGGAGAGGGGAGAATTTCTACTGGCAAGCAATTTAGATAATGGTATGCTGAAATGGCACCCAGCTGTGCACCTGAATTTGATTTATGTATATATTGTGCAAATTTTATGGTTGGTACATACTGATAAATGAATATATTTAATGAACTGAACTAATTGCTTCCTTTTTAACCTAACAAGCTTTGAATAGTCTACTATCTGTTGATCCTACAAGAACCTGCATTATTTATTACTGTAGAGTGATATTTCTTCTCTATTTTTAACGCAAGTGGGAAGCCAAGAAAGAAGAATCCAGACAGAAAAATGTGTGCATTATCATGTTTAAGTACTTCTTGACTGTTTTATACTAGTTTGTATCAAGTAAAAACATATCCTTTCATTACTGAAACATCTAAATATAGCTGAGGAACTTTTCAAGGAAACAAACATTGGAACATACACTTCTTTTTTCCTTTCAAACTGTCATGTCTTTTCCTCAGTGCTCAGGTACAGCATATGTAGCCCTTATTAATTTTAACAAATGTATTTAGCCAGCGGTTTTAACTGTCTGGAAGTTTTTAGTTACAGCTGACTTGGTACCAAATTTACAGAGGTGTTCATTTATAATGGACAGATTTGAAGTCAAATTTTTGGACAGTTTCTATGGCACTAGTGTTTAAACCTATACAGAGTCCTATTATCTTAAATAGTATGAAAAAAATTCAGCACAGTTAAGAAAGCAGAATCTTTCAGTCTTTAGTTTCAGGATTTCTTTGAAATTGTACTCTTTGTCTCTGGAACCCTTTTAATTTATTAATGCACTTACACAGCATTAAGCAATCTCAACATCATCCTTTCTTCTGCTTTTCCTTCCTTCTGTCCATCTCTCTCAAAATAGTTTGGAAGTATTTGAAAAGTGTTATTTTATATTTGGAACAAATACTTTTAGTATGAAGAAACTGCTGTGATCTTTATGTATCATAGTTGCATTGGGTAATACTGGTTTTTTGTCCCTTCACAGAATTTCTTATATAACTGCGTTAGTCTTTTTTAATTAATCGTACACTCATGCAAAATAAGCAAACCATTACAGAGAAGAGTTTTTTAACACTATTTTTTTCCAGATTGTAAAATTGATTAAGTTATCAAAGGAGCATCCTATCACATTAGCAATTGGTGATGGAGCAAATGATGTCAGTATGATTCTAGAAGCACATGTTGGTATAGGTAAGTGTGCTTTTTAGAATATTAATTCAAGTGAAATGACAAGAAACATTTACTTCTTAAAAACAGGCAGTCTCAAAGAATCAGGTTATACTTTTTATAGACAACTTCTAGTGAATTTACCCTGGAAATTTTGAGATACAGCGGTGATCTCTTATTAGATCAATGTTATAGCATTATTATATATTTTTTCAAATAATTGTATCTTTGAAATAGTTCTTCAGTTATTAAACAGCTTCATCACTTTTTTTTAAAGGAATCATTGGCAAAGAAGGTCGTCAAGCAGCAAGAAACAGTGACTATGCAATACCTAAATTTAAACATTTGAAAAAAATGTTGCTTGTTCATGGGCATTTTTATTATGTTAGGATATCTGAACTTGTGCAATACTTCTTTTATAAGGTAGGAGAATGCTTATTCTAATTACATAAATCTCAAGAACTTAACATGGTAATATCTAACTATAGTTAGCATAGTCAATGGTATAAAAAAGCAATAATTCCATAAAGAGATTTTGTTGAGTGCCAGATGTAAAGCTGAAATGGGATTATTGTTTTTATCCAGGCCATGAAGTGAAATAGCTTTTATATAGATATGTTCTGTAATCTATGGTATGTTTAAAAGCAAAATCTGCCTTGTCTTTTTTTTTTTTCTTGTCTTATATCTCATCACAGACCGTTCTACTTATTTTCAGTACCTTCTGGGTTCTCTCTACAGTGGCCTGTTACATCAAGTTGGAAATAGTATTTGAGAAGTTAGCATAACTTAATTCACATTAGTTTCTAAATTCATTAGGATAGTGTAGATGGAGAAAGTTTATAATGTGCATCCCCCTGTTTAGATGATTTTGTTATGTCTATATGTTGGGATCCAAAGTTCTTTCAGTAAGCAAGGGAAGATTATAGAAAGGAACCTTCAGAAGATAATTCAAGTCTCAGTGGTTGACTATATTCATAATTAGAAGAGGATGAAGTTTGGGGTCACAGCTAAAAACATCTTGAAGTTACTTTGCTGGGAACCATGCTAACCAAAGTATCCATGCTTGCTTATCGCAGTTCGTGTCCTGTTGTGGATTGTACCTAATTTGCCTTGCCTTAACTGATCTGTACTCCTGGATCGCAAAATTCATTGCCCTTGAATTTTGCAACTATAGCCTTATAAGTTTGCTTTCAAAATATTTTCAGTATTTTTCTTAACAGTGCTACTGTAAGATGAGAATGTTTATGTTTAATGTATGTAGCTCTTTCTCCTGTTCCTGCAATGTTTACTATGACTAGTGTTGTAAAACTGATTATACGTAGCTTTAGTGTTGTACAGCATATGAATTAGAGCTTGTATTTCACTTGACAACTGTGTCACTTTGTCTTTCAGAATGTCTGCTTCATTTTTCCTCAGTTTTTATATCAGTTCTTCTGTGGGTTTTCACAACAGGTTAGTTGTTCTTTTTTCCTCACTGCAAGGTTTTCTCTTTGGCATTGTTGTGGTTTAATCCCAGCTGGCAGCTACGCACCACGCAGCTGCTTGCTCACTCCTCCCCACCCAGTGGGACGGGGGAGAGAGTTGGGAAAAAAAAGCCAACTCATGGGTTGAGATAAAGCCAGTTTAATGGGACAGTAAGGAAGAAAACAATGGTGACGATCATGATAATAATAATAATATGACAATGATAATAAAAGGATTAGAATATACAAAACGAGTGATGCACAATGCAGTTGCTCATCACTCGCTGACTGATGCCCAGTTAGTTCCCAAGCAACGATCCCCCCTGGCCAACTCCCCCCAGTTTATATACTGGGCATGACGTCACACAGTATGGAATACCCCTTTGGCCAGTTTGGGTCAGCTGTCCTAGCTGTGTCCCCTCCCAACTCCCTGTGCCCCTCCAGCCTTCTCGCTGGCTGGGCATCAGAAGCTGAAAAATCCTTGACTTGGTCTAAACATTACTGAGCAACAACTGAAAACATCAGTGTGTTATCAACATCATTCTCATACTAAATCTGAAACATAACACTATACCAGCTACTAGAAAGAAAATTAATTCTATCCCAGCCAAAATCAGGACAGGCATTTTTTGTAAAAAATGGATCCTTTAACACTGTGCCTGTTCAGCTGAGAAAATTTCTAGGTTAGTTTACACATTGTAAAAAGAGCATCACTTTTTGGTTCATATGGTTTTCAGTGGCAACTGCAGTTAAGTTACAGAAAGCAATTTTGTGAATTATCATAAAAGCAATGTTATTTCAAAGTCAAAGAATACAGGAAACCAAAATTTGGAAATGGCAATGCAAAGTGAAATGTCTGTGGGAAATGTGGAGTCTGTTACGTTTAAGCTTATTGCATGTGGACAGAGGCAATCTTGAAAGATAAGTAATTGAACTAGTTATTCATTTTTAGAATTTGGAATGAAAATGGAAGAATAAACTAGTTTTCTCCGGCATGTACAGTATGAATTGCAAACTTCAGACAAATAGTGGCATTCAGTTAGTTGAAAAGAAAAAATAAACACAGAAAGATAGAGGAAAAGTGAGCTGCTGCTTGCCAGAAAAGTGCCATCATTCAGGAGATGATCCAGTATTCTCCTTTCTAAAATTTTGTTTATTTACTTCTCACCCTTGCTGTCATCTAATTTGTGCAGAAAAAATCTGCCTCTTCTTTCTTCTGAATGAGGGAGCAAAAACCAAAGGAATGTTTTCAGGATTAAATTGGACAAGAGGAGGATTTAATTGGGAGAAAATAGTACTGTTGCTTTGAATTTGTGGAATGTCTCAAAAGAAAGCTCCAGGAGGAGTAAAAATGACAGAACTATATTTTTCATCTGTTTTGCTTTTAATTTCAAATGATCACTAAAAACTTTGTAGGTTTTTGTCAAGCATTATTAGGATTTAGATATGAAAGCATGTGTTGATGAAAATTTAGTTTAATTTCCTGTTCTTTTAAGTGCTAAATGTAGCTCTGAATCAGAAAGGGGGGTTTGCCAGCAATTTTTACGGCATAAATGATCACCAAATAGGTTTTGGGAAATAACTCTTTATGGGGCAGTGTGGTAAGTTTGAGGGCTAGTTACAGTGATGATACATACATGGAAGAGTAGTTGTAGTTCAGCGGGAAGAAGAATCAAAGACATGTTGGGGTGTTTCTTTGTACAGCTTGTTGCAGTCACCTACGGCTGAAGAACCTCTGGAGCACTCGCCCTTCCTCCCTGCATGTCTCCATGTTATATAGACGTGGAGGAGATAAAAGGGGGGTGGATGTGCCAGTGAGGAATTTCTGCTTCTACAGGAATCTGCTGTTGCTCAGTTTGGGTAGTTTGGAGTTGCTCTTACAGTTGAAACAATAGGAGGGGCCGGTATGTGGACCAGACTATTAAATCAATATTTTAGTTGATCTTTTGTCCTCCAGATGAATGGGGTACAAGTGCAGAGTTGTGTCTTATATCGGTTAGCAGCTGTTCAAGGATATTTGCCTCCATTGTGAAGGGAAATAGTTTTGTTTTTTCTGAAGAAGTTGACTCATTTGTTGTAAATCAAGTGTCATGCAGTGGATCATGTTTCAAAATGAAAACTAGCTGATTTAATTCTTTTCCATCTACAGACTTTATACGATACTGCGTATCTAACACTGTACAATATCAGCTTCACTTCCCTTCCTATCCTCTTGTACGGTCTAATGGAACAACATGTCAGTGCAGACACACTCAAGAGAGAGCCTTCCCTATACAGGTAAAATTAATACATTATGCCCCAAAGTTCAATTGTGGGATCTATCTCTGTTATAACCAAAATCCTCAGGATTTCTGTACAAGGTTGCAGTAGAACATCACATACACTGCAACAGAAGGGTTGAAGACCACATGCGCAGTCTATAACTACAATAGATACATGTGTATTTTTGCATGTATATTTACATATTGCAGTCCACACCATTCATTTGCTACATTAGTGAGCAAGAGCAAAATAGAAATTACTGTTCTACAAATCTAAATACGATTTATTTTAGTACTCTGTTTTCTCCAGCCGTGGGGAACAGAAGTATTCTAAAAAGAGAAAACATACTGTTTCTTCTATATACATGTTTTATTCTGCAAGAAAAGAGGACTAAGTGGTAGAGCGTTGTATCATAGGATGTATTCTGTGTGGTATCCAACATTGTCCTCTGCGTATTGTTGACTCACTTCTGTACATTTAAATTGTGACTGGTTTAGATTCTTAGCCACTTGAAATGCAGTTCTTGCCAATTAACTGCATGTGGCCATCTAAATTAGGAACAGTGCCCAGTTTTGATTCTTGTAGCTGCAAAACTAGTATGTTTTAGAGAGTGGTAGCAGTAGATAATCCAAGGGAAAACATTTTTTTGAGAGTAATATTAGATGCCCAAAGGTTAATCAATGCAATGATATGTTTTTACCTCTGAAATTGAAAAGGAATACAAGATATTACTGTTGAAACTCAGCCTCGACAGCCCCCGTTTTTTTTTCTTTTCTATATTATAAATGTTTTTGGTTTAGAAATGGTCATTCAAAAGATCTTTTTGGTTTTTGAAAGATAGCAGAGGTTATTTGCCCAAAAATATTTGGGTTTTGATATGTAACAGAGTCTATCGCTAAGCTGCTTTGGGCAAGAGTGCAGTTATTCTGGGCCAGATGAGGCTATTGTTAGCCACATATGGTTTTGCACTGTATATTGGTAATCTGCAGGGAGAAATGACTTCATATGGTCATCAGACAGTCTTAAAGTCCATATGGTAAAAGTATTCGTTGGTAGTAAATGTTTCTGTAGTTCAGGGTTTTCATTTAACTGTGTTCTGATTTATTCTGATGTGGCTTATGCTATACGCCAAGTTGATATATATTCTTTCTGTGGGCAAGAACTAAAGTTGTAATATTTAAATTTTTCTGTAATAAGAAAATGTATGCTAGTGAACAGTTCTATTGTTGACCAATCCCTGTATTTTTTGTGGGAAAGCATTCAAGAAATCCAATTTGACCTGAAGCATCAACTCAACTGCAAAATCCTTGTTTCGCATGTTCCACATAAAATGAATATTTTGCTTTGTTACAATATTCTGTATAAAAGTGCCCCATGGGAAATAAAGCAAAGTCTCCAGAGACCTCTAGTGTTTCCATTTAAAATCTACAGTGGATCATCACATGCGCAGCAAATACTGGAAAACAGATACCTTCTGTAAAAAGATTGAAAAGTAAATGGGTGCAGCACAGGGGAATTTACCATACAGTTGAAGTAAGCAGAATTACAGGCAGCAGTTAAAAGGATTTAGTAAAAATTACATTAAAAAAAAAGAAAGAGGAGACGTTCAGGAAGGATTTGGATGTGAAATGGTAGACAGTTGTCTTGTGGAAATGTAGTGGTTATACATGTAATCTCTTAATTGTTTTTCATTCAAAAAACCCAGTATGAGTGACATCATTTTTCTAGGATTTTTGAACATGCAGATAATGAATGTGTGTATCTTATTTTACACAGAGATGTTGCCAAGAATGCTTTGCTGCGCTGGCGTGCATTTATTTATTGGACATTCCTAGGAGTGTTTGATGCTGTGGTATTTTTCTTTGGTGCCTATTTCTTGTTTGACAACACAGTTGTGACCAGCAATGGACAGGTTAGTGTTGGATTTGATCAGTCAATCAGAAGTAATTTTTTTAATGTCGATTGTGCTATGAACGTAGTTTTAATTGTTTTCTTCAAGATTTCCAGCACAGCTGATAACTGTTTTATGAGTTATGGTGAGATAGATGGGTTATCTGTTTAGCAAAGTCCAAACTATGCAATAGGAATTCTGTGTATCTGTAGAGGCACAGGGCTAGATACAACTTAGGAGAAATATACATAGTAAATTCCGAGTATTCCTTCAGAATTTACATAGTAACTTTTCTGTTTCGTGCTTAACATGCATCTGATGAATATCTGATTAACATATCAAAGGACTTTTGGTAGAGTAGTTATGAATGATGATAAGAGATTAAATATAACAAGCTTTTTAATATTTTAATTATTTTTGACATATGGCAGCTTAAAATAATCTATCTCTACTTGCTTTGCAGTCACATGAATGCAAATTCTAAGACTTTTGCATTTTATTTATTTTACCCATTGATATTTTGGTCTATTTTATTTGTGTGCTTTTTTTCTTTTTGCTACTTGCTTCTCTTCCTATCCTCAGCTAATGACAACCAGCACTCACATGGTAAGACTATTGTGGATTTGTCGTGATATCCATTTCATCTTTCACTGTTCTTTAATTAAACTGTTAAAGAGCAGTTAAATATTTCCTGTAATTATTTCAAAATATCACTTAAACCTATAGATAGAAATGTTCTTTATTGCTACTTTATAACTACTTAAAATATAAAGAACTTATATAGACTATAAGGTATGTGAGGTGTGGTAAAGAGCCATGAACTTTAAAAACTAAGTAGGCTTTTGGCTTCCTTGCATTTTGTTATTTTGTTCTATGCTTTTTTGTAACCTAAATTTTGTTGCTGACTCTCTCTCTGCTGTAGAAAATTTATTACAGTTTATGCTACAAAGTGCTTGAATGGCTTTAGAAAAGACCCTCAAAATGAGAGAGAAAATAAACTGCACAATTTTGTTGCCTATATGTAACGTACATGTTTGCTAGGAATGCAATATTCAAATATCATTAAATACCATCTTTGTGACATTTATCAGGGAAATGAACTTCTAGTGTGTGAGGGAACGCTTTGTTAGAAAGAGCTTTTCTAAGGATAGAATGAATTTCCATTAGACATAACTGCACACTGCAGCACTTCTCCTGGTACTATTATGCTCTGTTAGATGTTCAAAATTCTGCATCAGCTTATATTTATAGTCCTGAAAATTAGACTTCTCATACCTGTACACATTTTGCAAATGGTTGGTATTGCAGATATTCTGACTGGGTTCCTTTTTGAAATTTTAGTCTACTGCTGTTGCACACCTTCAAATTCTTCTTGATAAAGCTCTAAAGCCAGACTAGTGCCTAATCTCCAAATTTTGAATATTTATATCTACAACTACATATCCATGTTAATATTTGATGATAAAATGTGTGGTCTGATGAGACATTCTGACTGCTGAGTGTCAGAGTGGATTAGAAAATTCATCCTTAGCCAGCAGGCATGCTTGTGTGTATGTATCAAACTTACAGATACTGAGTTGCAGTTTTAGATTTAAAGGCTTGAAAATGTTAGTGTTCAGGAATACATGTGTGAGTTCCATACATACATGAATGCTAGTTGGTGTTGATGGTTGTTTCCAAGTATTTAAATTATGCTCACCTCTGGAAAAACTCAGTGGAAGATTTGAAGATTTGAAAGGTTTACCACAACAGTATGTTATTACAGAACAGGGAGAAGGTAGAAAGCAGGAAAGGGGATAAAAGGGCTGAAGGTAACAGTAATACCATAAATGATATAAGATGATTCAAATTAGGTTCCGAATTGTTAAAATGGGTGTTGAAGCAAAAGTTTTGAATTCTTCTTTCCTTCCAGAAATGAACAAATCACCATTGTTGCAAAACTAGTAAAAAGTGAAGAAAGTCAATGTCTTTCACTTAGATTGATGTCTGTGTCAGACTAAGATTTACATACCATTAAGCTTGCTTCCAAATGTAATCCCCCCCCCCCCCCCCCGCTTTTTT